>NC_071478.1:15005837-15305837 GCF_028500815.1 Rissa tridactyla
ATCTTCACACACAGAAGAACAGCATTTTCCCTTTCCTCTGCACTTTTTTTTTTTTTTTTAAAAAGAAAACTGCGATTCACATTATCCTCACTCTCCAAAATAAATTATAGCTAGCTGGTTACCTCAGGCCACATCTTTGAAATTCTGGTACGGTTTTCCTTCACCAACCCCTGCATACCTCCTCCCTCTAAAGGAGTTTCACAAATAATTACGGTGCATCACAAAACCAGCCTGCTACGAGCAGCCCCCTCAAGATGCTGAACTTCTCCACCCATTGCTTTCACATTACAGCCTGTCCACGGAGCCAAAATAAGAATAATAATAACAATAATAAGCCCCACACAGTACCCACACCACGCATAGAGAAAAATAAAACAGTCCGGTTTGAAAGCCTGGAAGTACTCTGCTAGAGAAGAAGCCTGGACACACGTTTTTGGCTGTCAGCCTCGCAGAGATCGAGCGCATAAACCAAAATCACTCCCCAGCGGACGCGCTCCGCTGCGCTGCGGGTTAAACACCGGCACCTCCGCGTCTTCGCCTCCTTTTTATATATATTTTAAGCCGCGAAGTAAGCGCAGTGCGGCCAGCGCTTGCAGGGCTCCCCAGCGGGAGCCCCCCCGGAGCCCCGGCCGGCCCCGCTCCGCCGCCACCTCCCGCGGCGGGCCCCGCAGACCCACCCGCGCCAATGCACCTGTGCTGCCGCAAACCGCTCGGAAAGCCACCCGTGCAAACCCACCCACATACACCCCCGCAAAATAAAACCCACTGCAAAACGCGCCCGTGCCCAGGCATCTGTGTAAAACCCCCCCGTGCAAACCCCCCGGCGCCCTCAGGCAGCGCTGCCGCCCCGCTCCCCGCCCGGGGGGGCCGCTGCCGCTTCCCTTCCCCGGGACCCCACCGGCCAGCATCGCCCGCGGCCCCCGGCGCGTCCCCCGGCGCGTCCCCCGCCTCCTCGCGGGCAGACCCCACTTCGCCTCCCTCAAAATGTTCCGAAATTGAGTCAGATGAGCCCGAAGCCGCGCACCGCCGGGAAGCCCCCCCTCCTCGGCAGGCGCTGCCCCGACGGCCCCGTCCCCGCTCACCCTCGCTGCCGGGGCTGGCCAGCAGGCTCCGGAGCGCGGCGCACAGCAGCAGCGGCAGGAGGCACGTCCAGCCGGGAGCCGGCGCCCCGGCGCGGCCGGCCCAGCCGCCACCGCCCCGCGGCCCCATCCCGCCGCCCCTCAGCGCATGGGGCGGCGGCGGCGGCTCCCCCCCCGGCGCTGCCCGCTCGGGTCGGCTCAGGACGGGACGGGGCTGGCAACGCAGCTCCACTCCGCTCCCCTCCAGCCGCCAGCGCGACTGGGGGAGCTGGGGGGCGGGGACGGGGGAGGTGGCCCCCGCGCCGCCACGGAGACGCCCCCGACGGGGCGGACCCGCCGCAGCCGCCGCCGCCATCCCGTGCGGGAGCCGGCGCGCGCCGGGTCTCGGGGAGCCCGCGGGGCGCAGCGGGGGCCGCACCTAAAATGGCCGCCCCGCGGGGAAACCCCCCACCCGGAGCCGCGCTGCCCGTGGGTGAGGGCAGGTGGCAGCGCTGCCCCTGCCAGGCGTCTCTCGGGCCCCGGCCAGCCTGCGGAGGGGGGACAGGGAGCTCCGGTGCTCCCCGGGTGCTCTCCGCAGCCGCCACGGTTCACAGTCCCAAAAAATCCCGCCCGCCGGCCCACAGGGCCGGGGAAGCCGCTGTTTCACGGCCCGGTAAAACCAGCCTGGGAGGAAGGCTCGTCCCCGGCCAGGAAAGCAAAAATGCCAGAAATTCCATCATAGAACCCCCCCCCCCCGCCCCGGCCCCCCGGGCTGTTCCTGCTCCCCCCCCGCCCCGGGCCAGTATGTGCCCCCCGCAAATTGTCCCCCCCCCCGCGACGTCCGTGCGGCCAGCGGGACCACCGGGCCGGCGGGGCGGAAGGCGGGGAGGCGGGGGGTCCCTCCTCCTCCTCCTCCTCCTCCTTCATCCCTCCTCCTCCTCCATCCCTCCTCCCCCTCCCCTCCCCCGCCCGCCGCCCCGCTCGGTGCCGGTGCCGGTGCCGGTGCCCGGGCAGCGCCGCCCCACGCCGAGCCCATGGCGGGGGCCCTGCCGCCGCTGCCCGCTCCTGCCCGCGCCCCTGGGGCTCTGCCTCCCCCTCTGCTGCCTGCTCCTGCCGCCGCCCGCCGCCGCCGCCTGGAGCCCGGCCCTGCTGCAGCCCGCCGCCCGCAGGTACCGGCACCGGGGGCACCGGTGCGGGGGGAGCTCCGGGCACGGGGTTGGCAGGGGAAACCGGGGAGATGGAGCGCAGGCACAGGGGGAGGGTGGTCTGGCACGGGGAGGACAGGGGAGGTGGAGGTGAGGGGATGGGGGGGCGCCGGGTAACGGGGGGATGTGGGCACCGGCTATCGGGGGGGTCCGGGTACCGGGGTGCATCGGGTACCAGACAGAAGGGGTATCAGGTACCGGGGGGGCTCCGGGCACTGGGGGGCATCATGTACCGGGCAGGGGGGGTATCGGGTATGGAGGGGCTCCGGGCGCTGGGAGGTGTTGGGTACCGGTGGCTCCGGTACTCCGGCAGGGTGCATCATGGTATCGGGTGCTGGGGGCTCCGAGTACCAGGGCCATCAGGTACCGGGCAGGGGGCGCATCGGGAACCGGGGGCTCCGGCTACCAGGGGCATCGGGTACCGGGCAGGGGGGGCATCGGGAACCGGGGGCTCCGGCTACCAGGGGCATCGGGTACCGGGCAGGGGGGGCATCGGGAACCGGGGGCTCCGGCTACCAGGGACATCGGGTACTGGGCAGGGGGGACATCGGGAACCAGGGCTCTGGGTACCGGGGGCATCGGGTACTGGTGACTCCGGGTACGAAGGGGCATCGTGTACTAATTGGGGGGGGGGTCCTGGTACCAGGGTGTATCGTGTACAGGGCGGGGTGGGCATCGGGTACTGGGGGACTCTGGGTACTGGGGGGGTATCAGTTACTGGGGGCACCGGCTGCTGGGGACAGTAGGGCAGGGGCTGCTTGGTCCGCGCTGCTGGGGCTACTGGAGCTGGGAAGGCTGCAGGGCTACTGGGTGCTGCTGGGGCTGAGGCTTACTGGAGGATACTGGGGCTAGCTGGACTTACTGGGACTGGCGGTTACTGGGGGGTTACTGGGGCTAGCTGGACTTTCCAGGCCTGAGGGTTACTGGGGCTAGCGGGAGGTACTGGGGCTGGGGGTTACTGGGGTTAGCAAGAATTGCTGGTGCTTACTGGGGGGTTACTGGGGCTAGCAGGGCTTACTGGATCTAGCATCACTGCTGGGAGTTATCAGAGCCCCCAGGGATAGCCAGGTGCTGGGACATGGAGGGGGGGGGGGCTACAGGGCTTGTCTGGACACACTGGGGCTACTGGGGCTACCTGGGCATGCTGGGACTGGCGCAGGGTCAGCGGCAGGGGCCAGGACAGCCCGCTGCCCAGTTTGGGGGTCTGTGGTCCCTGTCCCCATGGTGCCGTCCCGGCGGAGCGGTCGGCAGGGTGGCGGGGGGGTTGTTTACAGGAAACCTTTGGCTCTGGCCGTGTCTCCGGCACCGGATTGCCGGGACCTCCCGGTTCCGCTCGGGTCGGCGAGGCGACGGGCAGAAGCCGCCTCATTTCCCCTTCCCCTCCCGGCCAAGCCCAGGAAGCCCCTGGCGCCTTGGCACCACCCTGCCGTGTCCCCCCCCCCCTGCTCCCCGGGTTCCCCACAACCCGGCACCCACCACCCCGCTGCTGGCATCGGGGGGGCCCACAAGCCCCAACCCCATAAGCCCCAGCCCCATCCCTCTCATTGGGCTAATGCATCTCTGGGGTCCCACATGCCCAAGCCGGGAAAGTTGGGGGGGGGGGGGGGGGGGGGGGGGAACAAAGCTGGTTTTGGGAAGGGGGGGTGGGATTCGGAGCCACCCCCGAGGTGGGCTTTGCCCCAGGTGTTTGCATGCCCCGGCAGCAGAGCCCGGGCCGGCTCGGTGCACGAGTGGTGGCCCGGCAGCGGGTGGGCTGGGTCAGGCCGGGCCATGCGAGCGCTGGCACGCAGATGCCCGCCAGCTCCTGCCCCGCTCCCCGAGGGGGGGGGGGCATTCCCCCCACCTCTGCCAGGCGAGACGGAAAACGGGCCGGGACCCGTCCCCATCCCCATCCCCGCCGGCACTTGGCACCCCCGCCGCATCCCATGCCATCCCCGTGTGCCTGGGGAGCATCGTGCCCACCCGGGGGGGGGGACGGACGCTGCCGGGGGGGGGGGGGGGGGCTGTCACCCTGGGTAGGGATGGGGTGGGGGGGTGGGGGACAGAGGTGTCGTTGTCCCCCGCTCGGCGTGGCGGGGGTGGCAGCAGAAGCGTGGTGACAGTCCCCCCCCCCCGGCGGGCTGGGCGCTTTCGTGGCCCTGGCACGCTGCCCGGCCGGAAAGCCCTTGTGCCACCCTGCTGTCCCCGCCCCCCCCCCCGCCCCCCCCCCCCCCGGCACCTCCCAGACAATTGTCGTGTCCCCCCCCCCCGGAATGGCACCCGCTCGTCCTCACCGCCACCGCCTCCCTGCTAGCAGCGTCGCGGCGGTCCCAAAAAAACTCGGGTTTTAACCCAAATTGCACAGCCTGGGTACAGCGCCGAGGGTACGGCGAGTCCTGCCCGCCGCGGGGACGGGGGCGCTCGGCGCGGTGGCACGGGTGTCCCCCCCCCCCCCCCTGCAGGGGGAAACTGAGGCTGGGGGGGGGGGGGGGGGGTGTGTGCGATGCCCGGGGAGGGGCAGGGTGGGCAGAGCCTGGCATGAGGAGCCGGCGGGGGGGGGGGCCGAAGAAAGGAGCCTTTGTGCGGGGTGGGCTGGGGGCGCAGGGGGGGGGCTCCGGGCCCCACTCCAGGCCAGCCGGCGCCAGCGCCGTGCCGGGTCGGGAATGCAGCAGGAATGTGGGGCCCCCAGCACCCCCCCCAACCTCCCCCCCCCCCCCCCCCCCCACACCCCCGGCGTGCCAAGGCAGCCCCCGGAGGGTCCCCCCATGGGCACCCCGAAAGCATCTCCCGGGGCAGTTTCAAACCCCCTGGGACCGGGGGTGGGGGGACAGCCCGGGTGGCACCGTCATCTCCGCCAGCCCCACGGTGTTCACCCCCCCGGGCAGGGCTGAGGGTGGCACCTCCACCAGCCCCACGGTGTTCCCCCCCCCTGGGCAGGGCTGAGGGGTGGCACCTCCACCAGCCCCACGGTGTTCCCCCCGCCGGGCAGGGCTGAGGGTGGCACCTCCACCAGCCCCATGGTGTTCACCCCCCCGGGCAGGACTGAGGGTGGCACCTCCACCAGCCCCACGGTGTCCCCCCCCCCCGGGCAGGGCTGAGGGTGGCACCTCTGCCAGCCCCACCAGGCAGGTCTGAGGGTGCCACCTCCGCCAGCCCCACGGTGTCCCCCCCCAGGCAGGGCTGAGGGTGCCGGTTGTTTCCCTTCCAGTAACTGGTGCTCCTACACGGTGACGCGGACGGTGTCGTGCCACGTCCAGAATGGCACCTTCCTCCAGCGGGTCTTCCAGGGCTGCCGCTGGCCCCTGGCCTGCAGCGGGGGCAGGTGAGCGGTGCGTCCCCTGGGAAAGGGCACCCGGCATCCCCCCCGAACCACCACCACCCCAGCACCCTGAGGTGCCCCTGGGATGGGTCTGAAGCGCTGCCCCACTCTGTGCCAGCAGCTACCGCACCATCGTCCGGCCCATCTACAGGGTGACCTACAAGACGGTCACGGCGCTGGAGTGGAGGTGCTGCCCTGGGCACGCCGGGGCCAACTGCGAGGAAGGTAGGAGCCGGCATGGCCGTGAGAAGGGGCCTCATCCTGTCCCCGACGCTGGGCTGCTGGTCCTCTCCATGGCCAGGGTGGGGTGGTGTCACCCAGGGGTTGCGGCTAGGCTGGGGTCCCCCCACCATCAGCATCGCTGGTGGGGAGGGGGGAGGGTGGGAAGGGCTGGATGGAGAGATGGGTACGGATGGATGGATGGATGGACGGATGGACGGATGGACGGACGGACAGATGGATGTTCCTCTGTGGATGGGATGGATGGATGGATGGATGGATGGATGGATGGATGGATGGATGGATGAATGTTCTTCTGTGGATAGACGGATTCATGTTCTTCTGTGGATGGATGGATGGATGGATGGATGGATGGATGGATGGATGGATGGATGGATGGATGTTCTTCTGTGGATGGAGGGAGGGATGGATGGGATGAATGTGATGGATGGATGAATGGATGTTCTTCTGTGGATGGATGGATGGATGCCTGTTCTTCTGCGGATGGATGCCTGTTCTTCTGCGGATGGATGCCTGTTCTTCTGTGGATGGATGAATGTTCTTCTGTGGGTGGATGGAGGGACGGATGTTCCTCTGTGGGCAGGTAGATGGATAGATGGATGCTCTTCTGCATGGTTGGATGGAGGGATGGATGAATGGACAGATAGTGGGATGGAGGGATGTTATTTGGTGGGTGGATGGATGGATGCTCTTCTGCATGGATGGATGGAGGGATGGATGAATGGACGGATAGCAGGATGAGGGGATGTTCTTTGGTGGGTGGGTCAGTAGATGTTCTTCTGAGTGGGTGAATGGGTGGATTGATGGGTGTTCCCGTGGGTGGGTGGATGGATAGATGTTTCTGTGGATGGCTGGGTAGATGGATGGGTGTTCCCATGGATGGGTGAGTGGATGGATGGTTTGTTCCTGTAGGTAGATGGATGTATGGCTGTGTCCATGGATGAATGAATAGATAAGGGGATGGATGGATGGATGGATGGATGGATGGATGGGTGGGTGGGTGGATGTTCCTGTGGGTGGGTGGGGGGATGGCTGTGTCCATGGATGGAGGAATGGATAAGTGGATAGATGGCTGGCTGGATGTTCCAGTGTCGCCGGGTGGGTGGATAAGCGGGTGGATGTCCCTGCGGGTGGCTGGCTGGGTGGGTGGAGAGCTGGAGAGGGATTCCTGTGGGTGGCTGGGTGGGTGGGTGGAGGGACAGACGGGCGGATGGCCCTGCGTTCAGCTGGACGGGCAGATGCAGGGGGTGGGTGGGCAGATGGATGCTTGGCTGGCTGTGCCGGGGGGCGGGAGGGTGGGGTGGGGGGGGGGGGGAATAACTGCAAAGGTCGATGGACGGGTGGGGTGTGGGTGGCCGGCCGGCCGGACAGACGGACATTCCTGCATGGGCGGGCGCGTGGCTGTGCCCCGAGGGGATGGCTGCCTGCCCGCCGTCCCTGCCTGCGGGTGGGCAGCTGCCCGCGCGGGTGGATGAATGGGTGCCAGGCTGTGCCACGCATGGCGGGACAGCACGCTGGCCCCCCAGCCTGCCTCCTTACCCGGGGCGGGGGGGGGGGCGGTGTGTGTCGCTTTGTCCCCATGGTCACCCACATCCTCCTCCCTCCCTCTCCCCCAGGGCGCTGGCTCTGCGGGGCATGGGTGAGCGGGTGGCACCCAGGGGTGGGGACACCCTGGGGACAGCGGGGTGGCACCCAGGGCCTATGGGACAGTGGCTGGCACTGGGGGGGGGGGGGGTGCTCCACAGCCAGCTGGGTGGCGGCAGCACGGGGTGGGGGGGGCGGCGGGGGGCTCCTCCTCCTCCTGCTCTGTGCGTGCTTGGCCGGGTGCCCCCACATCTGGGCCCATTTAGGGCGGCGCTGGCTGTCCCCTGCAGCATGGCGGTGGCCGTGCCGGCGTGGGGTGGCAGCGCGGGGGGGAGCGGGGGAGGAAAGGGGTGGGGGGGGGCCACGATGCCGCCAGCTTTGCTCCAGACGCCCCTTTGCTGACATGCCGGGTGGCCCCAAGCTGCTGTCCCCCGGTTCCCTCGGTGCGGACGAGGTGCTGGGACCCCGCCGTGGGTCGTGGATATAGGCCGTGTCCCCAGGAATGTGCCCCCCCCCCCCTCCAAAGCTATCCTCGAGCCAGGGGTCTCGCTTGGGGGGTGTCCGTGGGGTGTTTGGGGGGTAGGGTTCAGGACCGTGGAGGTTTTGGGGGGGCTGGCTCAGGGTTATGGGGTGGGGTGGGGGGGGGGGCTGGTGTGTGGCCATGGGTGGGTTTGGGGGGGGCGCTGGCTGAGGACCATGGGTAGGTTTGGAGGGGATGGGGTGTGTGGTCATGGGTGGGTTTGGGGGGGTCTGGCTGAGGGTTATGGGGTGGGTTTGGGGGGGGCTGGTTCAGGACCATGAGTGGGTTTGGGGGGGTCTGGCTGAGGGTTATGGGGGTGGGTTGGGGGCATCTGATGTGTAGTCGTGGGTGGGTTTGGGGGGGTCTGGCTGAGGGTTATGGGGTGGGTTTGGGGGGGGCTGGTTCAGGACCGTGAGTGGGTTTGGGGGGGTCTGGCTGAGGGTTATGGGGTGGGTTGGGGGCTCTGAGGCTCACCAGGAGCGAGGATGGAGCAGAAGCAGCGGGAGCCTTTGCACCCCCTCAACCCCCCCCTATTTTGGGGTAAGGGGCAGCAGGCTTTCCCAGCCCCATAGCCCTTGGGGGGGGGGGCGGGTCTCCCACCACAGGGAATGCACTGAGGGGGGGCTGCCCCCTTCCTGACCCCCCCGCTCTTTTTCCCTCGGCAGAGCCTCACACCTTCCTCACCCTGCGGGACACCGGGCGCCCCAGTGCTGCCCCACGCCGGCCCCCCCTGCGCCCCACGGCTTTCTCAGGTGAGTTCCCCCCCACACCCCCCCGCCCCCAGCTTTGCCACCACGCGCTGCATCAGAGGGGTGGGTGCCCCCCACCTGACCGCCGGTGGCCCCCGCTTTCTCCCCACCCCCCCCCCGACAGGGTGCCTGAACTGCAGCCACGTCGGGGAGCTGACAGCCCGGCTCGCCACCCTCGAGGCGCAGGTGAGACCCCCCCCCGCGATGTGCCACCGGCCCCGGCTCCCACCACCCCTCGAGGGACGCAGGAGCCCAAGGAGGTGGGGGGGGGGGGTGGGCAGGTGTCACTTTATGGCCCCCACCCCTCTGCGGCACCCAACCCAACCCTCCCGTCTCTTCGTCAGGTGGCCCGGCTCTCGGTGGCCGAAGCCCCCACCTCCCCAGCACCCATCTCCCCGGGCAGGGGGCCGGAGACCGGGCAGCTCTGGGGGTCCCCGGCCGCCCGCGGGAGCCCCGGGGATGACGGTAAGGCAGGCAGCTGTGTCCCCCCCCTCCTCCTTCAGCCACCCACACCCTGCGCCACCGACCGTGGTGACAATGCCAGCCAGCCCAGAAAAAGCCCCCGGGTGTTATCAATATCGGGGGGGGGGGGGCACCCCTTTTTGGAGCCACTCACCTCGGGGCAAGGGGCTGCAGTCCCACCCCAGCTGTCCCCAGGGGACGGTGGTGACGTTGAGCCACCCGTGGGGACCAGGCCAGCTCTGAGGGGGGTTTGCAGGGCTGTGCCCCCCCACACACACCCCCAGTGCTTTGGTTTGGGGCAGGATGGGGGCCGCAGCGTGGGGGCTGCTGCCCTTGGGGTGCCCCCCGGACCGATGCTCCCCCCCTGACCCGCACCAGGGGCGCAGCGGGGTGTGACGGTGGGGACGGGCCGTGGGTGGGGGGCACCCACCAAGGGGCTGTCCCCGGGGTGCCCCCCTGAGGGTGCTGCTCGGCCGCAGGGAGACCCGGCGCACAGGGCCCCCCCGGCCCCAAGGGAGACGCGGGAGGACGGGGACCGTCGGGCATTCCCGGGGTGAAGGGTCCAATGGGGCCGCCAGGTAAGGGGGGACGGGGACCCCCGGGGGGGGGGGGGGAGGGGGAGCCCAAGCTTTGTGCCTGGCTCCAGCTGAGCGCCCCCCTCCTGGTGGGCAGATCTCGGAGTGTGTGGGGGTTTGTGCAGCGGTTTGGGGGCTCAGAAGGGCTCCAGCGCTGCGCAGCTTCAGGCATCCGGACTCTAACAGGCATCCCCCCCCCCCAATCTTCACCCTCCTCTTCCTCCCTGCAGGTCCCCCTGGCCCCCCAGGACCACCCGGCCGGGATGGAGCCAGGGGGCTTCCGGGAGAGAAGGGGTTACCTGGCCCCCCTGGCCCCCCAGGACCCCCTGCCCCTGTGGGGCCAGCAATACCCCGCATAGCCGAGCCCAGTAAGGAGGGGACGGGGTTGGGGGGGGGTCCCCTCAATAGGGTTGGGGGGGTGGGGGGGGGATGTACCATGGCAGAGCATCCCTGCCCCGGCGATGGGCCTGGCTGTGGGGATTGGGCTACAGGGGGGGCCAGGGTGGGAGCATCACCCAGGGTGGGGGTGGCGTGGCTGGGGGGGTGCTGGGAGCCCCGGGGGGGGGGGGACTGGCCCCTGCCCATCACCTGTGCCCTCCCCCAGGGGACCCGCTCCTCTCCAACACCTTTACCGAAGCTGCCGGGGGCATCGTGGGTCCCGTCGGACCCCCCGGACCTGTGGGGCCGATGGGTGAGTGTATGTCCCCCCCCTTCCCTACCCCCCCACTTTGGGGGTGCCCTGCTGTGGGGCAGCCTGCCACGGCCGAGCTGAGCTGCGTCCCCTCTCCTTGCAGGCCCCCCCGGCCCCCCAGGACCCGTCGGGCCACCCGGCCCCCCAGGACCTGACGTAAGTGCTGGGAACACCGGGGGGGTGGGGGGCACAGGGTGGGCTGAGCCCCCCCTGGTCCCCCTCCACGCGGGCTGATGGCACCCACCTTGTCCTTGTACAGGGTAGAGCCGGGGCACCCGGAGCTGCCGGCCCCCCCGGGGAGAAGGGAGACAGGGTGAGTCCCCAGCAGCGTGACACGAGTTGGGGCGGTCTCAGCCGGGGGAGGGGGGGCTGTGTCTGCCAGCATCTCCCATAGTGGAAGGTTCCCAGCAGCGTGACACGAGTTGGGGCGGTCTCAGCCGGGGAAGGGGGGGTTGTGTCTGCCAGCATCTCCCACAGTGGAGGGTCCAGCACTGCCCCCCCTCCAGGTGCCGACGGGCTCTTTCCCCCCCGCAGGGTCCCCAGGGCCACCCGGGCAGCCGCGGCCAGGACGGGGCACAGGTACGTTGCTGGGTCGGGCCCCCCCGGGCCGTAGCCCCCCCTGCCCCCCCCTGCCAGGCCCTCTCCTTTCTGTGTTTCAGGGCGAGCCGGGCCCCAGGGGCGAGCCGGGCGAGAAGGGCACTTGGGTGAGTGGCAGCAGGGTGGCACCAGGGACACATCTACTGGGAAGGGGGGGGAGGGTGTCGCTCACCCGTGGGTGCTGGGGTGGGGGGCGGTGATGGGCGTGGGGGTCCCCCCAGCCCCCTTCCCTACTCTTCCCCGCCTCTCATCCCTGGGACCCCAGTGGTGGCACAGGGGTCCCCAGCGGTGGCCAGTGCCCGTGTCTCATCCTCAGGACCCCAACGGTGGCATGAGGGTCCCCAGCTGTGCCCAGTGCCCCACGTCTTGTCCCTGGGACCCCAATGGTGGCACGGGGGTCCCCAGCCCAGTGCCCCACGTCTTGTCCCTGGGACCCCAGTGACGGCGAGGATGTCCCCAGCTGTGCCCAGTGCCCCACACCTCATCCCTGGGACCCCAACAGTGGCGTGGGGGGGTCCCCTGCAGTGCCACGTGCCCCACATCTTGTCCCTGGGACCCTGGTGACCGCATGGGGGGGTCCCCTGCAGTGCCACGTGCTCCATATCTTGTCCCTGGGACCCCAGTGACGACAGCACGGGGGGGGGCCCAGTGCTGCCCAGTGCCACGTCTCACCCCCAGGACCCCGATGATGGCCTGGGGGTCCCCAGTTGTGCCCAATGTCCTTGTCCCGTCCCTGGGTGTCCCCAGCTGTGCCCTGCACTCGCGTCTCCCCCCGGGACCCGGTGATGGCACGGGGGTCCCTGGCTGTGCTTGTTGTGTGTCATCCTCCCCCGGCTCTGAAATGCTGGGGCAGGGGGGTACCACCCCTTCACACTGCCCCCTCCCATGGCGGGGGGGGGTCATACTACCAGCATGGCCCCCGCTGTGCCTGTGTGGGGTGATGGGGCGCAAAGCCAGCCCCCTCGGGACCCCCCAGCACCAGGGAGGGGGCACAGAGCCGTACTGGGGGCATGGGGTGGGCTCAGACCCCCCCGCAGGGGTAGGGTTGGGGCTGGTCTGTCCCCCCCCCGCAGGGTACCCCCACTCCTTCCCCTGCTGTCGCAGCGAGTCGGGGAGGGGCTGGGATGTGGAAGGCACCCACGTCCCCTCCGTGCGCCACCCCAGGGCAGGTGGCCCGGGGCCATGCGGGGGTCCGGCCTCCCCCCCCCCCCGCTCACCCCCCTCCCTCTCTTCTCCCCAGGGGGAGGGTTTGCACCAGCTCCGCGAGGCGCTGAAGATTTTAGCGGAGAGGGTTTTAATCTTGGAAACAATGATTGGGCTCTACGGTGAGTAGGGGGGGGGCCAGCCCGGGCCGCGGGAGGGGACAGGGACCCCCAGGGTGGCCCCCGCTCCATGGGGTGGCCCCCATCCCCACCGGTAGGTCACCAGGCCCTCACGCCGTCAGGGTGGCCCTTGGCTTGCTGATGCCATGGAGTGGCTGGGAGGGGTCCCTCAGTGTCCCCTCCCCTCCCTGGCCGCAGCGTGATGTCATCAGACGTACATGACATCACCACCCACGCATCATGGCCAACACTGGGGACCGCTCGTAGGGTGAGGGCCACCGGGGCACCCACAGCCGGGCACCCCAGGACCCCCCCCCCCGAGCACTGCCCAGTGTTGCCCACCTCGGTCAGGGACACCCGGGACAGTCTCTGTCTTAGGGACGACCTGGTGGCCCCCTGGGCAAGCTGGGGACGTGTGTCCCCCCACGTGTCCGGGGACACGCAGAGGGGCTCGGTGCGCTGGGGGGGGTGGCAGGGGGAGCACCCCTCCGGCATAGCACCCGCTGGGGACTGGCGCAGGCAGGGGACACTCGTGTCCCCATCGGGGCACTGCTGGGGACACCCAGGCAGCTGTGGCTGCCCCAGGGTCAGCGCAAAGCACCCCAGCCCCCCCGCCCCCCGCCCCGACCCCACAGGGATGGGGGAGCCCCTGGCATCCCCCCTGGGGCCACGGGAGCCGCTGGCACCCCTCTGAGACCCTCCTGGGAGACCTGGCACCCCCCACCCATTGCACCGGCACCCCCCCCGCCCGCTGGGGCTGCACCCCCGCTATGCCCCCCATGCCGTGCTGTGCCACCCCTGCCCTGCCACCCCTGCCATGCCGTGCCACCCGTGCTGTGCCCGCCGCGGGGCGAACGCGCGCTCTGCTCTGCTCTCTCACTCTCCCCCAGGCCAGTAGCTTCCAAACCCTCCTGCGGCAGCAGGCCCGGCTGGAGGTCCTGGCTAGAAGGGTCACCTTGCTGGAAGCCATCATCTGGCCAGGTAACCGCCCCACCTTCCCTTCCTCCCCTCCCCGCATGAGCTGGGCGCGCCGCGGCCCCCTCACCCCCCACCCCGGGCGCGGGCATGGAGCACACGGGGCTGGAGCCTCTGGGAGCAGGTCCCCAGGACCAAGGGAGACCGTGGAGTCCCTCTTGGATTGAGAGTGACAACCATGGAGACGCTCTTGGCTTGAGAGAGACAACCATGGAGGCCCTCTTGGACCGAGAGAGACAACCATGGAGACCCTCTTGGACCGAGAGAGACAACCATGGAGACCCTCTTGGATTGAGAGAGACAACCATGGAGACTCTCTTGGACCAAGGAAAACCCAGAAGTTCCCCAAGGTTCAAGGAAGACCCTGAAGCCCCTCTCAAAGCAAGGGAGACCATGGAGACCCTCTTGGACTAAGAGAAACCCTGAAGCTCCTCGGACAAAGAGAGCCCCTGGAGCCCCTCTCGAACCAAGGGAGACCATAGAGCCCCTCTTGGACTCAGAGGAATGACCACGGAGACCCTTTTGGGCCAAGGGAAACCCTGGAGCTCCCCAGGCATCAAGGGAGCCCATGGAACCCTTCTCAAACCAAGGGAGACTATGGAGACTCTCTTAGGCCAAGGGAAACCTTGGAGCTCCCCAAGTATCAAGGGAGACCATAGAGCCTTTCTCAAACCAAGGGAGATCCATGGAGACCTTCCTGAACCAAGGGAGCTCTTGGAACCCCCCAGGGTCAAGGAAGACCCACGGAGACCCTCTTGGATTGAGAGAGATGACCATGGAGACTCTCTTAGGCCAAGGGAAACCCTGGAGCTCCCCAAGCATCAAGGGAGCCCATGGAACACTTCTCAAACCAAGGGAGACCCATGGAGACCCTCTTGGACCAAGGGAGCTCCTGGAACCCCCTAGGACTGAGGGAGGCCCATGGAGACCCTCTTGGATTGAGAGAGAGATGACTATGGAGACCCTTTTGGGCCAAGGGAAACCCTGGAGCTTCCCAGGCATCAAGGGAGCCCATGGAACCCTTCTCAAACCAAGGGAGACCCATGGAGACCCTCTTGGATTGAGAGAGATGACCATGGAGCCCCTTTTGGACCAAGGGAAACCCTGGAGCTCCTTGGACCAAGGAAGGCTGTGAAGTTCCTCTGGGATCGAGGGACACCATGGAGCTGCTCTTGAACCAAGGGAGCTCCTGGAGCCCCTCGGGGACCAAAGGAGACCACGGACCCCCTTGGACCAAGGCAGCTCCTGGAGCTCTCCAAGGATGGTCCTGGAGGAGCCCTTCAACCTGGGGAGCCCCTGGAGCTCCTCTTGGATGGAGGGAGCCCCTGGACCCCCCCCCCCCCCCTCCTTGGCCCAAGGGAGACCCCATTGCCCAGTCCCCGCCATGCCAGGGTGCCCAGCTGAGGGGTGGCGGGTGCCCCCCCTCCCCGTTCCCCCCACCTCCGCCTCTACTTTCCAGCTGCGCTTTCCCGCAGGGGGGACCCCGGCTCTCGGGGTGCCGGCCGGGGGTGCCAGGCAGGGGTGCCAGCCCAGGGTGGGGGGTGTGTGTGTGTGGGGGGGGGGTCCCCACATCCCTTGTCCGTCCCCCCCCCTTCCCAGTCCCAGTGCTCCTCTCCCAGCGTGCGGGTCCCTGGGGACAGCCAGAGCTGCCGTGTGGGGCGATGAACCCCGTTTCTGTGGGGCAGGGGACCCCCACCCACAGCACCCAGCGACTTCTTTTTTTTTGGGGGGGGGGGGGGGAGGTCTGGCACCCACCGCCTGACGCCTCTCTCCTTTCCTCCCCGCAGAACCAGAGCCCGGCTCGGGCAGCGGCCCCCCCGGCACTGCAGCACCCGGCCCCCCCCCGCGGCAAGCGCGGCAGCGGCCAGCCCCCCTACCGCATCGTGGCCCCCCGCCAGCGGCCCCCCGGCAAGCAGTGAGGGGTGTCACCCACTGTCACCCCCCCCACCCATCCTACGCCCACCGCCGTGCCGGTACGGGCAGCAGCATGGCCCTGGGGGGGCGGGGGCAGGATGGGGGTCGCAAACACACCCCCCCCCCCAGCCGTGTGCCCCCAGCCCCGCAGGGCACTTGGTGCTAGCCGGTGGCACGGCACCGGCCCCCCCCCCCCTCCACCCCCAGCTTTGCTCCCCATCACTGCTGCTTAAACCCCCCCACCCCGGGGAGGGGGGGGCAAAGGGGAGCCAGGGCCCCCCCTGCTCCATTTCTGCCCCCACCCCAATGTGCAGCTCTGGGGGGGTTTCCTTTGCCCCCACCCCGAGCCCCCGTGGCCACCCCCGTGCCAGGGAAGGGGCTCCGGCGGCGGGGGGTGGGGATGGTGGTGGGGACCCCCCCCGGGGAAGGGGACCCTGCTGCACCGCGCGCTTCGTCCCGCTGCTTTGGGACCCTTGAGGTCATTAAATGCCTCCTGAACACGTGTCCTGCCGTGTCCCTCGGCACCACGGGGACCCCCCTCCCCGCCCCGGGTGATGCGGGCACCCTGGGGACATGGGTGGCTGGAAGGGGTCCCTGCCACCCACGGCAGGTGGCCTAGGGACGGTGGTGGGGTCCCCCGGGGCATCCCCGGGGCTGCCAGCGGGGTGGGACGGGGCCACAGGGAGATGGGCTCCGGTGACCTGGAGGAGACCCAGGGGACACGTGGTGTGCCATGCCACCTGTGGGAACATCCACCCATGGGACACCCACCCACAGCATGCCACCCAGGAGATACCCACCCGTGCCACACCGCCCCTGGGACACCCACGCATGCCATGCTACCCATGGGACACCCACCCACGTCATGCCACCCATGAGATACCCACCTGTGCCACAGCACCCCTGGGACGCCCACCCATGTCATGCCACTCATGAGTTACCCATCCACACCATGTCACCCCTGGGACACCCACCCATGTCATGCCATCCATGGGACACCCACCTGTGTCACACCACCCATGGGACACCCACCCATGTCATGCCACTCATGAGTTACCCATCCACACCATGTCACCCCTGGGACACCCACCCATGTCATGCCATCCATGGGACACCCACCTGTGTCACACCACCCATGGGACACCCACCCATGTCATGCCACTCATGAGTTACCCATCCACACCATGTCACCCCCGGCACACCCACCTACGTCATGCCACCCATGGGACACCCAACCATGCCACGAAATCCATGGGACACCCACCCTTACCATGCCACCCATGGGACACCTGCCCATGCTACACCACCTATAGGATGCCCACCCATGTCAGGGAATCTATGGGACACCCACCCACGTCATGCCACCCATGGGACACCCACCTGTGTCACACCACCCCTGGGACACCCACCCACGTCATGCCACCCATGGGACACCCACCTGTGTCACACTACCCATGGGACACCCACCCATGTCATGACATCCATGGGACACCCACCCGTATCACACCACCCCTGGGACACCCACCCATGTCATGCCACTCATGGGTTACCCATACACACCATGTCACCCACGGGACACCCACCTGTGCCGCAACACCCCCAGGACACCCACCTACGTCATGCCACCCATGGGACACCCAACCATGCCACGAAATCCATGGGACACCCACCCTTACTGTGCCACCCATGGGACACCTGCCCATGCTACACCACCTATAGGATGCCCACCCATGTCAGGGAATCTATGGGACACCCACCTGTGCCACACCACCCATGGGACACCCACCCACACCATGCCACCCATGGGACACCCAGCCATGCTACACGCCGCAGCCCCCCCAGCACCCTCTGTGGTGCAGTCAGGGTGCTGGGGGACACACACACAGGGTGGCAGTGTGGTGGGGTGACATCACACATGATGTCACCCGTGACATCACGCCATCCCGCACACATTGCGCGGGCAGCGCATAAGGATCCCAGCGCGGGGATGCCGCACGACACCCGGCTTGGCCCGCAGTGTCACTTGCGCGTGACGTGTGACGCCTGGTGACGTCACGCGAAGCCCCTGGCGCCCTTTGCTGGTGTGTGACGTCAGGAGCGGCCCCGCGCACCGCCGCGTGACGCCGGGCGATGACATCACGCCACCACCCCACGCCCCCTGCTCCGAACGGCTCTTGCGCGACGGTCCCTAACGGCCCCGGACTGTACCATCCCGCAGCCCGGCGGGGGGGGGGCAGCGCCCAACGCGGCGGGATAACCGCCCTCCCGAGCGGCGGCCGTCGCGTCCCGGGGAGGCTCCGGTTCCTGGAGGAGGGCGGAGACCGGCGGGGCGGAGCGGGGCGACCTGTCGGTGCGTGGCCGCCCGGCGGCTCCCCCCCCCGCCGCCGTTGTGGTACGTGCCGCCGGGGCCGGGCGGCGCACGCGCAGTGCGGGGCGGCGGCCGGACGTTGGGAGCGCGGAGGAGGAAGGCGAGAAAATGGCGTCGACGGGTGAGCGGGGCCGGGGGGGGACGGGCCGGCTCGGGGCCTCCGCCGCGGCGGGAGAGGCTGAAACCGGGCCCGCCTCCCGCACCCGCCGCCGTCGGGCCCGGGCTGAGCTTGGGGCTGAGGGGAGCGGGGCGGGGACGGCGCCTCGGGACCGGGCCGCGGCCTTATCACGGCGGGGCGAGGCGGAGGGCCCGGGCCTGGGCCTACCCCCGGCGCTGAGGTGAAGGGCTTCGTGGCCCACCTGGCCACCAGCCAGGCCGGGTTCCCCCCAGCACCGCTGTCCCCTCCGGGGGCCGGGACCCTGCGGGCCCTCCCCGGGGTGGCAGTGCCCAGGTTATCTCCGCTGGATGTTTGTTAAAAGGGTGTTTACAACAGCTCCGGCCCCGGCAGGTTCTTTATGCTCTTTCAGGAGATCCCTGCCCTTACTAAAAGCTTCTTGCGTGCCGTCGGCCTTTCTGGTGGCTATTCAGGGCTGTTTCTGATGCAAATGTGATTTCTTTGAATAAAACCAGCGAAGCGTTGTAGAAGGAAACATGTTTTTTTCCGCGAGGGCTCCAACTGGATGCGAACAGGTCAAAATTGAGACTTACAACAATGTGGCAGCATCGCGTTTAAAGTAGTCTTAAAGCTTAGCAGCCAAAGGTCGGGCCTCTCCGTAAAGGCAAATGTCACAAGCCGTGGAGTGCGAGGGGAATATGACTAATGTCACCTTGGAGAGGTGTTTTTTTTATTTTTTTTAAAAAAAAAAAGTCACTAAAGAAACACGTGCCAATGGGATTGTCAAAATGGGGTTTAAAAATACAGCTGTCTTTCCGTTTAATACATGGAAATGTTCTTCCGTGGGAGCTGCTATTTTCGGCTGCGCTATTGTGCTCCTGAGCCTCGTGAAATAGAAGGATGAAGATTAATTTCCCCATGGAAATAAAGGCTCGGAGATGGTTTTAACTAAATGAACCATAATGTATATATTTTTTTTTTTTTTAGCGTTTTTGCCTTAATCTAAATCGGAGCAAATTAAAAGAGAGGGATTACCGGTGAGAAATTGCGAATTCAACACCTGGGTTTGGATTCCTGACACGGGGGAGATGTGGTGTCCAGGTGGGACTGGGGGAAGGCTGCAAGAAGGGTTGTGTGATGGGTGTTTAATTAAAGACCTCGTCCCTAGTTAATTTGGGATGGTGGTGGGTTTCCGGGGGTCTGCCAGCGAGGGATGAAGGTTGGGAAGGTCCATGCTCAGGAGCCTGGCCTTTTTGCAGCAGCCCGGAGAATTGGTAACCCAACGGGGTGCAGAAAATGACAATTAAATGAGGAGTAGGGAGGTTTTGGTGGCTGAAGGGTGAACAGGCGTGGAAAAGAGGGGGCCGGGATGGAGAAGGGGGTACAGCGAGATGGAGGGGTGCTGGTACGAGGGGGCAGTGGGAGAGCGAAGGTGGCTGGGTATTAATGGTTTTTAACGCTCAGGGTATAGCGGAGCTTAGAGCCACGTGTGGACTGAAAAAAAAAAAAAAAGAAAAAAAAGAAAAAAGAGCAGCGCCCCTGAATTTAACAAGTGAGATTTTTCAATATTAAAGATGACAACCTGCAAGGAAAGCAGGAGTGGTGCCAGAGCAGTTTAACAACTTGTGCGGTGCATCTCGTGGAAGCCTTTGGATAGCAGTTCGGCGTCTTTTTTTTTTTTGTGCGCAGGATTTCGGTCGTCTTCCTGGTGTACTCGTACTGATTCCTGCGCTCTGGTGCGAGGTCAGAGTAATTTATACCTGCCAAAAATCGCCACCAGAGTCACGGCATTCCCTTTCCTTGGCCATCAACACACGCCCCAGGGTCTGAGCTCCGGCATCAGCGGAGGGAAGTGCAAAGGAGGAAAAGCTGTGAGCTTACGTAGAGGGGTTAGGAGGAGGAGAGGAAAATTTTATTAGGGGTGAATCCGCGACCTCAAGAAACAGGAGGTTCTGGTGTACAAAACCAGTATTTTCAAAATTATTCCTGGTGCTCCATCACCTTCAGTTGTGAACAGTGTGACAAAGGCATTAAAGCGGTCCTTACAGCCTGGGAATGACTGAAGGCTGTAGGAAGCCATCGGCTGGGTTCCTCAAATTCATAATCTTCAGTTTTCTAACTGAGATCAGCGTACCCTTAGGTGCAATCGCGATAGAAACACTGAAACCTCATCCTGCACGGAACTATTTGGCTCTGCTTGAGAAAAGCTCTACTAACGTCCAGTCAGATGACTTGGCCTGAGCTGCAGATGCGAGCAAGGTCTGAACTCATTCCTGATCCCTGTCCTCGGGACTTTTGTGGTCCCGTGGGAGCTGGAATCTGGCTGGCAAGGTCCGGCCTAAGCGATGAATTCATCGTTTGCTCTAGAAGTTTGGATGGGAACCGGAGTTGCTTGGCGACTTTGAGGGAAAGCGTACATTTAGGAGCTGTAATCATCTCAAATATAGCCTTGTAATTGCCATGTGGACGTATTTTCCATTCCCGCCAGCAGACTAGCGCGGCGTAGATTTTTCTGCTTGGATTTTCAGGATTTCGGTTCTCCTCTAAATCCAGGGCATTGGCGTGGATTGGGGCTTTGGGGAAGGAATTACTGCCGGCTGCCCCGTCTCAAACCCTGCTAGGGGACGAGTGTTAGAACTTTCCAGCCATTTGTTTGAGTCCTTGAAAGTTAAATGGAAAGAGCCAGAGTGAAGCCTGGTGGTTTCTACAGACCCTAAAGCTCAAAACCTGGCCCTTTGAAACCCAAGGCTGGGGGGGGGGGGTGTTTCTGAGTGTTGGCCCCAGCGTTTCTTTTGTTCCAAAACAAAACACCCTCCTGCCAGCCCCCTTGGGTGTCATCCAAGGTGGCAGTTAAATTAAAGTGGGGTCATTTGAGATCAAAGTTGCTGCTGCAAACAGCGGTAACAATGAAGGGAAGAGAGGTTTTGTTTCCTTCAAAAAGACTGAAAAAGTGCATTTACCTTACGCCCTTTTGAAACTGGATTTCCAGCGGTTTATAGCAGCTCTTTCAAGCTGCAGGAGGAAATTCCAGCTGCTGTGCTTTTACACTGTTAATTTTGTTAAGCCTTTGTCAACCTTTTTTCCCCTTCTTTTCTTGCAGATTATAGTACCTATAGCCAAGCTGCAGCTCAGCAGGGGTAAGTAGCATTATGGTCTTATCCCCTCTGTTTTAAAAAGATGTAATATAAGTAGATAATAATTGCGCTTTAATCCTAACTCAGGTATGTTTGCAAATCCGATGGTTTTCCTTTAGCTTTTAGATTTCGTATTGCCGTAGTATTTCAGCAGAAATCATTTGGATATGTGAAAATTGCCTTGCGATACGTGTGTTGCACAGGTCAGAAATACGGGGCTGCATTATAAACGTCTTTAAATTCGTTTTACAGCTACAGCGCGTATGCACCTCAGCCAGCTCAAGGATATGCACAGACCACCCAGGTAAAACGCGGGAGGGATTTATAATTGCCGCTGAATCACATGTCTTCCAGTAAACTACGCGGGGCTCTGCCAGCCGCAAAAATTGCTTAGCGGCAACGTCAAAATCTCTCATTAAAAGTTGTCTTGTAGCTCCTGGCGCAGCCTGAGCTGCTTTCTTAAAGTGAAAATAACGTAAATGTCAAGGAGCCTCAGCAGTCCCCTTCTTTGTTAATATATCCGAGCCTAAGGTGGTTGTTGTTGAGAGGGTTGTAAAAGCCGAATTTGGTGGGTGCTTTACCCAGCGGTGTAGGAGAGAAAAACCCCCCCAAAAAAAAGGGAGGAGGGAAATTGCCATTTGTGAGATTGCAGCAGTTGGGCAACGGAGGAGGAGGGAATAGATTTTTTTTTTTTTTCCCCTGGAGGTATTGTTGCTAAAACTATTAATACTTTCAGTTGGCTAGACTGCAGAATGATGGTGATCTTTAAGAGCTGAATTAAACGATGTTTATTTTTAATCCTTAGAATACAAGTTACTAAAACCACATTTGTATACACGCTCCAAGTATGTTTTCAAAGGTAAACTTTTGTCCCTAAAAAGTGATGTAGGTTCATTTTCCCCCGTCTCTCCAGAGAGGGTTTTTGAAGGGAAAATCCTGCTGCCCAAGAGCGTGGCTGTATTATGGAGATGAAAACCTTCACGTTGCCGTGTTGGAGCAGCTTCAAATTGGTTAATTCTGGTTGAGGCAACAGCTTGGCTTTGGTGCTGCGGGGCTGAGCAGGAGCTGCCTCCCTCTGCCTGCTGCTGCCTGCACAGTCCGAGGCAGGTGAGGCTGCGTGAATACTGTGCTTGCTTGTTCCTGCGGCAGGGTAAGGAGGCCCTTTGTGAAAAATATCGGTGTTACAGGTTCAGTCTTGGCATTTGGGTCGGCTTAAATGAAAGTGACGGTGATTTTTTATTTTGAATAAGCATTTTGAGACAGAACAATTGCAAGAACTGCTACCAAACGTGCAGGTTACGCGGAAGGACAAGTGTGAGAACAGAAGGCTTCAACAACATCCTCTTGTGTGAGACCAAAAACAACTCACCGACTAAACTCAGCTGTAGGCAAATAGCCATGGGAGGTTTGCAGCGTTTCCTGCCTCTTCATGTAGTGAGCTTCCACAGACAGTGACGTATTCAGTCTGGTCAAACATTTTCTACTCTTGGTTAAGATCTGTGGCTGAGTTCAGGGAGTCCAGCTTGTAAGTAACACAGGCTTAGATCCCAAAAGGTGTTTAAGTTCCAGGTTCCCACAGGAGTCAGTAAATCGCTTTGGGAATCTGGACATTAGGGCTGTCTTCGTGTCGCTCCTTGAGCTGTAGCTCGAGTTTTATCCTAAACCAAACTGCTGGCCACACAAAGCTGTTGGTGCCTGAAGTTTGGGGTGAGTGGTTCATGGCACGGCACCGAGGTGGCTCTTTAGCGGGTAAAACTGCAGCACCCGCAGCTCTGCGCTAATCCAGCCACCCCGCGCTGCCCGTCAGAGCAGTTAACGCTGCAGTGCTTTCTTTGGGATCGAGCCAGACGATGGGCAGAAGAGGTCCTTTAGCGATAGTCTAGACTGGAAAATGAGCTACGGGTAAGGTAGGAGTTGAGAGCTGATGTCTTGGAATGCAAAGGCACCGGGATGGGAGTAGCCGTAACTGGAATAGTTTGGAGATGGCAAGCCCTTGGATGCTTCCGCTGATCCCATCCTCAGGTGCCTACATAAGCTCCTGTTTTTCAAATTATTGGCTGATGGACATGAAGAATATTCAGAATAATTTAATTGAAAGCCTCACTAGGTTTCTTCTAGTGAACACTGAAACAGTTTCACGTTGAAATAACTGGCTTATTTTGCTTCGTGCAGTTCTGCCTTCTGAATAGTCCCACTCCCCGTGTTTCACGTTAGCCCTCGGGAGGTATCTGTGAGTGGTGATGGGTTACGAAGCGCTGGATGCTTTCATGTGTTGCTTTACATAAAACAGATGTGTTGTGAAAATATAAGAGGCTGCCCCACTGGTACTGGCCTTGAAAAACCGCATTTGTAACTTCATTATAGATCTGAACTGAATTTTGCATTAGCACCCAAAGTTTCGCAGTAGCCTTGGCTCGATTCTGATTGCTTTCAGTACATCGGGTCACGCAGATCCCTCGGTCTGTGTACATCACCGAAACAGTCTGTGTGTCTCTCTGCGACCCCTGTGAGTCACTTCTCTTCATGAATTAAATTTGTATCGTCTTTGGAGCAGACGTACGGGCAGAGTTACGGAACCTACGGACAACCCACCGACGTCAGCTACACACAGCCCCAGACGACTGCGACGTACGGGCAGACTGCGTATGCAACGTCCTACGGGCAGCCTCCGACCGGTAAGAGCCCCCAGGCCTGCAGGGCTTGACGTGTCCTGGGGAGAGAGTTGAGCTCAAGTCAGCTTTGGGGAACTCCAGCCCAAACCATACTGAATTCTTCTGGGCAGCTCCGATGTGGAAGGGGCTTCCTTCTTCGAGAGCCTTCCTTGAGCGAAGGGTGGTTTAAAATGATGCGAAGATGCAGGTGGGCTGAAAGGGAGTGAATAAACGTGCCCGTGGAATTTTTCAGGGGACGTTTTGGATGTTGGTTCATGCTGTGGCACTGAGCATGGCTGCAGAGCGTGCTGTGCGTAGGGCAAAGCAAACGCGGGCTGCGCTCCGTGGGAGCTTGTACTCTGGCTGCTCTTGAGAACTCGTGTCCTCAGCACTTCGCTTGCCTGAAAAATCAAATGCGTGGAAGTGATGTGTGCCTGTTCTGATAGTGTACCCTCTACTTTTTGTCTCATGCTTCCCACAGTAGAAGGGACCGGTACAGTCTCTCCTGCTCACTCTTGCATGGAAAATGCTGCCTCATCCTGTCTAAACTTGCCGTGTTAACCCTTTAGGTGTCACTTGGTTTTAGTGCTAAAAACGTCCGACATCAGAGTGCGCACACACAGTGTCAGTAAGAATTTGCCAGGCTGCGGTGCTCTTTGCCATCTCCATGGCGCTGTAAGGTCTCCAAGTAACGCGCTTTATGGATAAACTTCCTGAGCACTAATGACGGCCATGAGGAGACGTTTCGGGTGAATCTAACCCCATTGTGCTACCGTTTCCTAAAGGGTGAACAGCGTGGTTAGTCTCGTCCAGATGTCCTGACCAGCACCTTTGCATGTTCCGTGTTGTTGGATTTCCAGTGCAGGAGCGTATGTCACATGTTCAGTAACGCCCTGTAAACTATTCCGATGCGTGCTCTTTGAACTGGAGTTTTGTACGTACGTCTGAATGTCTGAAAGAAACTATTCCGGTATATTTAGACTGAATATTCAGGAGTCTTTGAAAAAGAAAATGGATTTTCCTCCGAGGAGTGCCTTTGGTGCCGTTTTCTGCCGCTTCATCCTTTGCTATGAGAGACATTATAAATGTCTATTAGAGTGGGAGCTTTCTTAAATACTTCCCAAAGCAAGGGAATCCCAGAACAGATAGGCAATCGGGTATCTGGCCTCTGGGGAAATGCTTCACAAGGAAGAGGTGGAGAGAAAATCTTATCCTGTAGTCTATCCACTTATACGGCATTTAAAATACTGAACATCTTTACACCGATGAGGAAAATTTCTGCCTGGCAGTTAGCGCGTGTCCTGCGGAGTGAGAGACAGTACCCTTTAGCCAGCGTTGCTGCGGGTTATCTACGGGGTTTTTTTCCTCTCATTTAAAAGTATACGGACATACATTGGCAGCAAAAAGGATTTGTAGACTTCCAAAATTCCTTTCTTAGGAATGTTTGAGTCCTTTAATCCTTACTACAGACTCCACTCCTGCAGGGGTCACAGGAAGTTGCGCTGTTTATGTTTTTGCTTGTCCCTGAAGAGTATATTTGCTGGAGGAATAATAATATTCGACATCTTTTCTGCACAGCTTCTTTTTTTTTTTTTTTTTAGGGAAAAAAAAAAGCTTCATTTTCTTTTCATCAGAAAAGA
The DNA here is from genome assembly GCF_028500815.1 of Rissa tridactyla. Taxonomy (NCBI): domain Eukaryota; kingdom Metazoa; phylum Chordata; class Aves; order Charadriiformes; family Laridae; genus Rissa; species Rissa tridactyla. The sequence goes on from NC_071478.1 coordinate 15,030,936, forward strand.
AAAAGAAAACTCAGGAAGTGGTCAAGCCAAAGATCGTATCAGACCTTCGAGGGCGATTTGCCTCAGTCCGCGTAGCGTTGGTTTGTGGCAGAACTGTTGATGTTATTCTCCAGGCAGAGTGCCAGCTTGTATTTATTCTCCCTACACCTGCCTCTCCTTGAGGAGCCGGAGCTGTGCAAATGAGACTGGGAGTGCTGAAAGCCTGTCTCCCGCTCTCCCGTCTCTGCCTTTCATACGAAATAAAGCCCGGGGTGTTGCCTGGGGCATACATCTTTATGCCCTAAGAGACGTGCAGTTTTTATGGTTGAATCTCAGTTTCTTTTTCCTAGGCATCGCCTCTTTGTAGCAGAGGAATGCTTGCAATTACTTAAAAGCAAAGTGCCTTTTTTTGTCTTAAAAGCCTGGTTTTTTGGGTGAGATACTGTTGCGGTCAGGGAAATCCAAATCCTGTGCAGATAACACCCTCTCGGGACTCTGCAGGAATGGCAGAAGCGGTTCCTCTGCATCGCCTCAAGCTTCAGATGAGGGTTTTAGCCTGCCCGGGGACCTTTCTGTCCCAATTACTCTGCCATCCAGCCTTGCGGTGACTCCTGGGCTGCCCGAGGTGAGAGTTACTGCCCAATTTGTGCTTCTTCCTTCCCCAAGGCTGTAGGAAAAGGTGGCTTGGAGTCACCCTGGTGGTTTATTACGGAGAAGAGGGGTTCGGGAGCCGGCGGGCTCCTCTGCAGCTCCCCAGACGCCAACTGGATTAGGGGATTAATCGGCAGCGTCAGATCTGTGGTCACGGTTTGCTCTTTAATCACTGTGGTGTATAAGCATGAATTACAAGAGTAAATAAAGAGCTGCATCTGTTACGGTTATTGGCTTTCTAATAACAATGTCATTTGGGGGCAAAAACGTCGTTTCAAATGTCCAAGTGTGAATCTCCTTCAAGTAGCTAAGTGGGAAGTGCTCTCTAAAGACAGCCAGCCCCCACTTCTCTTTTCACCTGTGAAATTTAGGGCTATATTGATTTTATTCTGGTGTGTTCAGAATGTGAAATGAACACTCCCATAGCTGTCTGGGGTGTTTCAGGTAGCCTCTGCGTCCCCTTCTCCAGCCCCTCACTGGTAGAAGATATACATGCCAAACAGGAGTCGGCTCTCTCTGGGCACGCAGACCCCCTGGGTAGCTTTTAATGCTGCTTGCATCAGAGAGGAGCCTCCAAAAACTCCTCCTAGCTAACGTGATGCCTGCTTGTTTCAGAATAAGTCTCTTTGAATCCAGTATTTTCAGTTGATGAGGACCAAATCCTGCAAGCTTCCCCTCCGCCTGAAGAATTCCTAGACTTCAGTAAGGGTTTTGCTTGCAGGCGAGGAAACTGAGCGACATAACTGGACGTAACGCAGGTGATCAGAGTTCTTCTGTTACCTTCTGCTTGCAGTAGCTGTTTTGCAGACTCACCGTTTACCTTCCTGACTGGCAGGGGGAGGCGAGAGGAGTCATGCAATGCAAATGCCCCCCTCAAAAATACAGCCCTCGAGGATTTTCGGAGTACCTGAACTAAATTGTTGAAATGAAAATGTAGAGCAGCGGGTTGTTAAATCGCTGCCTTTGCTTTCTTTGGTACAAACCCTTCCTGCTGAGCACACTCGCACAAGGGAACTGCTCCATCTAGAGCTGAAGCATTAAAATTCAGGATTTTTTTTTTTTTTCCTCCCTTTTATTCTGTTGACCAGTGCGGAGCCAGGTGTTAGCAAACCTGCTCGCTTGCTTGATGGGAGAGGTTGGTGCTGCCAGTAACAGCACTGAGAAAGGGGGCCCAGATGTAGGGGGACCACCCCATGGCTCTGAGTGACAAGAACAGCCCAGGGCAAGGCTGTGGCTTCAGCAGCACTTACTGCAGGCTGTACTTATGCAAACAGCAGGCTTTTTTAGTATGTGGTCAGGCCTCCGCCGGTTTAAATAAGGATTCCTTTAACTTCTGATAGCTGTGCTCTCTGTGGAAATGCCTTGGTGGCTCACATATAAGTGTTTGGACTGTTTAAATTTGTCCGAGGCTCTAAAAATCATGCTTATTTTTTCCTGTTCGGCATAGAATCATAGAATCGCCTAGGTTGGAAGGGACCTTTCAGATCATCTAGTCCAACCATCAACCTAACGCTGACAAAAACCATATCTGTAAGCACTATGTCTGCTCATCTTTTAAATACCTCCAGGGATGGTGCCTCAACCATTTCCCTGGGCAGCCTGTTCCAGTGCTTAATAACGCTTTCAGTGTAAAAATTTGTCCTAATATCCATCCTAAACCTCCCCTGGCGCAACTTGAGACCGTTTCCTCTTGTCTTAAATGTCATCGTCGCATTCACCCCGTTCAGCAACACACTGAGCAGGACTTTACTTTTCGGAGAACAAAAAGTTATAAGGACCATGAAAACTGATTTGCTAGTGATTCGTGCGAGTTATTTCCTGGTGGGAGACCAGTTTACTCTCTGGCTTTCGTGTTTCCAGGTTGCCAGCCCCGCGATGTGGCCACCAGCCTGTGGCCTTCAGCAGGAGGGTGGTGGCGTGGCAAGTCGGGGGGGCCAAGGGCAGGAGGAAGGAGGCTTGTGGGAGCAGGGTGGGGGGGTTTAGAAAGGCTCTTGAAGGTGACAAGAGTGGACGGGCTCGTGTCCCCTTCATCAAGATCTTGAAGCTAACCATAAAACTCAAGAGTGTCGCTCGGGACAGAAAGCTGAAGTTTGGGTTTTTAACTATTGTGCTTTGCAAACTTCCTCTTTTCAGTTCTCTTCCTCTTTACTCGGTGATTCAGGCAGCCGTCGGGAAGGGTCCTGATTTTGTAGCAGGGACAGCGAGATGTGGAAGTCCTGCGGTGCTTTGGGAGGGCACGCTATATTCTGCTGGAAGTACATTTGTTTTGCAAATTAGGGAATCGAAATAAAAAAACCACAGCGCAATTTGCCCAAAATGCTGCGTAATTAGAAGGAAGACTACGTCCCAAGTGTCGTATGTTTATTAAAAATAAGAAGCAATGGAGAAGCTGTTATCTTAATTGATGCAATTAAAATCACATCAACAAGACTGAGACCAGTTGGCTGCTCTTTGGCAATCAATGTTTTATATTTTTAGGAAGTCAGCTTTTGCTAGCAAAAATTTTAATTGATACTTTTTCATGTAAGTCTCCGTTTCTTCATTTGCGAACCTGCTCGCAAGGTTCTTAACTATAAAAAGCCACCGTGTTGATGCCGCGTTTACAGTTCACCTTAGTGACGAGCCAAATGGTCGGCTAAATTATACGGCGGCGGCTGCTGGGAGGACTAGTTTAAATGGAGCTGTTTGGGGCTCTTGGATGTTCTTGTAAAATTGTTCAGAAATAAATGTATGAGCTCGAAGCTTTTTACCTAAACCAAACTGAAATTCTAAGAAAATCGCAGCTACATAAAACATCAGGAGCTACCTTATGCGTCTGGTTTTGACCTTTCTCTTAAGTTAAAGTAAATGTAAAGTGCTTTTCTTTTGTTTCCAGGATTACTGATTTAAAATAAGACTTTGTAAATGGCTCAAAAAGACCTGTCAGGTCAGCCTGGTGCTGGTTTGTGCTTTTATTTTTCAGAAAAGCTGAAAGGATGGGACCGTACTTCTTAAATCGATTGGATTTCTTTTACTTTAGGGCTGACAGGAGCTTTGTTTAGTCTCCCTGTGTTCAGAAGAAGCTGCGTGCCTCGGCTTGCCCTCTGTGTGCTTTATTACATTAGCTGTGAGCTTCGCTTGCTGTAAACAAACAGCCTTTGGATGCTGATTGAAGGGTGGCTTCCAGAAAGCTCCCTGGCTTGCGGTTTTTGGATGGTGAGGGTAAAGCCGGGGCTGTAGGCTGAGGCTTCCCAGGGCAGGGAGTTTCTCTGAGGAACGGGAAGGGGCGGCGTTGGGTTCGTTCAGCATTTTCGGGTGATCTGTGATATTTTTGCAGTGGTAAAAGCGGTGCTGTACCCGAGGTCTGATAAAGCGTCAACAGAAGCGCAATAGCCTGCAATGTTATGAGTGAAGGTCGCCGGAGTAATCGTTGCTGTCTGTTGTAGGTTATACCGCCCCGACTGCCCCCCCGGCGTACAGTCAGCCCGTCCAGGGGTACGGCACAGCCGCCTACGATACCAACACTGCTACGGTTACCACCACCCAGGCTTCTTACGCAGCACCGTCCGCTTACGGCACCCAGCCCGCCTACCCAGCCTACGGGCAGCAGCCAGCAGCGTCCGCTCCCCCAAGGTAACGTCGGGCTCCTCTCTTCCTCCGAAGGCTGGGTTTGCTCACCCAGCTCACCACCAGCCGGACTGGGGCTCGCTGGTTTTGCTTAGGCTTCTTTCTCTGCCTGTTGTGCATGAGCTTTGCTCTTGCTGCACCCGATGCCGTCGCGTTTCAGGGCTGGGGGAAGCGGCGTAGGTAGGTTCTGCTCCGGCAGGGTGAGTCAGCGCTGTTCCTGGGAGATGCAGAGAGCAACCAAGCAGCAAAAATGGGCTCTTGACTCACCACGTAGAACAGAAAAAGGACCAGTCTGATCTGATCCTGAGTCACAGGGTCAGGCAGGATACTCTTACGTACTGTGACTTCTGGAGTGGGTTCACATGCTGAAAACAATTTCCTTTTTAAATCCCTTGTGTCTGGGCACTCTCAATAGTATATTTAGTTTAATTGTTTGCTCAGGATAGGAAAGTTTCAGAATACATAATGGAAACTTGCTTAGTAGTGAGTAAAAACTGCTTTATTCGTTTACCTGATGTTTGTAGCAACCACTCCAGTAAGGAAAGGCGGAGCCTGGCACAGCTCGGTCCGTGTCTGTCAGAGTAGACTTTAAGTATGAATCCTGACATCATTTAAAATATTTTTTTCCCAGCTTGTACAACAAAAGTAGCTTAACTGTGATGAACACTTCGAGATTATGAACAGTATGGGGCAAATACAAAAGGAGACATGCGAGTCACATGCGAAGTGTTCTCTTTCTTTTCAGGCCTTGAGAGTTAATACTAAACATCGAATCATAGAATACTTTGGGTTGGAAGGGACCTTTAAAGGTCACCTCGTCCAGCCCCCAGCATCCTTTCCCTTTCATCGGATAACGTGTGTGGGGCAATATCTGCTTGCACTGGATTCTACACCAAACAACGGTGCATTTAACTGACAACATTTCTGGCTGTTTTCGAGCTAATCGTTTCCAAGCGTTGTGTAAAACCAGCTTGAGCGGAGGGGCAGTGCTGCTGCCCGCTCTCCTGCCTGTTTCACATCCTCGACTTGATTCTAGAGCCAAAGTCTAAATCCCCTGCCTTCGATTTCGGGATGCAGCTGGTGAACAGAAGTTGTAGTACTCTGTGCTCCCTGTTCAGGATGCTGCACGGGCATTTCCTGATGGCAGGGGACTGTGCGAATACCCAGTCAGCAGGTGCTAAAATATTTAGTGTTTAATGAGCATCTGTAAGCTGCTGCCGGAGTGATGGACACCGATGCGGGGCCAGTTTGTACTCTACCCAAAGAAGTTGGTAGTGCCGTTCTGTCTAGGGGGGATTTCTGAGCACTTCCGCTGCTACCAGAGGTGGGGGTTTGCACCCATGTTTCCTTCTTGTTCCATATTGCCCCGTAGACCCCAGGATGGCAGCAAACCAGCAGAGACCAGCCAGCCGCAATCGAGTACGACAGGCTACAGCCAGCCCAGCCTCGGGTATGGACAGAGCAACTACAGCTATCCTCAGGTGCCTGCCAGCTACCCCATGCAGCCGGTCACCGCGCCTCCCTCCTACCCTCCTACCAGGTAACTCTCCCGGCAGGCCGAGCCTTGTGCAGCTGGTGTGGGAATTTCCAGGTTAGCTTGGGGAAGAGGGGTTTTCTCAAGGGATTTTAAAAAAAAATAGGTGTAAAAGGAGGTTTGGTGTCCTGGGAGGAGGGAGGTGTCGTTCTTGTTGGGGCACTTCTTGTCACAGGGAAGATGCAGCTATCACAGAATGGTCAGGGTTGGAAGGACTTTCAGAGATCTTCCAGTCCAACCGCCTGCCAGAGCAGGGTCACCCAGAGCAGGTTCACAGGAACTCATCCAGGCGGGTTTGGAATGTCTCCTGGGAAGGAGACTCCACAGCCCCTCTGGGCAGCCTGTGCCAGTGCTCTGGCACTCTCAAAGTAGAGAAGTTTTTCCTTGTGTTGAGATGGAATTTCCCGTGTTCCAGTTTGTGCCCGTTGCCCCTTGTCCTGTCCCCGGGCACCACTGAAATGAGTCTGTCCCCATCCTCTTGCCACCCGCCCTTTAGATATTGATAAGATATTTATAAGCTATGATTGAGTGCATAAGTGTCTCTGCGGACACACCTGCGATAGCAAGGCAAAACAATGACAAATGTTTTTAAGAAATTTCCCAGATGTGGAGTGTGTCACAGTGATCTTTTGCTGCCTCCTCGCACGTGGCTTTGACGACAAGCTCACCTCTTCCCCTCAGCTGTCTTACGCTTCTAAAGTATATGTTCTGAAATTCTCAAAGCCTGAGATGCCCGAAGGAGGAACTGTATTATTATCTACCAGCTAAAAATATTTCAGTGCCAAGGCAGAAAGGGAGACCGTTACCTGCGTTGCACTGATGTTGGCCCTGGCACTTCTGCTTTTTTCTGGAGGTATAAATAAATTGTGAACGGTGGCATGGATTTTGCTTTGAGCAGTCGACCAGGTTTGTCTCCTGCCACCAGACCAGCCTCCGTAGGGTGACTCACCTTTTTAAATGGTTTACACCAGTACATATGGCTTATAATTGCATTACCTTCGTGTGTGAGCCACTTCTGCAGCCTCATGCGCGTTCCCAGGGAATTGGCTCATCTTTCCAATGCTTTTGTCTTCCAGCTATTCCTCCACACAGCCAAGCAGTTACGATCAGAGCACTTACTCCCAGCAGAGCACCTACGGGCAACAGAGCACCTACGGACAACAGACCAGCTATGGCCAGCAAAGCAGCTACGGGCAACAGCCGCCCCCGACTAGTTACCCGCCCCCGACCGCATCCTACAGCCAGGCCCCGAGCCAGTACAGCCAGCAGAGCAGCAGCTATGGTCAACAGAGTGAGTGTGCTCAGCGGAGCCGCCTTCTTGGGGAGGAAAAGCTCTGTCTGCCTTGGCCTTGCGGGGTGGGCTGGCTCTGAAGGGGGCTCGGCGTTACTTTGGGTGTCCAAGCTTGCAGCTGTGTTGAAGGGAGAGCGTGCCGTAGCTGGGTTTTGCCCTTTCTCACTGAAAAACGGCTTGCCTGGGGCAAATCGTGATACTCCCCTCAGCGCGGCGAAGGTGAACGGGTGGTTGGAAAACACAGAAACGCAAAGTAACTGCTGTGGCTGGAGCAGGCAAGACTTGGTGTAAACGATTCTGTTTGGCCAGTCCTGCAGAGGTCGGAGTGGTAGGGCCTCATGGCAGGTTTGATTCTGCAAACGGAAAGCGGCGCCTCTCTCCTTAAATTAACGCTGTTGCTGTAAGCGCTGTAGCAAACGGTTGTCATAGAATCATAGAATCACCCGGGTTGGAAGGGACCTTTAAAATCGAGTCCAACCATCAACCCAACAGAGCCCAAACCACCACTAACCCGTGTCCCTCAGCACCGCGTCTGCCCGGCTTTTAAATACTTCCAGGGATGGTGATTCAGACACTTCCCTGGGCAGCCTGTTCCAATGTTTAATAACTCTTTTGGTGAAGAAATTTTCCCTAATATCCATCCTAAACAGAATCACAGAGTCGTAGGGTTGGAAGGGACCTCTAGAGATCACCCAGTCCAACCCCTTGCCAGAGCAGGGTCACCCACAGCAGGTGGCACAGGAACGCGTCCAGGCGGGGTTGGAATGTCTCCAGAGACGGAGACTCCCCCACCTCTCTGGGCAGCCTGTGCCAGGGCTCTGCCACCCTCACAGCAAAGAAGTTCCTCCTCATGTTGGGACAGAACTTCCCATGGTCAAGTTTGTGCCCGTTACCCCTTGTCCTGTCCCTGGGCACCACTGAGAAGAGCCTGGCCCCATCCTCCTGACACCCACCCTGGAAGTATTTATAAGCATTGATAAGATCCCCCCTCAGCCGTCTTTTTTCCAGAGTGAAGAGACCCAAATCCCTCAGCCTTTCTTCATAAGAGAGATGTTCCAGTCCCCTCAGCATCTTGGTGGCCCTTTGCTGTCCCCTCTCCAGCAGTTCCCTGTCCTTCTGGAACCAGGGAGCCCAGAACTGGACCCAGCACTCCAGATGCGGCCTCCCCAGGGCAGAGCAGAGGGGGAGGATGACCTCCCTCCACCTGCTGGCCATGCTCTTCTTGATTGATGCCCCCCAGGATGCCATTGGCCTCCTTGGCCACCAGGGCCCATTGCTGGCTCATGGGCATCCTGTTGTCCCCCAGGACTCCCAGGTTTCTTCCCACAGAGCTGCTCTCCAGCGGGTCACCCCCAACGTGTCCTGGTGCGGGGGGTTATTCCTCCCCAGGTGCAGCACCCTCCACTCGCCCTTGTTGAACCTCCCCTGGCACAACTTCAGGCTGTTTCCTCTTGTCCTGTCACTTGTCATGATTATGTTCCGGTGCTGGAGGCAGGTTAAGGGGCTTAAAAAGGGAACAGGCAGCTTCGACCCACTCTCTAACGTTTTTATTACAAAATTCCTCAGGCTCATTCCGTCAGGACCATCCTAGCAGCATGAACGTATACGGACAGGAATCCGGAGGCTTTTCAGGCCCAGGAGAGAACCGGAATATGAGCGGCCCTGATAACCGGGGCAGGGGAAGAGGGGGATATGATCGCGGAGGCATGAGCAGAGGTGGGCGGGGAGGAGGACGCGGTGGAATGGGGTAAGAGCAAATCTTTTCTCCTTTTATCTAATTCTGTTTTACCCATAGGATTTGAAATGAAAAGAAGGGACTGAAAGGTTGACATTCCCAACGGTACTTCCATGGAGAACATCTCCATAGCAGCATTGCTTCTAATCCATGGAAATATTATCCTAGGGGAAACAGGAGCAGGATCTACTTTTTTCTGTCCTGCAGCTGGTTGGGCCCCAGGGGTGGGGGGGATTTAGGGGTATTGCTCAACCTGGAACTTTCAGCTCCCTTCATGGTTACGCAGAGGTGAAATCCTCGGTGGGGTTTAACAGTAACTCCGGATCGAACACACACAAACCTTCCGCCAGGTCCAGGAGTCACTCCCTGTGCCTCGGTAGTGGGGATCTTGAGAGTTCAGGTATGTAACAGGGCAGAAGCCTGCTGTGAGCCCCGTGTCACGCCGTCAGCCTCTTCACCTCGGCAGTAGCATGCAGAGCTACGCCTGTAAGCGTACGCCCGGGGCAGATTGCTGCCGGCGAAGCCATGACTCTGAGTGGCCAGAACACTTAGAGCTTGGTTGGAACGTGAAAAAAGACCCTGAGAAAGTAAAAGAGATCTGGCTTGGCTCCCAGGACCGCTCCCCCTCGGAGCTTTCAGGTGGTCTAAACCAGTTTGGCCATTTTAACTGATGGCAAAATCTGGTTTGGTAAACCTGTGCCTTCAGGTCGGCAGTGTGTCTGCCTGTCCGTGATGTTTATTAGCGGTGAGGAAGGAGAACTAATCCCAAAGGCTCCTAAGAGAAGGAAAACGTAGCTTTGTGTGTGTTCCGTCCCTTCACACCGTCGTTCAGAGCTATGCAGAGTGTCCCTAGGTGCACGCTGGAGACGGGGCGTGGGATGCGCGGTGCCCAGCCCTGCTGCTCGGCAGGGCAGCCGGAACTGCAGCTCCTTCTCGAAAGGCAACTTCTTAAGGCGTTTTACAACCTGGTGGCAACCAGAGTTTGGCAATCGATAGTCCCATTCTGCATAGCTCTGTCGAAATGAATTGAAGTGGCATGAAATCTTTATCGGAGAAATACAACTACCGGTGTATGGAAATAAAAGAAAAAGACCGGCTTGTGTTGGAACGCAACTGGTTTGAATTGGCTCGAGTGGAACAGAGTTCCGTGGTTCTGCATAAAGATTTCACCCATGATGTATTTGTCGCTAACGGTTTTTTAAGTAGATGTAGGCACCTGAAATATCTATCATCACATCTTAAAATTTCTAGCCCCTTCGGAGCTTCTCATGCAAAAGATTTGTCACCTGCCTCTTGATTTCGCACCCCTTAATCCGAGCTGAAATTGCGTACGTAGCGATTTCCGCCCGACTAGACCGTTACAAAGGGTCCCCTGCTTTATGGACGTAGACTTTCTGCTGTCCGTAGAAAAGGGGGCCTTCCTTTGAACGCCAAAGGGGCAGGTAGGGGAACTCGGCCCTTCTTATCATGCTGTGGTGATGGATTTCAGTGTCTCCGGCAGGTAAGGAGCTCGATGTTATTAACGTGCCCTTTTTCATTGCCTCAATTATTTTATATTTTCATTGGCTGTTAAACATGGAAACTTTTTAACATGCTTTGTCGCATTTATATGCTACAGGTTACAAAGTGAGAGCCTTGTATACACTTCAATACTTAAAAAGTACCCGTACTCAGTACTCAGCCGGCAGCATAATGAAAAGTGGGACTAGACACGGTGTCCATATGGAGAGGAAAAATATACATAGAATATTTTTAACCAAATGTATTCATTGTATAAATGGAATCCTTCTGTAACTTTGGTAACTGCATACTTGTTGTTTGGTAATAAAACCAGAGGAGGTATACTACTTTAGAATTGTGTAACGTTAAAAAGTGTAAACGTATGTGTTTAAAAAGAGAGACATTACGTAAATGGTGTGTACTTTAACGAAAGGAGGCAAAGCTGCATGCAACAGCTTGAAACTGTGTATTGACAACTTTCCCCCCCCCCCCCCAGTATTAGAGGTGCAATACTTGCTAGAAAATAGGCGGTGCTCTCCCTCCTCTGCTCCTCGCCTTCCAACCAGCTTTGGGTCTCGCCGAAAAGAGCGAGAAACCTCCAAATCGTCCTTTTTTCAGGTGGCATTTTCCTAATTAAAGCGGCGCTTAGAAAGCAGCCTGAGCTTTCGCCGAAAGCTGCGGCCGTCAGTTGGCGTTGGCACGTGCCGCAATCTGCCGTGCTGGGCTGTGTCCACAAAGCTGCACCCCAGGCCTTCGAGCCCCCGCTGTATTCTGTAAGTCCTCCCTCCGCAGAGACTTGTTCAATCCAGTAGCGACCTGAATGTATGGCTTTCTACCGAGGTTTTCTTTTTTTTTTTTTTAGCAGAAATGTCAAGCTGAACTGTGTTGTAGGTAATCGCGTATGGTTGTCTCCTACCTTTTTGAACTGTTAATGTCAGGGACCCGCGGGCTCGTTTCGCTCTCCTGCTGCGAGAGGCTGAGGGTGCACCTTTATGTACACACAGAGGGGAGGGAGTTGACCAGCAAACGACCTCGCGATTGCTCGGAAGCAAAAGCCCGATTTATAACGCTTGAAAAACCTATATATATATTTTTTTTTTTTTATTATTATTATTATTATTTTTTATTTTTTTTTTTTGGCCAAGTATTGCACTGATAATACCCGTACGAGCCATGCCGAGGGTACCGACAGCAAAGTGGTGTCTAAAACCAGAGAAGCGAGGTTGCGTTATATGTAAAAGGAAATTTGAGCGAGCTGCCCTGAAGAAAGGCCTAGTGCCGAGATGAGAGAGAGAGAGACAGATGCATTGTTTGGAGATGTTTAGCCAGTGCCCTTCTTCCCAGTGAGCCGCAGAGGCTCAGAGCGGTACTGGCTTTGTAAAGGGAAAGGCCTTCATTTCTTCGTTTATCCCCCCAGCAGCGCTGGAGAGCGAGGTGGCTTCAATAAGCCTGGTGGTAAGTTTTTGAGCATTACAATGGATAGTGTTAAAAAAAAAAAAAAAAAAAAAAAAAAAAAAAAATTTGCAGTCAGTTTTTAGAACAAAAGTGTAATTTTTATTAGTTTTAAGTGGTTAAAATGACGTATGCAACAAGACTGTAATGGGTACTGCCGGCGATGCCTAGGGGTACGCGGTTACAGGACACAGGGTAACGTGGACGAATTGAGCAACCACTTCTGTAATTTGGGGGAAATAAATGGTTTGGCTTTAATAATATTTTTTTTTTTTTTTTTTTTTTGTAAAGTAACTTTTTATTAATGACTGTTAAAACTAATTGGCCTGGTAGAGAGGAAAAAAAAAAAAAAAGGAAAAAAGGAAAAAAAAAAAAAAAAGCGTACTAGCGGTTAATGGTTTGAAAGGCTGCTAAAAATAGCAAACCGATCACCAAGTAAAAAGGTGCATTGCTGATGTTTTTGCAATGCGGGTCAATTTGAGTTTAACCAGCGCCGTGGAACGGTGGTTATAAGTAGATAGCGTTGTGTGTGTCGGTTCTTCGGCCTGCAAGGCCTGCACTAACACGCCTTCTTATGATTCTTTCCCGACTGGCAGGACACATGGAAGAAGGACCTGACCTTGATTTAGGTAATTCCCAATAACCGCTCTCTCCTGACCTCGTTGAAATTGAGAATTCTGTGCCTGGTTTCCGCTCCGGATGAGGGCCGCAGCCACGGGGAAGACGGAGCACCCCCCCCCCCCCGGCGCGTCCTTCTGTAGGGACGAGAGGATGCTCCCCCGTTCGCGGTCTTTTTCTGGCCATTTCATTTATTTCTCGATTCTCGATTCATCAGAACGGCCGGACTGGTGGAAAAAACCGCTTGTCTTTGGGAGATGCTTCTCTGCGGGAGCTCGGGGGGCTTTTGCGGGGGGGGGTTCGTTGGTTCAGCAGACAGCCCTTTTTCAGGCAGCCTTAGCCCGGAGCTTGTACGCGCTGGTCCAGCAGCCTTCTCTCGTGCCACCGCTGGCCCGTGGCCGTGCGGCTCTTTCCTTCCTGCTGCGCAGGCGCCGCTGGAAGTTGTGCGTCAGCTTCCAGGAGCGGCACCTTGCTGCGGAAAGGCGGGGGGGGGGTGCGGGGTGGATGTCCCTGTGTGGGAGCCCGAAGAACAGGAAGGTTTTTCCTCGCAGCTGGGATGTCTCCCGTCAGGAGCGAGGGGTGTAACGGCGCGGTTCTGCCGGCGCTGGGTGGGCGCGGGTGTCTGGACGCAGCGCAGCCCGGCTCTCGGCTCCTCCCCGCTCTCGGCGCCGGGGTTTTCGGGTCACTTCATAAATAACGCTCGTGGAGAGCGAAGCCGCGGCTGGCTGGGGTTGGGGACAGGGATGAGGTGATGAAAAGCGCTCCCTTCTGTTGTATCGCTGCCTTCCCCCTCCCTCCAGTGACACCGTCAATTGTCTCCTAGGCCCACCTATGGACCCAGATGAGGACTCGGACAACAGTTCGGTTTATGTGCAGGGACTCAATGATAATGTGACCCTGGAGGAGCTGGCGGACTTCTTCAAACAGTGCGGTGTCGTCAAGGTGAGAAGGACCACGCGAGCACAGGTCGGCCTCCGGCTGGCGGGGCACGAGGGGAAGGGATTGCCCACCTCCTCCCTGCCCCGCGGCTGTCTCCACGTGTAGCCCTTCCGTCTCCACGTCTCTGGCTTGGTAGGGTGACCACAGCCTGGTGGCCTTCCCCTGTAGCTCAAGCCTTCCCAAAGGACCTTTGCAGGGTTTGTCCCTCATCGGCGTGATGAGGCGTGTGGAAGCGCCAGCGTTTACAGGGGCGGAGGAAACGCGCCTCTGCGCATCTGGTGGGACGTGTGGCGGCGTGAGGGGTCGGGGTGGCGTGAGGGGTCGGGGTGGCGGGGAGAGGGAGGGGGATGCGGGGAGGCCGTAGGTCAATCCTTGCGCGTGGGAGGAGCGCAGCGCTGTTCTGGGCCCGTTCCTTCCCTCCTTGGGTCGGCTGGGCCGTAGGTGCCACCCATGGTAAGCCAGAGGGGCCCTTTCTTCTTGCCCAAGTGGCAAGTTGTCTCAAGGCAAAAGCAGAACAAAGGAGAGCAAATCCCCGCTCAGCTTACGGGGAGACGTGACTCGAGGTGACGTTTTGCTGTCCCGGTAGATGAACAAGAGGACTGGGCAGCCCATGATAAACCTCTACATCGACAAAGAAACCGGCAAACCGAAAGGTGACGCCACGGTGTCTTACGATGACCCGTCTACCGCCAAAACAGCCGTGGAATGGTTTGATGGTGAGTAGGTGGGGGGGGTGAGTTGGGATGGAATCGCCGCGTGCTCCATTTCAAAACTCAATTCTTGTCCGGCCGAAGCCAGCGTTTCCCTCCCCGGTGCGCAGAGGATCGTAGGCATTTAGGGTTAGCTCCGGGCGGGCAGGCTTTTGCCGAAGAAGTTCCTGGTTTTTAGCTGGAACAGATAAGCGCGGTGCTTGGGTTGTGGTCGTCCTTAGTTTGCTCAGGCTTCCGTCACCTGCTGTAGAATCACGGAATCGCTTTGCTCGGAAGAAACCTTTCAGGTCATCGAGTCCAACCGTTAACCCAGCACTGCCAAACCCACCACTAACCCCCGTCCCTCAGCACCGCGTCTGCCCGGCTTTTAAATACCTCCAGGGATGGCGACTCCGCCACTGCCCTGGGCAGCCTGTTCCAGTGTTTGGTGTAGAAATTATTCCTAATATCCATCCTAAACCTCCCCTCGTGCAACTTGAGGCCATTTCCTCTTGTTCCCTGAGAGAAGAGACCGACCCCCTCCCTCACTACACCCTACTTTCGTGGAGCTGTAGGGAGTGAGAAGGTCTCCCCAACCTCCTTCTCTGCCCGTCTCCTGGAGATACCCGTGATAGACGCGCCGTCTCCTGCAGCGGGGCTTTATCGCAGGTGGAGTTTTGCCTTTTCGCTGTGTTTGACGCTTGGGTCAAGTTTTCCCTGTGATGATTGACGCGGGGCAGTTGCGTGCGATACCGGGGCGCGTTGGACACCCTGGGGCACAGGGTGACGCTCTGGCCCTTGTATCCCTCCTCCTAGGGAAGGATTTCCAGGGGAGCAAGCTCAAGGTGACCCTGGCGCGGAAGAAGGGCCCCATGAACAGCCTGCGGGGTGGGATGCCCCCTCGGGAGCAGCGGGGAATGCCCCCCCCTCTCCGCGGAGGTAACCTCCACCCCCCCCCCGCCCCCCAGGAGCTCAGCGCCCGCTGAGCTGCGCCCTGTCCTCCCTGGGCGGCATCTCCCGGGATTCACCGAGCTTTTCCTTGCAGGGCCAGGGGGACCCGGTGGCCCAGGGGGTCCCGGTGGCCCCAGCGGCCCCATGGGCAGGATGGGAGGCAGAGGTGGAGACAGGGGTGGCTTCTCCTCAAGAGGACCACGGGGATCCAGGGGAAACCCCTCCGGCGGCAGCGTCCAGCACCGAGCCGGTGACTGGCAGTGTCCCAATCCGTGAGTACCCGCAGCGTTCCAATCCGTGAGTATCCCACGCCTCGCAGCTGCTGCCACCTCGCTGGTCACTCCCGCGCAGTGACAGCAGCCGTCTCTCACCTCAGCGCGCCGAGGGGGCGCTTCGGTCTGAGGTGCTGGCCGGGATAAATAGGCTTTTCCCAAAATAACTTGCGGGACCTTCCGAGGGAGTTCCTTTCTCCCATCCGGAGCAGGGGGGAGCGGGCTGGTGTCACTGCCTGCGGGGCTGGGGCTGAAGGAGTGGCCTGGCCACCCCCTCCGCAGGCTGGGTAAGCTGGGCTGATGCACCTGCCCCGGGGTCCTGCTCACCAGCTTTGGTGTCCCCCCTCCTGCCGACGGCCAAGCAGCAGTTCCGAATGTTATCCAGCCAGGAATGCCATCCCGATCTTTGCTAACTGGCATTTCTACCCAGGGGATGTGGAAACCAGAACTTCGCCTGGAGAACGGAGTGCAACCAGTGCAAAGCTCCGAAACCAGAAGGGTTTCTCCCCCCGCCTTTCCCCCCTCCAGGTGGGTGTGTGGTAGGTTCACGGCGGGGCTGGAGGCACCCGGTTCCCAGCGAGCCGGGGCTGGGGCTCCTCGGGGAGCGGCTCTTTCCAGCCCTGGGAGCTGCGGGGGCTTCATCCCTCCTTCAGCTGTGAAGCGGAGCCTGGGACGGCTCTTCCCGCTCTCCCTCCTGCACCTTCCAGCCCATCCGGAGCTGCCCAGGCTCCTCCTTGGGGCTCTCCAGCGCTTTTTGGTTCCCCAAAGCACCACTTTCACCTCATTAAGCAGCATCCTCTTAACGAGCCTCGTCTCTCCTGGCTCTGGAGGAGAAGCGTTGGTTGCCCTCGGGCTTCCCAATGGCTCCGGGATCTTCTCCCGTTCGTGGTGCCGGAGCTGGGATGCGCCAGGTCCAGCGGGGCAGGGTTTGGGGGGGCTGGCGGAGCATCTCCCCTCGGCTGGCTCTGAGGGTCTTCTCTCGCCCAGGCGGAGACCGTGGTAGAGGCGGCCCCGGGGGGATGCGAGGCGGACGCGGAGGTGGCCTCATGGACCGCGGGGGACCCGGTGGCATGTTCAGAGGTGGCCGCGGTGGAGACAGAGGGGGATTCAGAGGAGGCCGGGGAATGGATCGAGGTGGCTACGGAGGAGGCGGCCGGCGAGGAGGAGGAGGAGGAGGAGGCCCTGGGGGCCCCCCGGGACCCCTGATGGAGCAGATGGGAGGCGGAGGCAGAGGCGGGCGGCGCGGAGGACCAGGAAAGATGGACAAGTACGTATTGAGGGGGGGGCGGGCAGGGAGGGGAGAGACCCTGATGGGGTGACAGAGGCATTGGGGAGGGAGGGGGGGGGGGTGGCACTGGGGGCCTCCGCACCTTCCCCTGGGGGACTAGGGTGGGTTTGGGTGATGGGGTGAGCAGCTGGGGGGGCAAATGGGTGATGGGATGAGCGGGTTGGGGGGTGAGCGGGTGATGGGGCGAGTGGGTCGGGGGGGTGAATGGGTGATGGGATGAGTGGGTCGGGGGGGCGAGCGGGTGATGGGGCAAGTGGCTGGGGGGGTGAATGGGTGATGGGATTGAGCGGGTTGGGGGGCAAGCGGGTGATGGGGCGAGCGGCTGGGGGGGGAAGCGGGTCAGGGGGTGATGGGGTGAGTGGGTTGGGGGGGGGCAAGTGGCTGGGGGGGTGAATGGGTGATGGGGTGAGCGACTGGGGGGGGACGGTGAGGGGCTGGAGGGGGCAAGTGGGTGACGGGGCGAGGACCCTTCCCCATCCCGGGGGGGGGGTGGCCCGGGGGTGCCGCGACTGACCCCTGCTCTGTCCCTCTCCCTCCACCCTCAGGGGCGAGCACCGCCAGGAGCGTCGAGACCGGCCCTACTAGAGCCGCACCCCCCACCCCCCCCCCGGCCCCCCCGCAGAGCTGCATTTACTACCAGATTTATTTTTTAAACCAGAAAAGGAAAAAAAAAAAAAAAAAAAAAAGTTTTAAATTTATAATTCCATATTTATAATGTTGGCCACAACATTATGATTATTCCTTGTCTGTACTTTAGTATTTTTCACCGTTTGTGGAGAAACATTAAAACCAAGTTGAAGGGTAGCGTGCCGAGTTATCTTTTTTTTTTTTCCCTCTCTCTCCCCCCCCCACTTTTCTCTTTCAAAAACGGTTGTTTAACAAAAACGAAGCCCCCCCGCGTTCCCCCCCCCTCCCGTCGTGAGCATGCTGTGCGCCAACCCCGGGGGCGGCGCTGAACTGTAACGCTGTTAATGGTTGTGATGGTTTTTCTTTTTCTTCTCTCTTTTTTTTTTTTTTTTTTTTTTTTTTTTTTAAAATAAAATAATAAAATTCCCGCTGTTTATAACCGAACCCACTTCTGGCCTCTCTTGAAGAGCATCCCTGCCCCGGGGGGCTGGGGGGGGGCGGGGGGGGGGAGAAGGGGAGGGGGGGGGGGGGTGGCCTTGCGTGTGTGTCCCCCCCAACAAGGGAGGGACCTTCCCGGTGGAGGGTGGGGGGGGCCGGATCCGTCCCCGCCCGCCCCCGCCGTCCCAGCCCTTTCTGGGCCGCCTCCAACTTCCCGGCCGGGGCGCGGCGGCGGCGGTCGCTGCCCGTTCCCGTTCCCGCTCCCGCTCCCGTTCCGCGTCCCCCGGGGCCGGCGAATGGCGGCGGGGGCTACGCGGGGCCGGGCGGCGGCGGCGGCGGCGGCGGGGCCCCCCCGGCGCTCGGAGGCCGGGGGCCCGGCCCGCAGCGGGGAGCGGGCGGGCGGCGCGGCCCGGCCCGGCGGTAGCGGAGCGCGGAGCCGGCGGTGAGTGCTCGGGGAAGGCGGGGGGGGGGGGGCGGTTTCTATCCCTGTCCCGTCCCCCCCCCCCCCCCCGGCATCCCGTCCCCGTCCCGCCCCCCCCCCCCCACCGCCTGTCGCCCGCACAAGTCGGCATCTGCCTCGCAGGTGCTGACCCGCTTCCCCCCCCCCCCCTCCGCCGCAGACAGACCGACAGACCGCCCCGGAGCAGGGACACCCCCCCCCGCGCCCCGCAAACAGACCGACAGACCGCCCCGGAGCAGGGACACACACACACCCCCCCCCCGCGACAGAAAGGGCCCCCGAGAAAGAGACACCCACCTCCCAAGGGAAAGGAGACCCCCCCCGGGTACAGATACTGTGTCCCCCATCCCCCGTAGAGATTCCACCCCCCCCGCCATCCTCCCCCAACAGGGAGGGACACCCCCCGTCCCCCAGCAGACACCACCCCAAGTGGAGGAGCCCCCACCCTTGGGCAGAGCCCCCCCCAGTGCCCCCCAGGGTGGAGACACACTGTCCCCAGGAGCAGGGACACCCCCAGGGTGTGTCAGCTGGGGGCGGGGGGGGGGGGTCACCAGCTCTTGGACACCCCCCTCCCCCAGGTCGGGGAGAGGGGGGGAGGGGGCTCCCCCAGGTGCAGCTCCCCCCCCATGTCCAAATGCTGGGGCCCGGCATACCCCCCCCCCCCCAAGGGGCAGCCACAGGCCCTCAGGGTGTCACCTGCTGTCACCCAGGATGGGGACACGCACCATGACTGGGCAGCTTTTTTGGGGGGGGGGGAGGGGGGGCGGCGGTTCTCCACCACAGTCCCACAATGGGGGTCTGGGGAAGGGGGGACACTGGTGACAAGTGACTCACTAACCCTGGGGGCAGAGGGGGGGGGGACATAGTGTGGGGAGGGGACACAAGGTGCTGTGGGGACAGGCAGGTTCTGGAGATGGGGGATGGTGACCCCCCCCCACCCCCCTGCCCATGGGTAAGATGTGGGGGAAACTGAGGCACGGAGTAGGTCACCAGGGCTGAGGGGGGACAACAGGGTGGCCAGGGGAGGAACTGCTGGTGGGGGACATGCTGGGGGGGTTGTGGGGTGTTGCCTGCCCACACCTGTCTGTCACAGCACCCGTTGTCCCCCCCCCACACCAGGGCCACCAGCTCGCCATGGCCGACCCGAGCCACATCCAGTCGGCCGCCTCCAAGAGCATCCGTCCCTTCCGCTCCAGCGAGGAGTACCTGGAGGCCATGAAGGAGGACCTGGCCGAGTGGTTCAACACCCTCTATGACCTGGACATCCAGGTGGACACCTTCCTGGAGAGCCTGGAGACGGGCTGTCACCTCTGCCGCCACGCCAACAACGTCAACCGCATCGCCCTGGACTTCCAGCAGCGACACCCTGAGGTGGCCGCCCATATGCGCGTCCCCCAGAACGAGGTCATCTTCCAAGCCAAGAATGTGGTGCCCGGTTCCTTTATCGCCCGGGATAACGTCTCCAACTTCATCCAGTGGTGCCGGCAGGACCTCGGCATCCAGGATGTCCTCATGTTCGAGACCAATGACTTGGTGCTGAAGAAGAACGAGAAGAACTTTGTCCTCTGCTTGTTGGAGGTGGCCAGGAGGGGTTCCAAGTTTGGTATGCTGGCCCCCATGCTGATCCAGATGGAGGAGGAGATTGAGGAGGAGATGAGGGACCAAATGGGCTATGGCGTGCTGGGCATGCGCCAGGAGAGCCGGGACCTCCAGGTGGCCACCTACCCCAGCAGGGCCCGGCCTATCACCCTCTGTGACCTGAAGAACCTGGATGAGCTGGTGAGACGTGCTCCCCTGCGAGCCTTGTGCTTGGGTCCTCTCTGTCCACCCAACGGGCTGCTCTATGGCCCATGGGAGGGTCTGTCTGTCCACCCAACAGGCTGCTCTATGGCCCTTGGGAGGTCCTGTCTGTCTCTATGGCTTGTGGGAGGTCCTGTCTGTCCGCCCAATGGAGTGCTCTATGGCCCAGGGAGGTCCCCTCTGTCCACCCAACCAGGCTCTCCGTGGCCCGTGGGAGGTCCCCTCTGTCCACCCAACCAGGTTCTCCGTGGCCCGTGGGAGGTCCCCTCTGTCCACCCAACCAGGCTCTCCGTGGCCCGTGGGAGGTCCCCTCTGTCCACCCAACCAGGCTCTCCGTGGCCCGTGGGAGGTCCTCGGCCGCCCAGCCAGGCCCACATGTCCTGTGGAGCCTCCTGATGTCAGGAGGCGTTATTTTGGTGGCCGTGGCCATAATCACAGGGGGCACGCGGGTGTGACCTCCGCCCCGGCCACTTCCTCCCGGCAGCGGGAGGGACACAGCAATCCCCACGTCGGGAACCTTCTCCTGGCCGGATCTGGCCCTCCTCCTCCCCGCCAGCACCTTGGGGTTCTGTCCCTGGAGACATGGGGACATCCCGGCTGCTCACAGCCATGATTTGGGGTGTTCAAGAAGGTGGGGTGGGGGTGGGCGGGGGTGTCCCCTCCACAAGCTGGGGTGCAGGGACACGCACACACCACCCCCGCCATGGCTGGGAGGCTCAGGAGGGATTAAAGCCGGGCTGGGTGCAGGATCCGGCCCTCATGCGAGGCAGCGGATTAATACAGGGATGAGGGAGGGGACACAGTGGGGGGGGGGACACACGGCGGGGGGGCGTGTCTGCCCTCCCCTGACTCCCTAAGCTCAAAGCCGTTTTTTAATTGAAACCCCGATTCCTCGTGAAGTCCCACAGCCACCACGCTGGGGGGGCGGGGGGAGCATCCTGCACCCCCCCCTCCACCCAGTGCTGCTGCAAGAGGAGGGGGGGGGTGTGTATGTGGGGGGGTGTCCCCTTCTCTGCTGTTGCCCCCCCCCCAAGCCCCCCCCCAGCCAGATGCTGCCAACCCCAGCTGCATTTTTCCGGGCTGCGTAATTCCTCGCCATCAGCTTTTATGGGCAGCGCTGGAGCCGGGGAGGAGCCTGAGGGTGCCGGATCCGGCCCGGCTGCTCCCCCCCTCCCGTGATGGCAGCAGGGTCAGGAACCCCCCCCTCACTGCAGCCGACCCGCCCCCCCCCGTGCATCAGTTTCCCCAGTTGGGGCTGACCTTGCCATCCAGCTGCTGCCCCGGATGGAAAATGGGAACCGGAGGGGCCGGATCCTGCCCTGACCGAAGCCCTGCGATGGGCAGAAAGGCAGAACTGCAAAAAAAAAAAAAAGAGGAATTATTAAAAAAAAAAAAAAAAAGCAACAAATTTAGGGATGGGGGAGGCAGCGCTGCGTGTGTTGTCCCCCTCCCGCCCCCCCCCGCCCCCGCCCTACCCTGGGCCAGGGCAGGATGCGGCCGCGTCCCCGCGTCCCCCCGTGGCTCCCGGCCTAATCCCTGACGTCAGCCCCCGGCCGGGCGGCCGCCCCAGATAGAGCAGGCAGCTGGCGGGCAGGCGGCAGCCCCACGGCCACGGAGGGTGGGGTCTCCTGGTTTAGCGCCCCCCCCCCCCCCAAACCCTCCCTTCGTCTTCTTATCAAAGTTTTTTTGGGGGGAGGCAAAAAAAAGTGGGGCTTTAACCCTTTTCTGTTGGTGGATGTGGGGTGCAGCGGGGCGCTGGAGGTCCCTGTCCCAAAGCAGGGTGCTTGGAGGGGGGGGGAATCCCTCGTGGACTGGGGATTAGCAGGGCTGGGGGGCGGGGGGGGGGGATTTCCTCTCCCTTCCCCGTTTTGGGGTGGCTCTGAGCTCCTCATACCCAGGGGTCCCAGAGCGGGTGGACTCCAGGGAGTGGGGATGGCGGGCAGATGAAGCGAGTTGTGCCCGTTCTCAGCCTGCTCAGGGGTGGCCGGCATGGGAAGCCCCCCCCCTGCCCCGGGGCCCCCCTCCCACAGCGTGTGGGTGCTCCCCACCCAGCTTTTTCCCAGCAGGTACAGGCAGCGTGCTGCCCGCAGGTGCAAGCACGGGCACGAAGCGGGGGACAAGCCAGCTTCCCGCCTCTCCGTGGGGCAAAATAGCCCCTCCGCCCGCTCCTATCTATAGGGGCTGGCCCTATAGGTGGGGCGGGGGGGGGTCTGTGCCCCACTGACCTCTCCCCCCCTCTGCAGGTGCGGGAGATCCTGAGCTGCTGCTCCTGCCCCTCGCAGTTCCCCATGGTCAAGGTCTCCGAGGGTAAATACAAAGTGGGCGACTCCAGCACCCTCATCTTCGTCCGAGTAAGAGCCGCCCCCCGCGTCTCCCACCCCAACGCCCCCCCCCGCCCCCTACTCCTCCTTCCCCACTCCTGGGTGCAGTGGGGACCCGTCCGGAGGGACCCCACGGTGGGGTGGGCCCCTGAGCTGCCCCCCGTCGGGGAGCTGGGGGGGCTGTTCGCGGCATCCCAGGAGCGGGGTGGCTTTTTGGCCACGTGCTGGGGGGACAGGCAGGGTGACGGGCTTGTCCCCCCCCCCCGCCTGCAGGTGCTGAGGAGCCACGTGATGGTGCGCGTCGGTGGTGGCTGGGACACACTGGAACATTACCTGGACAAGCACGACCCGTGCCGCTGCTCCTCCCTCGGTGAGTGACCCCCGGGGACCCCCACCTGCCGCCTCCAGCCCAGGGACCCCCCATTCACCGCCCCCCACGGCTGGTGCTGCCCCCACCTCACCCCGTTTCGTCACTCCCGGCTCTCCGTGGGGCTCCTTTCCCTGGGGCTGGGCTGCTCCGGGAACCGATCCGGCTGAAAAGGGGAAAAGGGGAGGGAGAAAAAGCGGGTTTTTGGCCAAATTAATTCCCGAGATGATTAAGCCAAGCCTGGCTGGAAAAGGCGGGTGCCAGCATGACACGAGGGGGGATGTGGGTGACAAGGGATGCCCCTCGCCGACCCCCCCACGGTGTCTCTGTTTCCAGCTCACCGCCTGCCCCAGCCCCGCGCCCCGGGCTTCTCCCCGCAAAAAGCAGCTCCCGGCAGCTTCTCCCCCGCACCCTGCGCCCCCAGCCCCAGCACCCCCCCGCCGCTCCCGCGCAGCCGGCCCCCACCTCGGGCGGGGGCGACAGCAGCCACGCCAGGACAGAGAGGGGCGGCCACCAACCCAAGGGTGTCGGGGGACACGGGCATCCCGAAGCCACCGTCAGGTGCCAAGCAGGATGGGCTGCCCCCACGGGGGGGGCCTGGCCTCTCTGCCCGGCTCTGCCAGCCCTTCCAGGAGCCCCGCTGAGCCGCGGGCAGCCAGCACGCTCAGGTAGGGCACCCATGGGTGCTGCCTGGGGTGGGGTGGGGAGGACGATCGCCTACTGTTACTCTGTGCCAGGGGAAGGAAGCCCAGCCCAGCTGGGGAACCCCCACCGCCACCCAGGCCCAGCCCTATAGCAAGGCCTCAGCCCCATGGCAGGCCTCTGCTCCACAGCAAGGCCTCAGCCCAGCAGGGCCCGGCCCCACAGCGAGGCCTCAGCCCCACGACAGGGCCCAGCCCCATGGCAGGCATCAGCCCCATGGCAGGGCCTCAGCCCATCAGGGCCCAGCACCAAGGCAAGGGTCTCAGATTCACAACAGAGCCCAACCCCACGGCAAGGCCTCAGCCCCACGGCAGGGCCCGTCCCCATGGCAGGCCACAGACCCACAGCAAGGCCTCAGCTCAACAGGACCCAACCTCACAGCAAGGCCTCAGACCCATGACAGGGCTCAGCCCCACCCCCACGGCAAGGCCTCGGACCCATGACAAGGCCCGGCCCCACAACAGAGCCCATCCCCACGGCAAGGCCTCAGCCCCACAGCAGGGCCCAACTCCACGACAGGCCTCAGTCCCGCGACAGGCCTCAGTCCCACGACAGGCCTCAGCCCCAAGGCAGGCCCCAGCCCCACGGCGGGGCGGACGCCCCGCCGTGGGGCTGGGGCCTGCCTTGGGGCAAAGGCCTCGTCCCCCGTGAGGGAACCGGCCCATCCTGCCCCACACCACCGGGCTCTGTGGGTCCCATGGGGTTCCTCCCCCCCCCCCCCCCACCGGCGCCACTGCCGCTGCTTCCCGCCGCTGCCAACGCGCATGCGCAGTGCGCGCGGCGGGGGGCGTGGCCTGGCGTGGCCACGCCCCCCAGAGGGCGATGATTGGCAGGTGGGGCGGGGGGACGGAGAGGGGCGGGGGGGAATGGGGGAGACAACGGGGGGAAATTGGGGGTGGAATGAGGGGGAATGGGGGGGTGGAATTGGGGGGCAGTGGGGGAAATGGGGGGAGTGGGATGGGGGAAATGGGGGGAGGTAATGGGGGGGCAATGGGGGGTGAAATGGGGGCAATGGGGGTGGAATGGGGGGGGAAATGGGGGGGGTGGAATGGAGGGAAATGAGGGGGCAATGGGAGTGGAATGGGGGGGGAAATGGGGGGGGAATACAGGAGACACTAGGGGAAATGGGGGGGTGGAACGGGGGAGTCATGGGGGGGAAATGGGGGGGTGGAATAGGGGTGGAATGGGGGGGGGAAATGGGGGAGACACTAGGGGAAATGGGGGGGGTGGAATGGGGGAGTCATGGGGGGAAAATGGGGGAAATGGGGGGTGGAATAGGGGGGAATGGGGGTGGAATGGGGGAAATGGGGGGGGGGGTGCCATGGGAGGGAAATGGGATTGGAATGGGGGGGGGGGGGGAAATGGGGGAGAACAACGGGGGGAAAGTGGGGGTGCAATGGGGGGTAATGGGGGAAATGGGGGGGTGGAATAGGGGGTGGGATGGGGGAAATTGGGGGTGCAATGGGGGGGAAATGGGGGTGGAATGGGATAGTAATGGGGGGAAATGGGGGTGGAATGGGGGAGATGAGGGGTTGGCGTGGGGGGGGCAATGGGGAAGATGGGGGGTGCATTGGGAGAGACAATGGGGGAGATGAGGGGGGTGCAATGGGGGGGGAATGGGGGGGTGCAATGGGAGAGACAATGAGGGAAATGGGGGGGTGCAGTGGGGGTTAATGGGGGGGAAATTGGGGGTGCAATGGGGGTGGAACGGGGGAAATGGGAGTAAATGGGGGGGGTTGGAACAGGGGGAGTAATGGGGGTGGAATGGGAGGGTAGTGGGGGGGCAATGGGGGGGTGGAATCGGAGGGGAATGAGGGGGGGTGCAATAAGGAGGCAATGGAGGGGAATGGGGGGGGCAATGGGGGAATTGGGGCAATGGGGGGAAAAGGGGCAATGGGGGGGGCAGTGCGGGGGATAATGGGGGGGTGCAACGTGGGAATCGGGGTGTGCAATAGGGGGGAGGAGAAGGGGGGGGCAAGGGGGAGCTAATGGGCATGCAATGGAGGGGTAATGGCAGGGGGTGCAGAGGACAATGGGGGGGCAATGGGGGGGGTCAGTGGTGGGAGAATGGGGATGCAATGTGGGGGTACAATGGTGGAGAATGGGGGAGAATGGGGGGGGTTTCAAGGGGGGGCGTACAATGGGGGGGGGGAATGGGGGGTGTAACAGGGGTGCAATGGAGGGGAATTTGGGGGGGGAGTGGGGGGGTGCAATGGGGGGGCAGTGGGAGGGCAATGGGGGGGGAACAGGGGGGGAACGGCGGGGGGGGGCAGTACAAGGGGGCAATGGGGAGGCAATGGCAGGGCAAGGGGAGGGGGGCAAAAGGGCAGGGGGGTGCAATGGGGGAGGCACTGGGGGAATGGGGAGGGGCAATGGGGGGTAAATTCGGGGGGGGGGGTGCAGTGGGGGGTGCCTTGCCCCCCCCCAGTCCCCTGACACCCTCCACCCCTCCCCTCTGTGCCCCCCCCAGGCCCCGCGCCCGCCGCTGCTCAGGCGACAGCGACTCCTCCGCCTCGTCCGCCCAGAGCTGCCCCCCCCCGCCGCCGGGACCCCCCCCCGGGGGGCTCAGCCCTCCCCTCCCCCCCCGCCCCCCTCCCCAGGAACGGGGTCGTTCTCGGGTCCCCAACGGGCCGGGCCGGCCCCCGCCGCGGGCTCGTAGCCACGGTCGCCCCTCGGGCCCCCAACCCTTGCTCCTCATCAGCCGCCGGCCCGACGGCCAACACTCCTGGGCAAGGGCTGAGCCCCCCCCCCCGCGGCCGGACCCCCACCCGCCGCTCCTCCCTACAAGAGGGGGTCCCCGGCGAGCCCCCTGATGGCGACGAGCTGGCCTGGGGGCTACGAGCCCCGCTGCGGCTGGAGCCCGGCCAGGAGCAACAGCTCTTCCGACGGCTGGAAGAGGAATTCTTGGCCAACACGCGGTTGATGGCCCAGCTGGAAGACGGGGAGACCCCCCCAACGGGACCTCCGCCGCCTCCGCCGCCCCCCCCCCGGCCCCGCCGACTCGGCTTATTGCTCCTCCAGCTCTTCCTCGTCCTCCCTCAATGTCTTCGCCAAGCAGGATGGCCGGCGGAGCGGGAATAACGGGAGCGGGAATGGCCCCCCCCCCGCCGGCCACCCCCGAAATGGTGGACGCAGGGCGCCGGCCGGCTCTTTCCAGCTCCTCCGACGAAAGCTGCTGCTTCCCGGCTTCCTGGGAAACCCGGGAGACGCGGGGGGGGGCCCGAGTCCGACACCGACTGGGCGCTGGGGGAGGACGAGCTGGGGGAGCTGACGGAGCCCCCTCCCGCCGTTGGGGTCCCCAAAGCGGTGCCTTCCCTCTCCGCGCCCTCCCCGCGCCCCCGGGCCAAGCCCCGGCTGGACACCCAGCCCCACAAGAAGCCCTCCAGGATCCCCACCCCACGGGGCTATGGGGCGGCCCCCCGGTCCCCCAAGCCTGGGGAGCACAAGCCCTGGGGGGCTCTGCAGAGCGTCTTCTCCTCCTTCCTGGAGCCCGCCTGGGTGCCGCGGGAGCGCAAGGGGCTGGAGGAGGATGCCTGGCCGTGAGACGCCCAGTTCGGTGGCCATGGGTGGCAGCAGGATGGGGAGAAGCCCCCCTGCCCCTCCCCGACCCCCAGCACCCCACCCCCGGGGACATCATGGAGCTGCTGCTGGTGATGGCACCTGCACGGAGAGGGCCCGGACAGGGGATGGCCATGGAGCCGGGGAGCTGGGACTCCTTCGCTTGGTGACTGTTGGCCGTCGGGGTTGGGCCCTGCAAGGAGCCCCCAGCCAGGTGCAAAGGGACCCGGACGCGTTCCATGGGGAGCAGCTCCATGGGGGTGACCATGGTGTGGCCACAGTGGTGGCCGGAGCAGAGCGCTGTGTCCAAGCCCCCTGGGAACAGGGCTGGAGAGCAACCGGCTCGTCTCTTCTCTTTGTCTCATCTCTTCTTGTCTTCTCTCCTCCTTCTCCTCTTTTTGTCATCCTCTTCTTGGCCTTCTCCTCTTGTCATCTTCTCCTTTTCATGTCATTTTCTCCTCTTCTTGGCCTTCTCCTCCTCTTTGGCCTTCTCCCCAATCTGTTCTTGGCCTTCTCCAAGATGCTCTCGTCATCTTCTCTTTGTGTCCTCCTTCTCGCTCCTTGGGCTTCTTCTCGTTGCCTTCCCCTCTTGTCTCTTGATCCTTTTTCTCTTCCTCTTTCTCGCTTCTCTTCTGCTCATCTTCTCTTCATCTTCTCCTATCACCATCTTCTCTTCTCATCCTCTTCTCATCTCATCATCTTCTCTCCCCATCTGAGATGACTTGGGGACATGCAGCTTGTTGTCACCACCTGTATTTTTGGGGGGGGTTGCTTGTTCCTCTCCAGCACCCATCAGCCCCAGCTGCGTCTGTAGCATGTTGATGTCCCTAAGGTGGGACGGGGCTGTGCGTGGAGCCCCCTGCCCAGGCTACCGCGGCCCCCACCCCTCCAGCCCCATGCATCCCCCCAAGCCAGTAAAGACCAACGGAGCTGAACCCACTGCGTCCAGTCATCTGTCCTGGGGGGCAAGACCCTCTGGGGGGTTTTGGGACCTGCCAAGGGGGAGCTGGTGGTGAGGAGGGGGGACATGAGACCCCCCCTGAGCCCAAGGGAGGAGAACTTTGAGGGGGGGGGGCAGGGTTGGGAGCAGTAGAGGGAAGAGTTGGGGTGAGGGTCAGCCCCCATGTTCTGCACCCTGTTGCAGCCATGGGGACCCCTGGGCTGCATCGGGGACCCCTCCGTGCCCCCAAAGCTGGGGCTGCCGGGAGCCAAAAGAGCCCCCAAGAGCTGCTCACCAGGGGGCCATGGCCCTGGTCTGCTGTTGCCCAAGGGGGCCGAGAGGTGGGCAGGTTGCAGGTCACCATGGGGTCTAGACCTGCTGGTGGTGGCCATCCCACTGTGACTTTGGGCTTGCCAAAGCAGGGTGTCCACTGCGGTCCCCAGCTGCCTGCCCTGCATCTGCCCCGGGAGCGGGGCTGGTGTCCCATGGGGTGGCCTGGAGCAGCGCCAGCGCCCAGTGACGGTGGCAGTACCCAGGTGGGTGCCTTTGGGACGTCCCAAAGTGGGGCTCAGTGCCGGTGCCCATCCCCGCTCAGCACCGGGGCCAGGATTGTCATCCCACCGGGACCAGCTACACCTCCTGGGGACCCCGCTCTTGTCCCCAACCCCAAGAGGGGCTCGAGGGGTGGGAGGGGACCCCGCGTCCCCCCACCACTGGGCACCACGCCCCAGTTTGGGGCTACCACAGGCCTTGGCGGAGCCATGAGAGGCTCCAGCATCAGCCAAGAGCTGCCGCTCAAACTCTCCGGGGACCATCCTGTCCCCGAGAGCCACCCGGCCCCGTTTCCCCTGGCCACACGCCCAGCACCGGCCTTGCCGAGCCAGAGGCCATGGCCACCAGCCCCAGGCCGGGGCTTATCTCCTCCCCAGGAGGGCAGGGCACCGCTGAGAGGAAGCTCGCAGCATCCTGCTTCCCTTGGGATCACAGGGCCATGGCCCCGAGCTTGGGGCACCGTCCCCAAGAGGGGCTGGGTGGGCAGATGTCACCTTTATTCAACGTCCACTTCAAACGAGTGCCCGTACAATATATTTATATTTTATATATTAGATATTTCCTGCACCGAACTCTTCTAGTTAGGGGTGACCCATGGCTTTATTTCTGGGGGAGAGGAGTAGTGTCACCGCAGGGGAAGGTGGCACACCCCCTCCGGCACCCATGGGTGACAGCGGGGAGGGGGAGAGAGCGCCGTGGGGCTGGCGAGGGGGGCGGGAGGTGATGCTTGGAGCCCTCCCAGCTCCACCGCGGGGGGTGGGTGATGGGGGCTGGAAAAGCCCTTTTTTTTTTTTTTTTTACTGCACTTTTGAGTGCAGCCTCACATTTAAGAACCCGGAGCCCTTCTGGGACCTTGGGGAAAGGCTCCCAGCGGGAGGAAACCCTCTCCAAAGGGCCCGGGGGGGAGCACCCACGGCTCCCCCCCAACCACAGGACAAAATGAGGGAAGAAGCTGAAGCCGTTTCCCACCTGCTCCCGGGTGCACCGAGCCCTGAGCCCCAGGGGATGGGGGGGGGGGGGTCTAAGCAAGCCCTGGGCTGCTATTCCCAACCTGAGGAGCGCCAAACCCTTCACCAGACCCCACCACGGGCAACCGCGAGACCCCCAAGGGGAGCGGGGATTTTTGCAGGGGCGGGGGGAGGAGGAGAACAGCCCCCCCACCTGCGGCGGCTCAGGAAGAAAAAGCAGTCGGAGGGTGCCAGAGGACGAACCAGGGCTCTTGGTGGGGCAACATCAGCAAGGAGGACACGGCATCGCTCACACCCGGGTTTCTACAGGGATGCAGGGACTGGCCGGGCCCTACCCCCTGCCCTCCTCCGCTGGCCCCAGTCCCGCCGGGAACGGGAACACCGTCTGCGTTTTGGGGGCTGGAGGGGAGATAGCCGGGGGCCGGTTCCTCGGGAGGAAGGAGAGGAGACATGCACACAGGTCCTGCCCCGCTTCCTCAGGCGGGAACGGGAGGAGAGGAGGAGGAGGAGGAGGAGGAAGAGGAGGACGGGCTGCGGCAGCACCTTAGTTCTTCAGGATGGTTTCGTAGGCTTGGTAGACGTACTGGGACACCTCCGGCGCTCGGCATTTCAGGGACAACTGCGGAGAAGAGAGGAGGAGGAGAGGGGGTCACGGCCCCTCACCCCACGCCGGTGAGCCACCAGCCCCAAAGCGCAAAGCCCCACATGCTGCAGCGTCCCCCCCAACCCCGCGGGGCGGCCTCACCTCCTTAGGCCAGCTGGATAAAAGATATTAAAAGGCATCGAGTCCCCCCCACGGTGCTCCCCCCGCCCGGTTGAGGGGCAGAGCCATCCACATGCAGCGCAGGCAGGGAGGGCAGGCAGAGGCACGCACACGCTTCCGCTCTTGGGGTTCCATTCCCCGCCTGCGGCTCGAGGGTGAAGGGTTCCCCCCAAAGGCACCTTCCTCTCCCTGCCCCCCTGGGTTATTTGCTCCAAGATTAAATATCCGACGACTCTCAAACTCAATCAGCTCCTCAGCCCGTAGGCGAGCGGGCAGAGCTCGGCGCGGGGGTGGCGAGCAGGGAATCCTCCGGGATTAAGGATTTGCAGCTCTCCTCATCCCAAACCAACCCAGGAGGGTGGTGGGAACACCCTGACTCTCCGAAACGTTCAGCTCCGAGGAAGCTCCGCTCCCGGTGCCAGCCCCCTGACAGCCTCTGCCAGGAGGGAGAGGCAGCAAGAGAGACGCAGGGCCGGCAGGAAAAACACTCGGGGGAGAAATAACCAGGCAGCAGCCAGAGACAGCCCAAAGCCGGGGGTAAAAACCAGTCTGCTAACCTCCAAATCCTGCAAACAGCGGGCAGGCCGGCGAGGGGCAGGCAGCAGCAGGTACGGAGATACACAGAGAGGTGAGTCAAGGCGACACAGGTTTGTCCCAACCCGAAGGAAACAGGGGGCGAGGAAAGTTGGGGAAGGGGCCGGGGCGGGGAAAAGCGGGATGGTGGATGCGCGATAGGACAGAGCTCTGCTCCGAGGCTGTTTGCAGCACCACAGGCGGAGGCAGGCGTGCCCCGGGAAGGGGGTTTTTTTTTGGTTTAAACAGAGAAGCATTGGTGGGCTGGGACCTCTCTGCTTCTTCTAGCTGCCACCACGGTGTCCACCCCCCGTGCTGGGAGGGCAGCCAGCGGGGACTGAGTGTTGCCGGTCTCGCTCTCCCCGTGCGAGAGGGACACTGGGAGTGGCACGGGGAAGGGAGCTGGAGCCAGGGGGGGGTGTCCTGCCCCCACAGACGTGCTGCAGGACCATCCAAGCCCAACCCAAGCTCCAAGCAGAGAGCGGGGAAGGCAGGGTGGGCAGCAGGGTGGGCAGCAGCCGCGGCTCCGGGCCGTTTCGCAGGCAGGCAGGGGAAGGGGCGTACCGTGAAACTGGGATTGCTGGGCTGGATCCTAAGCTCTGCCAGCACCCAGATGCCATTGGTGAGCTTCAGGGACTGGTAGAGCATGTCTTGGCCCTCCACGTTCCTCTTGGCGATGGTGAAGATGTTGCTGCCTTGGAGTTTGCTGCTAACGGCATCTGCGTGGGAGGAGGGAGCTGCAGTGGGGGCGGCTCGGTGCAGGGGACCGGGCTGAACATCCCTTTGGACCTGCTCCTGCCCCATTCTCCTCCTCCCCGGGATGCAGCACATCCAAAACCCGCCGTCCCCACACAGCCAGGAGAAGGGCTCTATTCAACCGGGCTCCCGGGGAGGGCAGGCAACAGCCCAGAGCTCGATTCACAAGCGGAGCTGCCCCGCTTCGCTCCACAAAGGTCAGCTCGCTGCTGCCAGCGGGACTGAAAGGACTTGGCTGTCCCCAAGCCAGGGTTTGCACATCCCACTTGGCACCAGATCTCCTGGAGAAGGAGCTGGGGGAGAGAGGGGGGAAATCAGGGAGCCTGGCCCCAGCTCCTGCCTGCGAGCACAGGACCGCTGCCCTGCCCATGGGCTGGCCCGGGCACTGTCAGGGCTCCATGATCCGGTTCAGCTTCTCTCCACTGAGACAGATGCCAGGGTGGGCACAGCAAGTGTCCCCAAGGTAGGGACATCCCCACAAGGCAGAGCAAGAGGCTGCCAAGTTTCTACAACTAGCAAAGCAGCAGCTTCCTCCTGGAGATACGGGGTGGGCACAGGGAGAAGGAGCTCCTGTCTCCCCACAGCCTGGGCTGGGATAACTGGGATGAGCTGGTCACCAGCGGCCAGCTACGAGCTGAGCTGGGTCCTTCTGAAGGGTTTGTACGCACCTGCGTTGAGAGAACAGTCTTTGATCTGGAACTGGGCTTCGTTCTCGTTGGGAATGTCCTTCCAAGTGGCCAGGAACATCTGCCGCTCTGCAGCGAGGAACAAAACCAACGCAGTGATGAAGATACAAGAGCAGCCGTTCCCCAAAGGTGGTACAACGCAGAGGCCACGCTTCCACGTCGCCGGTGACTGAAGGGATCTCACCATCTCACCCTGCTGCACTGCCATCCCCTCCAGCAGCTTCCCAAGACCAGGCTCACCCAGCTGCGGGAAAGCTGCCCACTTTGGGGGGGGGGATAGCAAGCTACGCTGCCTCGGGGAAGAGGGTGGTGAGTGCCAGAGAAGGCAAAATAAGCAGGGAGTGAAGCTCTGCCAGGGTGAGGAGTTAGAGAAGGTGGCTCACGCCATCTCAGGTGGCCACAGTGGGGTCACGCTGGAATGGCAGTGTCCCCATCTGCAACTCCCAGGTGTATCTGGTTCCTCACGGCTCCCTGCTCCATCCCCAGGGCTGGCAACGTGGCTGGGAGGATTTGAGGGGCTGGGATGGCACCTACAGACCGGTGGCAGAAGCGCACCTTGCAGGAGCCACAGCCACCAGCGCTCCAACTCACCCATCTTCCCGTCCTCCACGAAGAGGATGTGCAGCGGGTACAGGGTGCTGAAGTAGAAGACGTCGATGTTGTTCTTCACCGCGACCTGGGACGGAAGGACACGGGGACGTCAACACCTCTTCCGACCTACAGCAGGCGAGTGGTTCCCAAAGCAAGCATCCTATCCCATCCCATCCCTCTTAAGCCAGGTGTCATCCATCAACCATCACAGGCAAGAGCCTAGCAGCTGCCAGAAGGGAGGTGGAGAGGCCAGCATCCGTGCCAGCGTGCTCCTGTCCCCAGTGTATAGGGGAAACGGGGGAGCCGCCATGCCTGCACCCCCCCAGCCTTCTCTCCCAGCTCCCTCCCAGGAACTACACGCTCCAGCATCTCCCCCGGCGCTGGGACACCGTGAGCAGATGCTCAGCCAAGGCTCGGCTCTGCTGCTGTCAGCGAGGATCTTCCTCCATGGAAGAAGCAGTCTGCGTGGAGCTGGCTGTCAAATCGGAGCCAGACTGAGCTCTGACAGCAGAGGAGACGATGAGCTGAGCGTTTCTTCTCTCCCGGTTCCTGCTGTCCCCCTCCAGCTGCCTCCCGAGAGAGCACACTCCCCCTGGGGAAGACCCTGCCCCATCCCCAGCTCCCCAGGATGGGGAGAGACCCCCGGGGCGTTCCCCACCTGGAGGTTGTTCAGGGGGTCCATCTTCATGACGGAGCCGACGGTGTTGAGCGGAAGGGAGATCTCCACGGACTGGTTGGGGGCGAGAGGCGCGTGGACCTGCAGAGGAGCTGCCGGGGCTAGGCCGAAGCTGGGGGGACACCCGAGAAGGGCAGGGGGTCAGGGTGGGGGGCAGCAGATGATGGCAGAAGGCACTGCCCACCCACTGTGGGCCAACATCGGGACTCCCTGCCTTCCTCCACCCTGACTCCAGGAACCCCCCAACTCACCTGGCCGCCCCCGCACAGTCCAGGACCAAGCTGGCTCCTGCCCTGCCCACCCTGGGGCAACAATAGGTAGCCCCAAAATCTCAACCCTTCCTGCTACACACCCGTTTCTATTGTTCCTGCACCATTCCCTCAGGGCCATGCCTTGTCGCGTCCCTTTGAGGGAAAAGGGAGCATCAGTTCACCAGGAGAACAAATAGCGGGGTCAGACCCCAGAGGAACGGCCTCTTCAGCCAACTTCTTAGAGGCTTTGGTTTGATGATCATCACCACCACAGCCATCAGAGAGAGAAGGGTCATCACGTGAGGCTGTTCCCAGCCCTTCCAGCCTCATGGCTCCTTCCTCCCACCCTTTTCCACACGCAACCGCTCCAGGGTTGAGCTTGGAGGTGTCGCGCAGCATCTTCACCGGTCGCTGCTGACGCAGCCCAGGAGGGACCTCACCTGTTGCGGTTGAACTGGATGGCAAAGTCAGACATGACCTGCAGAGCCTTGTTGGTTAGCACGAGGTCCATGGAGATGGAGCCCACCTGCCGGCTGAAGGTGCCGGAGATCTCCAGCCCCTTGGCCTTCATGGCAGGGAGCCAGACCTGGGTTAAAGGAGACAAGAAACCCTTGGGGTTTTTACGCAAAGTGAACCCTTCAGTGCTCTCCAGCCTGGCAGAGCTGCGCAGGGCGTTTGTAAACCAGAAACATTTAATGGCTACTGACACCACGGCCCCCAGCCAGGGCTGCGGGACGCTGCTGCCGAGTCCTCCAAACCTCACCCCATGCACCGGGAAACAGCACAGCCCCAAAAGCAGAGCCGTGAGCTGCCAGATCCCTACTCTCCCCTCTGCGTAGGGCTCCGTGCCACCCAGGGGAACACGGCACTCTTCCCCGCATCCCTGCACCCGAGCAAGCACTGTAACGTCCTCTCTGTCTGCAGGCCACCACCCCCCACCCATCTTGCAACCACGCTAAGAAGAGGCAGCGTGTCTTCCACCTCCCCCCGAGGAGACCCTGCAGCGTGGAGCAGGCACAGGGCGGGGGCTCTGCCCCCCTTCATGCCACAGCCCCGAGCTTTTGCCAGCAGCCGGTGGCTGGGGCTCGGCTATCCCACTCACCGTTTTGGGTGCCACGTAGGATCCCGACAGGGTGCCCACCCCGCCAGTGAGGTCGAAGAGGTCTCCCAGGCCGCTGCCGAGGGGTGCCCCCAGGTTCGCAGGCATCGCGGTGCTGGGCGCTGGCACGAAGCTGCCGCCGCCGCCACCACCCATCTGCGGGAGACAAGGGAACGGGTTACGGGGGGCACCGTGGCGGGGGGGAGAGGAGGAGGAGGAAGAGGAGGATGCAGAGGGTGAGAGAGGGGTAGAGATGTGAGGGCACACTCACAGCAGGGCTGCCTCCCACATCGCTTCGCAGCTGCAAGAGAAGAAAGGGGCATCAGCAGGGGCAGGGGCCAGCGCGCCCAGGGCACAGGGGTCCCCCAAAAGGCACCATCGAGGGCACTCTAAAAGCATCAGTGTGGGCTAGTGAGAGCCCAGAGTTGGCAGGGATGCTCCAGTGGTCCCAGAGCTGTTTGGTGGGCTGGCCGCCCCCAGAGGGAAGCGAGGTGTCACTGGGGCACTGAACAGGAAGGCTCAGGCCGCGCAGGGGAAGCAGGGGCAGCTGGGGGTGGGCACAGGCGCTGGGGCTACGCATGGACTAGAGGGCTAAGAAAAGGGCTGATCCATACCCCTTCCGACTCGTCCCCCATCTCCAAGCAGAAGCAGGCAAGGCGGAGAGAAGAGCCAGCCACATGCAGAGACAAGCCAGGAGAGAAAAAGAGACAAAAAAGAGAGAGACAAGAGAAGGGGAGGAGGGAAGAGAGGTTAGTCCTGCCGCGCTGCCGACCCATCTGTCTGTCCGTGGCTGTCCTGGAGCCAGGGGACAGAGCGTGACTGAGGTCTCATCCCCACGCTCATTGCCAGCCCATTACCAAACCCTGTATGACCAGCGAGGAGCCAGGACAGCGCTTGGATTACAGACCAGCAGGCAAAGAGACAGCGGCGCTGCTTCCCCTCAGGGGATATCTGCCGGATTTTATGAGTAGCAGAAAAAACTCCAAACTTTTCTTTTGGGGAGCCCGGACCATCACCAGCACCTGTGGGGCAGGCGGTCCCAGCCAGGGAGGTTTCCATCCCTCCTCCCCCTTGCAGCCAAACTGCTTCCCGGTTTGCATTCCCAGGAGGAGAAGGTGTCACCTCCAGATCTCCCGGCACAGGAGACACCCATTAAAGCACCCCACGGGCCGCGAGCTGGTGTGTCTCAGCCCAGCCCCACAGCAGCTTGGGGCACATCCCCGTTTCACGCAGCTGTGGGGTTCAGAGGGGGAGCCAGGAAGAGCAGTCACCCCTGCAGCACGGCGGAAGCGTCTACACAGACCTCATGTACCCAGAGAAAAGGCATTCAGGAGCACTAACTGCCCCGCTCCAGCAACCCAATGACAAGACAAATTAGGGTGCAGTCCCCCTCTGTCTTCACCAGCTGCAGGTGGACCAGCCCAGGTATCCCCGGGCAGACAAGCCTGTCCCATCCCCAGGAGCTCCAGAGAGGAGCCAGCATCAAACCCAGGGAAGCCAGGCTTCGGGGAAGGAGCACGTGGAGCTGCGACGTACCAGGCTGTCCAAGCCGCCTCCGAGGAGGTCCACGGCGCCCATCTGCACGGAGGAGGTGGCGATGGGAGGCCCGCTCACCGGGGGACCCAGGTCCAGGTTCAGCAGGTCGCCTAGCAGGTCGCCCTGAGTTGGGATGACGGCCGGCTGCTCCGCCGCCTGAACCCCCGAGGGGGCTGTGTCGGGGCTCTCGGCGCTCTCGCTCCTGAAGGGAACAGCAAGGGAAAGACGTGAGATCCCGGGGGGGAGCTCTGGCTGAGCCGACAGGTCTCACTGGAGGCACAGGTTCGCCCAGCTGGGCTTTGCAGCAAGCGTTCACAGACACCCCATCCCAGCACGGCTCCCAAAATTCATCGAGATCACCTTCCACTTAGGTCTGAGATCGCTCCCTTCA
The DNA here is from genome assembly GCF_028500815.1 of Rissa tridactyla. Classification (NCBI taxonomy): domain Eukaryota; kingdom Metazoa; phylum Chordata; class Aves; order Charadriiformes; family Laridae; genus Rissa; species Rissa tridactyla. The sequence goes on from NC_071478.1 coordinate 15,067,496, forward strand.
GCCTTGCAAGGGCAGCATTGAATCCATACAGCCCTGCTCGTATGGATTCCTCCGCTCGGGAAGGGGGGGCCTCAGCTCAGAGCACAGCGGACACAGCCAGCTCCACCCGGCACCGTGCAGGGCCGCGGCAGCCCCAGCATCCAACCTGCCCATCGCACGGATTCAGCCCTGGAAGTCCCTGTGTGGGGTGGGGAGTCACTGTGGGGAAAGGGGAGATACTCACGAGCCCGTTCGCGGGGGCAAGCTCTTGTGCACGACCCCTCTGCTCCCCTCCACGAAGGCGCTGGGAGGTTTGTGATAGACGGAGGCCAGCGTCCCGATGTAGCAGATCAGCTCGTCCAGGAGCGTCGGCTCGATCAGATCCGTCTCCTCGGAGATGAGGGGCTTCTCCGCCAGCACCACCTCCTTGGCGGCCACGGGGTCGGTGGAGAGCAGACGCCAGTAGATGTAGCCGCGGTCTCGCAGGTCGGGGTTGTCGGAGTCCTTCGGGAAGCACGGGGGTTAGCGCCAAAGCCGTCGGGCAAGGGGAAACTGCCAGTACTACAGAGCAACTGAGAGCATCTCGGCCCCATCTAAGTCTTGCTGTAATAGTAGAGGGATCACGGGGATAACAGTTAAAGCTATTTACGTCACACCTCTGCTGTAGAGGCCACACCACTTTGCTACACCAGCCTTCGCAGGGAAACAGCAAGAGATGCCTCCCGTGCTACAGGAGACGGTGTCCTCACTCTCCAGGACTAACTATCAGCTCGTCCAGAATTAAGCTCCAATTATTTGCCTCCTGTGATGGGCGCTGCATTCCCAAACCATTCCCGCTGCCTCGTGGGGGGATGGCGAAGCCCCTGGGAAGCTCTTCCCTGGCGCGGGAGCCGTTACCCACCTGCGTGGCCAGGCTCAGCACCTGCTGCACCAGCTCCTGCGTCTCCGTGGGCTTCTTCAGAAACAGCTTCACGATGGCCGTCAGCAGCTGCAGCTGAACCTGCAGGCAGACAAACAGGGGTAGGGAGAGACAGATCACACCATTTCTGTGCAGGAATCCATGAATTTTCCTCCTACGTGCTGCTGGGACATAAGCCCAACCTGTCTTTCAAGGGACCGATCCCACAGGGATCGCTTAAGCGGTGGTGACAAGTGGCAGGGCACCCTGCATGGCTCCCGGGCAGGTCTGCAGCCCGTTTCAAGCTGATTACCGCTCTCTCTGCCCATCAGAGCCATGGCTGACACCGAGGTTACTGGGCAAGATCTCGGGACTGGGTTACAGGGTCCCACAAGGGCGAAGGCCAGAGCATCCCCTGACTTTTGTGAGCATAAACAGCAGCGATTGACCTCCAACAGTCCCTTTAAACCTGAGACGGGGCATCCAGGATTGCTGGCTTCGCTATTTTGTGTTTATAGAGACTTGCCCTTGTTCCCCGTGACTTAGTTTCACCGTGTTTTGCACAGAGGGTTGTAGGAAGTTTCCCTAGATGGAAACCCCCCAGAATTAACACAGGCAAAACCACCGGCCTCAGCTGCCCTGGCACAAGGGGCAGGCACCTCCCTCTGCTCGTTTCAGCTTGTCTGACTCTGGTTTCCAGCTCCAAAGGGCTGATCCTGTCCTGGCACAGAGGAATGACCAGGCGACCAGGTGGTCCCTCCCAACTGTTAAGGAGGGAAGGTGCTCGGGACACCACCACGGTGGCATTTTATGGGCCACATTGTCACCCAAAGCCGCTGTGGGACACCGCCGCCCCAAGCGCCTGCAAGGAAAACACCTTCACGACCCTGCTAGAGCAAATTGCTTTGTTACACTCTGGTTAGCGTGAGCTTTGTCACAGCGTCACCCCTCAACCAGCTGGCCCTGCTGGCAGACAGACCCTTCCATCGCATGGGGGGCTGCCCCCCCCAGGGGTGGGACACTCCACCTGGGTGCTCTCATCGTGGAATCCCTCCAGGAAGCTCTCCAGCAGCTCGTCAGCGTTGTCGATCCGCTCAGCGTACTCTCCCACGATCCAGATCATGGCAGCCCGGGCCTCGGGCTCATCCAGGGAATCGAGGTTCTCACAGAGGGTGGCGATCACGCTCTCGTACCTTCCCGAGGAGAGGACACGCATTCACCGAAAGCGAGAAGCCCCAGTCCCAGCTCCACTCTAGCTCCAAACTGTGGCCCATTCACCCTCAGCAGATCCAGGACATCGCCAAGAGCCCCCTGCCACCTTCTGGGGGCTGTCCCCTCTCCCCAGGGCTGTGGCATGGCATGACACTGCCCACACCAATCCCTCTCCGATCCTAGACCACATTCCCTGCTCGCCAGTAACTTCTCAGCTCCACTCTGCAGCAGCCCTGAGTCACTGGCTATTCGTGCAGAGCTCCTGTTCGTTATTAATTCAGCTCGTTACTATATATTACCACTATGACTTCCTGATCACGCAGTTGCCTATTCATCCTGGCTCAGCTGGAACACTCCCCTCCTCCTGCTGCCCTCGCTCCAGCATCAGGAGCGCTGAATTCAGAGCCGGAGATGCTTTATGCTGAGGTGAGGGACCTCAAAGTCTCTGTCAGCTCCTGTCTCTTTGAGTGTCTGGACCTGGGACTGCCACTGTGGGGCTGGGGATACCCCTTGGGCTGGGGACGGCTTTCCTGCCCCCACCTTAACTCCTGGGGCAGCACTGACCAGTGGTCTCAACCCCGACGGGCAAAAAACCCAAAGCCACCTTCACTGCAGGGAGGCTCCAGGTGGCTTCACCACCAACCGTCCCACCAGGAGGGACTAGCCACCCGTCCCTTGTCCACGCCTGGGTCTTTGTAGCCCCCCCGCCCATGCACGGAGGGGTAGAAAGGACCCATCTACGACGGGGAGCATCCACCCGATGCCCCGAGGCTCGCGGGCAGCCACCACGTACTTGTTGGGGTACTTGCGGAAGATGTCCTTGATGACCACAATGGCCTCCTGCACCACGTAGTTGACTTTGGTCTGGATGAGGTCCAGCAGGGTGCTGACACAGCGCTCGGCCGATTGCTGTTGGAGGGACTCGGTCAGTCAGCAGCGACGTTCTCTCGTCCCCATCCCAAAGCCTCTGCTGCCATTCCCACACCCCCTCCTTGCTGCCTTATTCCCCAAACCCAACCCGGGCCAGAACTGGGGGGACACAAGTGTGGTTTCCCCTTCCCATCCAGGTCTGGCTGCTCGTCACCCCCCCTGCGCTCTCCCAGAGCCTCCTCTCCCCCCACACCGCTTGCTCCCTGCTCCCACGGGATGCGTTTCGGATCATCGGGTGCCGGAGCGCAGCAGCGAGCCCAGACCTCGGATTGCCAGGGCAGCAGCGTCTTGCACCTTTAGTTTGGAGCTGCACAACCACACGGCTCAGAGTTAATAGGGAAAAAACAGCTAACGTCACGGCAAAAAATTCCCCCCGGGAGAGGCTAGCTTCTCTGCGTAGGGATCGCTCTAACGGCAGAGCCGGGCCGGCTCAGCTCCTGGTGGGAAGCAAAGCCTGAGCCAGCTCCAGCGCAGCTCCTCCTGCCCGGCTCGCGGTTTGTCTCATGTGATGGAGGACGCTCTGCGGTAAACCCGGCGCAGCGGCAGCTGGCTCAAAGGTACACGACCTTGCCTGCGAGCCTGCCTGTACCTGAGCCACGCAGAGCCACAGCGAGGTTTTGAATAATCCCCTTCTTCAAATTACTCATGAGGGGAAGCAAAGCCTCCCTCAGTAAGGGATTAGCTCCCTCCGTCCTCCCCTCCGGTCCCCGAACAAGCCACTTGGATCATCCTCTGCATTAACACATCAGGCAGCTGGGTCTGCAGTGGAGCGCGGGGCAGGCAGGGATCCCAAAACACCTCCAACGGCAAAGGGAAAGGGGGTGAAATACCCTCCTTACACCCCGTACATCCCCCACGGAACAACTGCGGCTCATCCCCAGGCCCACAAAGGCTCTAGCTCATTGGGGCAGTGTCAGCTCCTAGGGTGGGATGACCTCCAGCTCATCCAACACGAGCTGGAGAGCCATGCCTTGCCCAGCCACAGCTGCCATCAGGCCCGAATTGACCCAGCCCTCACCTCCACCTTGATGGCACAGCGGCCGATGGCTCGAACCGCCTTCCTTACAAAGTCCACGTCCACCTCCGTGGCGTATTCCTTCAGCTCTGCCAGCACCTGCCGGAGGGGACATGACAGTGAGAGCCTGGCAGCAAGAAAAAGCCACCAGAAAAGCTGGCTAGTGACCCAGCAGAAGCAGACCGGGTGGTACAGCTGCTCCCATCAGCATCCCGCTAAGCTGGGTCTACGATTTCTTGGGCAAATGCCCTGCCTGTGGGGCTGGAGCCCCCTGCACACCCGCCTTGGTGCCCAACCAGCCCAGCAGCATGGTCGGGCAGAGCCTGACCTGAGCGATGTTGGCCTGGGAAGCCAGGCGGATCATGATGTCCAGCTTCTCCAGTTTGACATAGATGGGGTCGTTGTACTTCACAAAGAACACCTTCATCTCGTGCTTCAGGATCTCGGGCCTGGAGGACAACGAGAGGCAGTGATTAAGGGAGACACATGCTCCTTCTCTTCGACCACAAAGAGAGACATCAAAAATCTTCCAAAACAATGGTTTTCTCCAGAGCTTTCTGGACACCCGGTACTGCTATCAGATGATTTCTCTTGTGGCTGAAGCAAGATCTGAGCCCTGCTCCCACCTCCAGGCTCTGACCAGCAGGCAAAGCACTGCAGGAAGGGAGTCGTCCTCCCCAGAAAGCTGCACGCCAGTCAGGAGACAGATGGGGATTCGTTCGCCTGACCCCGCAGCCAGCTAATGCCCTGAATCCATGAAAATTCATTGTTCCATTAGCCAGTTACAAGCATGAATCATCAGTCCCCGGCCGAGGACGGAGCCGGGTTGGTGAGGGCTTGAGGACACCAAGGACATAAGCCGGGGAAAGCCGGAGCCGGAGAGCAAGCAGCTCTGGGCCAGGAGGATGAGGCTGCTTAGCCAAAAGCACGAGGTTTTTGGGGGCCTGTTCAATGTCAAGAAATCCAGGATGCCACAATTATCCCCCCAGGACTCTGTCCCTTGGCTCCCCTTCGCTGGCACGCAGGGGACAGGGCACAACCTTGCCGCAAACAAAGACCAGACGCAAGACAACAGGGGACGTTTGTCTTGCCAAGGTCGGAATGGACGTCTCGGGGGGAGCAGGGATGCAATCCCAGAGCACAGGGCTGGGCTGGACCTTTCTCACCAGATCATCCTCCCTCTAAACTGGGGAAGGGACAGGCCACAGCTACAAGGAGCCAACCTGCCTTCCACGTTCCCGCTCCCAGGGACGTTAATTGCTTTCCACTTCTCCCAGAAGTTGCTGCTATTTTTAATAGATAACCATGGGGATAACTGGTGGGACGACAAATCATCTGAGCGTGGCTGTCACCGCGGAGCACGGCTCTCCAGCTGGCCAGTTCTGCCCAGGGCACACGTGTGGGGCCTCGGATACCCCCTCTGTCTGCCAGCAATTGTACATCAGCAAAGGGACAAAAGGACTCTCAGCACTTATTCAAAGAGGACAACTACAGAGAAACAAGCTGATCTCACAAAAATTCCTCACTAGGCATTTAATAATTAAACCAAAGTCTCGGCTTTTTGCCTTTCCATCCTTTGCTCCCCCAAAAAACCCAATAAATTAAACTCCTCCTGGAGATCCCAGCTTAGCTCCCTGCCCATTGCCTCACCGGACTCGCTGCGCTCAGCCCTTGGATTTTAAATATTAGAGAAGAAAAAAATCCGTACGACAGGTTGTGTCAGCAAAGCCCCGACACCGCCGCAGTCAGAGGGTTTGAAGCATTGGGAAGCAGCGCCCGTAGAGAAGAGGGAAAGCTCAAGCCAGGCTGTCCCTCCCGCCGTGCCGGAGCACCCACCTCTTCTGCACGATGAGATTGATGTTGCGGAGAGCCACGTACTGCAGCTCAGGCTCTGCGGAGAGCAGGGTGACCAGCGGCGGGGCCAGCTTCTTCAGCAGCGTGCCGTAATAATCCAGGTCCTTCGACAGCATCTCCATGAACTTCATCAGCACCTTCACCGCCGAGAGCACCACCGCCGAGTTGGCGTGCGACAGCCGGGGTGTCACCCGCTCGCAAATGCTGGAGGTGTTGGGGGACGAGGGGGGAAGGAGAAGGGAAAGAAAATGATCACAGTCCATCTTCTTGCCTAAACGTTGCTGCCAGTACCAACGCAGAACAAGGCACTGGCAGAGTTTGCAGCAGGACGGCTGAGCAGCACTTAAGACCTTCCCAAGAGATGCCGGACTGGTTTTTAAATGCCCCGATGATGGTTATTTCCCAGTCTTTACAAAACCCTATTGCAGTGACCACCTTTCCGAGCTCCCTAGCGCCTGTCCTCCCCTGCTGTACGGTAAGGCAGCATTTTGAAGCGGTTCAAGAAGCACAATCCCTGTGCCAGCGAGGGGACATGGCTCACTACGGGACCACCCTGATGGCTGTGCCCAAGGCGCAGTGGCAAGCAGATGCCCAAGGCACAGCAACTGGCAGATACCCGCTGTCCCACCTCCCGCAGTAGGATGCCAAGGGTCAGGAGGATGAAGATATTTGGAGAACAGTGTCCCGCCTGTCCCCCTCCCCAGCCCTGCTCTGGTCGGTCCGTGGTGGCCTGAAGCCATCGCTGCCCCAGCAGCACCCAGAGCCTCCCTCACCTCTGGGCTTCCCGATCATCCTTGGGCATGTAGTTTGCCAGGCAGTCCAGGATGAAGATCTGGCCCCACTCGGTGCACTCGTTCAAGGCCGTGAGCAGCTTGTTGATGGACTGGGGGTTGAGGTCCAGGAGGTTACTGCTTGGGTGAGACTCCGCTATTTCCGAGAGAGCCGCTACTGCATTGGCCACTACCTGCCAGAGGGGACAGGACATGCGTTAGGTGACACCAAACGTGCTCCAGCAGCCTGGGGGAAAAGCTGGTGCAAGCGGATGAGCTGCATCCTCAGTATCGGCATCGCGCATCCCAGTGACATCTGGGCACCAGCTGCTCCTCCCCGCCAGCTGATCCTCAGGAGATGAGCAATCACCACCAGCACGGTCCCACCACCCACGCCACATCTCCAACACTTCGCACATGTTCAGTGGGAGTCATCCTTGGCCCCATGCCCGGCACAGAGGATCCTCGCTCCCCTTCTCAGAGCAGCTCTGAGGAGCCCCATCGCTTTCTGTGGCAGCTCCTGGACTCACCGCTACACCTGTGGCAAGCTCTGAAGAGCACGGAAGGCTGGGGGAAGAGAAACCCTGGGGCAAGCAGGCTTTAAGGTTTCTTACAATTGGTGAAAAGCAGAGAGATTAATGCTGGCCAAAGCCCAGCTGCTAAGAAACGCTCACCAGAGGCAAAAGGCACCAGATACGTGGTACCAGAGCCAAGCACCAGCTCCCCTCTGCTACCATCCCCTGCTCCAAGCTAGCCGGGGCAGCCTCCTCCACGCTGGGAAGAGACTAATAACACATTGCCAAGGAACTGGAGAAACCTTCCACCCAGGAGACAGGGTTACACGACAAAGAACACAGCCTGCAAGCCTCAGAAACAGCTGTCCCCAGAAATGGTCCATTAAGCACCAAAAAAAAAAAAAAGAGAGTGAAGGGAGGCATGGGAGGAAAGGAGTCAGCGTGTGAAGACGGAGGGAGTGCATTTACTGCCATTCGGAGGAAGAGAAGAGAGGATGGAGAAGGCAAAATATAACAATCACCATGGGGTTGGAGTCCGAGATGAGGTCCTTAAGGGTGTCCAGAAAGCCCTGGTCCTCCACCAGCTGGGCGTTGATGTCGTGGAGCTTCGCCACGCAGACGGCTGCTGTCTTGCGCACATAAGGGTCCTCATCCTTCAGGCACTTCCGCAGGGGCTCACAGAGATACTCCGTTATCTTGTCCACGCGGATGCAGCCCATGGTCCGCACAGCCAGAGCCCGGATCAGAGGGTTCGGGTCCTCACAGTCCTGCAGGGACGAGAGGGGGAGGTCAGATTTCTGGGGCCTCTTCTCCTTGAATCAGAGACATCAGTGTGATGGGACCCCCGTTCTCATTTGGGTACCTGAAGTCTAGAGGTTTTAACACTCAGCTCTCAAGAACAAGTCGCCCAAGAGAGAGCTTTGATTTCTTGCTCTGCAATCTGGCACCCACAGAGTTTTCACACCATCACTCCAAACACACCTCCAGGAAAATCTGACGTCTTGTCACTCACACCAAGTATCTGAAGGCAGCTGCCACCCTGCAAAAGGGCCACCTGACCTGGGAAACGCATCTGTCACGTTTGCTGTGTGGGGTTGTTTGGTTTTTTTCTTCCCAAAAAGCTAAAACTCCCCCTAATGCCCACCGAGCCTTTTCACAAAGTGATTTGGCAATATCTTGGCTCCCAACAAACATGCTCTTCAGTTCCCAACTCCAACTGGAAGATCACGAGGGCTTGCAGAGACTTCAGCGCGTAAGCTCACATGACGGTCGTTCGATCACGAGAGCTGCCCACAACCGAAGCTGCCACTGCCGGAGCAAGTGGCACAGTACGGCTGCCAAGAAAATGTTTGGTTTTTTTTTTTTTTTCTTCTTCTGGACAACTTTGCTCAGTTATCTAGAGCTAGGGGAGCCCCTCTTCCTGAAGGGAGAGGCTTTGGAAACCTGCCCGAGCTCCCTTCTTCGGTGGCTTCGCATGAAAGCGGGGATGCACTGAGGTGCGCGGCTCTCGGGCACGCAGCCCTCTCCTCTCACCTTCACGAAGGTGTTGACTGCCATGATGGCCATGTCCGGCTGGCTCTTGGCGTAGTTCATCAGGTAGAGGTAGACCAGCTTCTTCAGCTCCAGGTTGTCTGTCTGCATGCAGTTCACCACGTCCGGGAAGAGAGCGCTGAAAGACAAAGCACCGCTGTGAAGGCAGGACACGGCCACGCTGCCGAGCCGGGGGAAGGAGACGCTGCTGCCTATGGGACCCCCCCACCCCCACCCCCCAAGAGTATGGCCATCCCCTTCCCATGGCTCAACCCACTCCTGAAGCCACAAGACTCCAGGTTCTCCCAGGACCTGAGCCCACTCTGCAACAGATGCGGCTAAATTACCCATCCCCAGTGGGTTTTTCTTTATGGATCTCTATCAAGAGCAGCTCAAAATGGCCCCTAACGGACAGAAACCGAGCTCTCCCACGTGGCTCTGCTGCATCCCAGCTCCAGTGCGTGTCCACTGCCCCAGGAGAAGGTGCAACATCGCCCAGCTGTCACAGGACGGTGTGAAAGCCTCCAGTGCCACCGAGAGGACATGGGAGACGATAGGATGTGAGGTTTAAAACTGAAAGAAGGGAGATTTAGTGAGATATTAGGGAGAAATTCTTTGCCGTGAGGGCGGTGAGCCCCTGGCCCAGGTTGCCCAGAGAAGCTGTGGCTGCCCCATCCCTGGAGGGGTTCAAGGCCAGGTTGGATGGGGCTTGGAGCAACCTGGGCTGGTGGGAGGTGTCCTTGCCCAGGGCAGGGGGTGGCATTGGATGGTCTTTAAGGTCCCTTCCAACCCAAACCATTCTATGAGCCATTTCTCCCTCACCTTCTGCACGACCCCTCATGCACAGCCCCTACCAAAACCATCCCCTACTTTTGCGGACGTTAAGCCTGTCCTGCTGCAAACTGCTGAGCGCTCGCCCCACGTCCTACGCTAGAGACGTCACGTTAGAGAAGCAAACGGCCAGGGCTGGGTTTAAGGAGCAGCCCTGCTCCCCCAGACGAGCCCCGCCGCGGAGCGATGCTCTGCTAGGACGGAGCGGAGCTACCTACATGGAGCTGGGGGGTCCCCCTTCCCAAACGCCCTAGAGCTGCGGAATGCTAGAGACCACGGAGGATAAAGACAGCCCAATTAGACTATTAATGAGACAGACAGTCCAATTAGACTACTAAACCACCAGCAATCAAGATCAGAGGGCTAACACAGGAGTTATCCCACCCCGACAGATGTCCCTTGGCTGCTGGAAGCTTCTCTGCCACCACACACCCAGCCATCGCTTACAGGATCAGACCCAGGGCCCCCCCGCCGCCCCAAGCCCAGGGGACAGGCGCTTTGCTAGTTCTCTCGCGGAGCTCCCGCTGTCACCCAACCTCAGCTGCTCTCACCCCAGGCTAAACCAGGCTTTCCTGGTGCCTCCCAGGGAGGGGTGAACTTAAAGTGCTTTCTTGCTGCCGAAAATGCGCAGACACCCAAAAAAAAAAAAAAAAAAATGGGCTGCCACAGCCGATATTTCCTTTCCAATCGATGTAGCTTCTGCTGAGTGCTGACCAGCCTCAGGCGAGTCCCTGCCACTTTCCAGTGTCATCTTCTCCACGGTGGCCCCAAGACAGAGCTGGGAGTGGCTCTGGGAGCTGGGGACACACCAGTTTTCCAAATACAGAGCTCAGACCGCGGCTTTCCTCCGTCTGCTCTCACACGCACCATTACAAGCAAAGCGCTGGTGTTGCCAAGCGTGTGCAGGGACAGGACGGCGCAGGGATGAGGGGACAGCGGGGCCACATGCTCCTCGGCCAGACAGAAAAAGGAGACGAGGGAAAAGCAGCCGCCCGACCTTTTGGACTGGAGTGGCTGCAAAAGGCTTATCGACACGGAGGCAGAGACACCGACCCTCTGCCATAAAGGCTCAGAGAGGGTTTCTGCTTGTTTTTAGTAACACCTGAAGGAAGCGGCAATAATCCCAACAAATTTATCTGCCAGCCAGACCAATCCTCTTTCAACCAGATTACTACCAAAGCCAGGCAAGCCCCCGCCTGCCAGACGGGCAAGCTTACACAAACATTTTCCTGCCGTAGCAGGAGGTAGAGCTGTGGCCGGGAGCTCGCTGGGTCCTTGCCCGAGATGAAAACCACCACGAAAACCCCTCAGAGGCAACGGGGGCAAATGGGAGCCCACAATCCGTCTGGGCACCCCCAGCCCAGCACCGCCACACACCTGACGTCTTTGCCGACAGTCATGGAGGCTATCACCTTCTTCACGGCCTCCTTCTTCTTCTCCTTCTTGTCGCTGTTGAGTTCGGCTTTCAGCTCAAATATCTCCCCTGGAGGAAGGGGAAAACGGGGAGCTCAGGGGTGAGAGGATGGGGCACCCACCCCTCCGCTGGGTGCTGCTCCCCGGGGAGGGTGAACCCCGCTCCCACTCACTGCGTGCCAGGGCGCCTTTGCCACCCCGGGTGCTCTAGGGTGCCAGGAGCTGGAAAAAGGGGATTTAACTTCCCAAATATCTCATCGAGGGCCACTCCGGGGACTCAGCTCTCATCCACGGAAATGGAGACAAGCATGCTGGTGCATCCCTGCAGCTTCCCCAGCCCCACGAGAGTCCCAGAGGGCTTTAGGGATGGGAGACGCTGCAGGAGCCATGAGCACGAGCACCCCACACCCTCAAGCACAGGACGTGAGGTTTATTCAGTGGGTATTTTTGGCTGTGGGGCGGTTATCGCAGCACACAGTGAAGCTTCAGCCCCACACATGGCTGTTGGGAGGCCCTCTCCTACCTGCAGAGCCCACCACAGCCCGGATGATGGCAGGCTCCCGTGGCAACCAACGCAGACGGATTTTGGGAACTCCTCCTCAAGTCCATACAAGGGATGGTGGCTCCCAAATCCCGCTCTGCACGTGACAGCAATCCCCCAGCCCAGCGCCTTGCTGGGGGCAACCAGTCAGCTCTGGACCCAGCCCGAGGGCATCGGCTCCCCCCCCCCGAGCTCTTCATTCACTTCTGGGCAAGCAGATTGAAAAGGAAGATGCCACACGGCTTTCCTCTGTATTAATTCCTTGGTCTGGAAAGAGCTTAAGTCGAACACACCGAGCGCTTCTGTCCCAGCCCAGGGGAGCTCAGGGTGGGGGGGCCATGTCTCGCAGCCGCTCCTGAGCTGCTAAAGCCGATAACCCAGCTGCCACCAGCCTTGTCTGGGTTCAGGGGGCCGGTGACAAGGTGCTCTGACCCCACGGCAGCCCAGGAGCCACCCCAGCTGCGTCAGAGGGAGGAGGCAGGGTGTCAGGCGCAGCATCCCGTGTGGGCTCAGGGCATTCCCATGAGAGCTGGCACCTCCGACAGCTTCCCGCTGCAGGGACAACCCCCTCCCTGCCCGGCTTATAAAAGAGCCGGAAAAATTGCGTGAACGTCCCCGTCCCTCTCCCTTACCTTTCTTCGTGGTGGTGAAGTACTTCGAGTCCGTCATGGTGGTCTCCAGCTAGCAGCACGTCCCTGGGGGAGAAAGATGTGAGAGGTTGAGGGTTGATAATTTCCTTGCTACGGAGAGCTCCGGGAAGGAAAAGCCAGAGGAGGGAAAGAGCTTGGGATTTCATGGGAAGCGTCACAAGGAGATGAAGCACCCGGAAAAGCCCTCAGCTCCTGTGCTGCTGGAGGAGCCCGTTCCTCAGGGGAGGGCGAGCGCCTCGCAGCCACGCTGGCACACCACGGGCTCTGCCGCTGAGCGGGGAATCAGCTGGTTCACTAACGAGGATGTGGAGGAGGAGGAGGAGGAGGGAAGCAGTCACTGAAAACACCAGCGTTCACCCCTGCTCAGGCTCCAGCCCCGACTTGCTTCTCCCACCGGCAGCAGCCACTTTGCTCGCCCCATCCCACACGGAGCTGGGCAGCTCTTGTCCCCGCTACAAGGGCTCGGCGACCTCCCCCGGGTTCGCATCCCCTCAGCCGAAAAAACGCTTTTCTAGGGAAAATTCACCCCCCAGCCCTCCCTCGCACCTAGGCAGGGAACAGCTCTGGGGTGCGAAGAGGAAGCGAGCAAAACCCTGAGGCTCAGGCTGACGCCAGAGGGATGCAATGTTTTGGGGGGGGGATGTTTTGGGGGAGGGGGGGGGGGGTGGTACGAGGCTGCCAGTGCCCAACCAAGCATCAAAAGGAGCCTCTCCCAGAAACCATCCCCGCTCCAGCAGCCTGGCTTTAAATTCGACTGGGTATGAGGCTCCCGCCCAGCACCTGGGGCTACGTTATACAATTCAGGCAGTTTAGGGCAGATTTACAGCTTGGCAGGCTGGGGAAGCCCGATGTGCCGGCAGCAGACAGCCCGTCTTCAAGGTCAGCGGGGATTTGTCTTTTACGGCTGTTTCGCCCATCTTTCCTTCAACAGCAAAGAAGCCAGAGAATCGTCCTTGAAACCCTGCAGTGGCCTTGCCGTTTTGGAGGGGCAGGAGCACGGAAAGAGAAGCCAAGTGGCGGTGGTGGGGGGGGGGGAAGGGAAAAAAAAAAAAAAAAAGAGCTTGCAAATGGTTTTAAAATGTAAATGAGCGTCTCAAAAGCCAAATGCAGCAATCCCCGGCAATGCGGCCAGAGAAACTGTGTCCTCTGTTCCCTGTCCAAGCTGGATAGGGATCTCCAACAGGGATAAAAAAGAAAATCTGGATAAAATCTGGGGGCTGAGCCCGCCGGGCAGAGCACGCAGCCGGAGACAGCTTGGCGGGCAGTAAGAGGAAAAAAAAAAAAAGAGTTTGCTTCAGTTCGGGGCTTGCTCTGGGTGTTGGCGGGGCGGCCCCGACGCTGTTACAGAGGGGGCCGAGTCCGGCAGCGTGCTACCCCAGCCCTGCCGAGGGGGAGCAAACCGCCTCCGGGGCTGCCTCGTGTCAGACACCACGCTCCTCTCCCTGCTTCAGGTTACCTGGGATTTATTCGGAGCCTTTTTTTCCCCCCTAGGTCGATGGCTCTCCAGCGAACAGCAGGACCTCCCAGGCTGCGCCGCAGCAGCTCTCTGCGCCTGACTGCGGATCCCGTCCTGCGAGAGAGGGAGGAAGGAGGATTTACTGCAGTCCCTCCGATTTCACCGACCTGGCTCCCAGTCAGCCCCGGCTCTGCAGAAGTGCCTGGAAAGCAAACTTGAAGCCTACCAGGGAATTTCTGCAGCCGCCTCGGAGACATGAATCACGCCCGCTGCTTTCCTGCAGCTTCCCAGAGCCCCCCCGGGCACCGCAGCGCTTGTTTTAGCCATCTAAAAACCCAACTGATTTCAGAGACGGAGAGGGCCACCCATCTCCCCGGCTCCTTTAAGCCCTGCAGAGCCCACAGCAGCCTCCAAAAAGCAAACTGCTTTTTTTGCAGAACGAGCAAACCGGACTCCTCCTCCAGCCCGAGCTGGAGAATTGAGGCGCACCCCTCGCTCCCCGCACCAACACCTCAACCTCCCCAGCGGCGGGACCAGACTCGAAGCCACCCAGCGCCTCGAGCAGGGTGACGCGAGGCCAGCAAAACTCCAAATCTGGGTGCTCAGCACCCTGCGCCACACGCGCGTGTGTGTGTGTGTCCCCAGGCTAACCAAGGGCGAGGAGGCAGGGCTGGCTGGCAGCCCGGGGATGCGACCAGCCCTGCTGAAGGTGAATTCCCCTGAGCTCAGCCCTTGGGCTGGGGTCCAACGCTGCTGCCCGGCCCCGGTTTTAAGGAAGGCAAAGGAAATGGCGCAGGGACCACAGAGCGGCTCTTGCGTTACCCCATCTCCTTCTACGCACGGCTTTGTCCAGCTTGAACTGGGCAAAGGGACGGATGGGGCAGGGCCCCCTCTCCCGAGCTGGAGCCTGACAGTAAATAAGGCAGATTTCTGGCACGGGGGGTGTGTGGGGGGGTGTCAGATCCAGAGCCAACAGCTTTCATCACGTCTTTTGAATAGACCTGATCATTTAGAGTCATTACAATGAGTTGCAAATACCCTGCCCTTGCTAAACACCCTCCACCCAGCGAGCAAAACCGGGCGGTGGGAGCTCATCCGCAGGCAGGGAGATGGCAGTGAATACTCACCGCGTGGCACAGAGCCGGGAGACGAGTGCAGGCATTTGCTCCCCCCCCTCCCCCGGCTCCAGCAATTCCCACCAAACTCCTTTCCAGGCTGGGAAAAATGTCCCAGCACTCGCTGATGTCCCAGCAAGGAGCTGAGCCCCTACTGATGGTGAAACCAGAACACGCGCCATCAGCCGTCCCTCCTGTACCTCCCACCTCACAGGCTACGCCAACCAGGCTCAGAGACATGGAGATGTGGGGAGCTCAGCGCCGCTCAGCCCCGCCATGGACAAAAGGGGCTCTCCAAAGCGTTTTATCTCTGATCTTATTCATCCAGGATGATTAAGTTCAAGAGCTAGAGAAGACCCAGAGCAATGCTGCTCTCCTGACAGCCCCGGCGTGACGGTGGCCACGCCGCTCTACCTCCCACGCTCCCCCTCCACCTGCACCGGGGTGAAAAACATCATCCCCATTCATGCTGCGCGCAGCAGAAGGGTCCTGACAGGTGCTGCTACAGGCACCTTCCTTGAGGGACGCAGCTTTAACGAGGTTATTTTGCTCCTGCGACAGAGCACGAAGGAGCCGGTGGCTCAGCTGGAAGAAGCACCGTGGCCTGGAGCATCCAATTTTCTGCTGCTCACAAAGCACGTTGAGGATGAAGGAGAAGTTCCTGCAGCCGAGCTCACACAGCTAAAGGCAGGACAGCGTGTTCCTCCCAGGACCTGCATTTCAGAGCCGCCGGGTGATGCGCCTGTACGGGCAGAGCATGGTGCAAGCCCCCTCCTCCATCTCAGGCCCTTGAGTCGGGAAGACGGCAGAGCTCAGCCGTCCCCTTCCTCCCGGCAGGCTCCCGAATTCAGACGTTCCAGGTGAATAAGGTGCTCCCAAACCTGAGACACAGCAACAAATGTGACACGGTGCTTCCCACCAAGGTGGGCACTGCCAGTGGGTGCCCAGGGACATCATCAAGGCCAAATAAGCTGGTGCCACTCTGGAGAGTGGAGGAAGAAAATTTGTTAGTGTCCCCCAGGTACTTTTATTACCACCCTGTTTTAGGCCAATTCCTCCATCCTCGAAGGCTGAGATGCTGCTGACGGAAGTTTCTCAGCTTTGAGCAACAGACCCCATTGCCTGGGAAGGGATGCAGGGATGCTGGGAAGGGATGCTGCTGCCACTGCTCTGCCAGAGGAATGAGCCATCAAAGCACCACAGCAGCACTTAAACCATGCCCGAGACACCCCGGATCCCTGGGTTATTACAGCGAGAGGGCTCGCTGCAGCTCCACTGATCTTTCTAGACTCGGTGGCAGCCCAGAACAGGAGGTTACGGGCTGAAAGTAATTTTTTATCTGCCCAGCCTAACGTGCGTCTTCAGGAGGGTCTGATGAGGGAAGGAAGGAAGCGAATGCAGGGAGATGCATCCGCTCCAGCCCCACGCAAACACGCATCCCCTGAGCGCAGGGGGGTGTACGTTGGCCCCTAAAGCAGAGGGAGAGGCAAAGAGGAGCAGGAACTCAAAGGGCAAGCTTCTAGGAAACAGCTCATCTAGAAACCAGAGGGTCAACTTGAAGGTTAGCAGGGAAAGAAAATTCCCATGAGCAAGCAAGGCAGCTTCCCTCAGCCGCAAATAAAGTGCTTGAGGGCAGGAGGTGGATCAGAAAAACCCAGTAAGTCGGCAAAATTAAAGAAACTTAAGGCAGACTGAAAAAACTCCTGAATATTGAGATGGGTAACTGAAGCTGTGGGGGCTTCACACAACTATTCCCCGTTGATAGGAACCAACTTCAAGCCAACACAAAAAGCCAGGCAGGCACGAGGCGGTGACAGCCCCCACCCCTAAGCAGCGCTGCATGTCCCCGGCCTCCGCAAATAAACCCCCCCCCCCCGGATCAGGCACAGACACCACTGGGGGAAGATAAAAAACCAAAGCGTGGAAAACGAGAGCGAGCGGCCGAGGATACGCGAGCCAGCGGCTAAAGAGCTGCTGAACCCAATTATTTTTTTCCTCCTCATTCACAGCAGTGAAGTTACGTGGGGTACCCCATCCTGCAGATGGTGTGTAGCCACGGGCACAGCTCCCATCCCCGTGCCCGTCCCTGCCTCTGCCCCACGCCTCTCCCCACAGCCAGCACAAAGCCCCCACGGCTCACACCAGCCCCACACACGCTCCCTAGGTAGATATTTTTCCTAAGGACTGGCCTAACGTGAGACAGTCTTAGCTCACGCTCAGCCCTGCGGCACGCAGCAACGCGCCTGCTGTTGTGTCCTGAGCTCGGCTCACACCTTCACGCCGCCCCGAAGGGACCAGGACCGTCTCATCCGCCAGCCGGGCTGTGCCTGGCCACAAAACCACCCCCCTGCACTGCCACAGGCACCCTGCACCATGACACCGAACCCTGAGGGCAGGCAAGACCCTGCGGCTCCCACCAAAGCTGTAAATATACCCCCCCCGGTGTCCTCCACAAAGCCAGCGAGTGCCACAAATTATCCTGCACCTTCTAAAATAAAAGCCACCGATTAACAGCAGCGCCGAGCGCAGATGACGCTCTGTGAAGGCAGCAGGCTGCAACCAGCACGTCCTCTCGCAAACCTGCTACTGAGTGACCCACACACCTTCCAAGTGGGTCCATTTCCCATCAACAAACCGATTAAGGTAGCCCAGTTTAATAACTAAGGGGTGAAAGCTCCGCCAAACCTACTGAGGTGTTAGCTGCCCGAAATCGTGGCAGATCAGTTCGTTTGCCAAGCCACTGCTGGAGCCATCGGAAGCCCCGAAGCGCCAGCATCTGGCCCTTAATTAACCCAGATGGCAGAAGGGCCATACGCTGATCAAATGAGTTGCAACCGATACATCCCATCGAGGAGTAACTGGGGAATAAAACCCACAAGCAGACAAAGGACAGTCCTGAGGTGTCTGCTGCATCGCACACTGCCAGGCAAAGCAGCACACAGGGATCCCAGCACCGCGGAGCCCAAAGCATCACGCTCCGGAGAGCAACGGGGGGGACGTTAAGCAGCACAAGCCCAGGGATCACCTCGATGGGCGATAATCCCTTCCAAAACACCAGCTGAGCGCCCTCAGAGATGCCGAGGACCTTGTTCTGGAAGTGTCAGGACACACAGACGAGCTTTGTCCCATGGCGTCAGCCCCACCGACAGCTTCCCGCAGCAGAAGGGATGTTCTCCGGGCTCTGCAGGGCTCTGAGGCTGGCCACCTCCTGCCACGGAGTTCCCAGCCTGGCTTGATCCGAGTAAGGACCAACACCTCTGGAAAGTCCCTCGGGATCCCATAGAGTCAGGTCTGTTTAGTCCAGCAGCCTGAGCTGCGTGGGGAAGCTGCCCACGGCCAGGTTTGGGGGCAGAAAACCAGGCTGAACCACGTGCTTATACCAGGCACCTCTTTAATATCCCATGCCCCACGCGAGAGCAGACGGGAAACCCCCTTGTGGGTCCCCACTGCTAACGGGGATGGTATTCCCGACAAGTTCATAACTCTAGCAAACTCTGTATGACATAAAACACCTGCATAGAGGAAGGAAAACACCGTAATACCCGTCAACCCAAGCTATTCCATGATCCTGTAACACATCTCCTTTTGGCAGAAGCCGCTCACACATTCTTTTTTATCAAGTTTGGGGGTTTTCCCCCTAAAACCTCACTGGAGGAGGCAGCGAGCACGGGGTATCAGACCGGCTGCCTCCCCATCCAATGTGTGCCCAGGTCCCAGTCGATTCCATGTCTCAGTAGAGCCCAGTACCGACCTCCTCCCATTGACCCGCACGCTGCCTTGACATGCCCTGACCCACGGCGCTGCCCGCACGGCGGCCAGGTCCCGCGGGGGGGCCCTAAGACGCGGGCATCGACTGTCCCCAAAGCCACCCCAGCCCCGAGGAGCCGCCCCAGCCGGGGAAACCCGCGGTCCCAGCGGGTTCTGCCCGGCGGTGGCGAGGCGCCGATGCCCCGGGCGCTGCGGGGGCGCAGAGCCGGCGGAGGGGCGCAGGCCCCGGGGCTGAGCCCGTGTGCGGACCCGGAGGGCAGGGCTGGGACACGGAACTACGGGAGGGCCCGGGGAGAGGCGCAGCCCCGGCGCACACCCGGGCTGGGCCTGCGGCGGGGCGGGACACGGCCCTGGCACGGGCAGGGAGGGCCCGGCAGCGCGGCGGGGGGGGGGGGGGACCCGGCCCGGGGTGCGCACGGAGCCCAGCAGCAGCCCCCGCCGCCGGGGAGAGCCGTGCAGCGGGGCGGTCTGGAGCAGCCGTCGACCCCGGCTGGGCCCAGCTCGGCCCCGGCCCCACCGCCCCCGGCCCGGCCCGGCCCGGCCCGTACCTGCTGCTGCCGCCGCCCGCTGCCACCGGCCCAGCGGAAGTGAGCGCCGAGCAGAGGAGCGCTTCCGGGGCGGGGCTAGGGTGAGAGTGGGCGGGGTTTAGGGCGTGGCTACGTTGCTGATAGGGCGTGGCTACTATCTAGGTCGGCGATTAGGGCGTGGTTTAGGCGTGGGGGCGGGACTTCGGCGTGAGGGGCGGGGCTAAGAGGGACGGAGGGGCGGGGCTGTGGGCGGGCACTGGCCGACGTGCACTGACTGGCCAGGCCGCCCGTGGGTGCTGATTGGCCAGGCTCTCCGCACCTGCTGATTGGCCGAGGGGGCCACGAGTGCTGATTGGCCGGGCGGGCGGTGCATGCGGGTGGGCGGGGCGGGGCTGGGCTCCCCCGGTGTCCCCCCTCCCACGGCCGATGCGGGGGGACGGTGCGGGGGGGACCCCCCCAGGCCGAGATGGCGGACCCGGCACCCCCGCCACCCCCCACCTGGGACCCCGCCCCGGGACCCCGCAGGGGCATTGCCCGGCCCCCGGGGGACCGCGGAGCGGGGGGGTCTGGGTGCTGAGACCCCCCCCGGGGTCCCTGTCCTGGCATCCCACCGGTGGGAGGGGGTGCCCGGGCCCCCCCGTGAGAGTCCCCCCACTGTCCTTCATCCTGGGGCAGGGCTGTGCTCTGCCCTGGGGAGTCCCTGCTCCCTTCCCGGGGGTCCTGCTCTGCCCTGGGGGTTGCCGTTCTCTTCCCGGGGATCCCCTCCCTTTCTGGGGGTCCCCGTTCCCTTTATAAGGGTCCCCGGGCGTCTCCGCTCCCTTCTCGGGGGTCTACGTTCCCTTTCCGGGAGCCCAGCTCCCTTCTTGAGGGTCTCCGTTCCCTTCCCGGGAGTCTTGCTCCACGCTGGGGACTCCCGTTCTTCTCCCAGGGGTCCACACTCCATTCCTGGGGGTCCCCGCTCCCTTTCTGGGGGTCCCCGATTCCTTCCTGAAGGTTCTGCTCCCTTCTCGGGGGTCCTACTCCGTCCTGGGGCCTCCAGTTCTTCTCTCAGGGGGTCCCCGTTCCGTTCCGGGGGGTCCTGTTCCATTCCGGGGGGTACCACTCCCTTCCCGGGAGTCCCTGCTCCCTTCCCGGGAGTCCTGCTCCGCCCTGGGGGCTCCAGTTCCTCTCCCGGGGGTCCCCGCTCCCTTTTTGGGGTCTCGCTCCCTTCTTGGGGGTTCTACTCCGCCCTGGGGGCTCCAGTTCTTCTCTCAGAGGGTCCCCGTTCTCTTCTGGGGGGGTCTCCACTCCCTTCCCGGGTCCCACTCCCTTCCTGGTGCTTCCGTTCTCCTCCCGGAGGTCCCGTTCCCTTCCCGGGGGTCCCCACGCCCTTCCCGGGGGTCCTGCACTGTCCTGGAGGACCCTGGGGGGGTCCTCCCTCCCGTCTCGACTGGCCCCCGTTCTCTATCGCAGTTCCCTCTCCCCACTGGGCTGTGGCCGCGGGATGCTCCCCCCCCCCGCGGGGCTGCGGCGCGGGGCGGTGCCGGTGCCCATCCCCGTTGCCGGTGGCGGGGCGGAGCAGCCGCCCCGAGCCCTATAAAGCGGGCGGCGAGGGTGCCGCAGCGAGGGCGGGGGTCGTCATGAGCTTGATGCTGGAGACGCTGCTGGGCCCCCTGGGGGGGCTCCGCAAGGAGCCGGGTCGCGCTCCCCCGCGCTCCGCCGCCTCCAGCGGCTTCCACTCGTGGCCGGGCCCGGTGGTGGGGCGGGCTCGAGGCGGGGGGGCCGGCGGCGGCAGCGCGGCCGCTTCCTCCACCGAGAGCCTGGACTCGCTGAACGGTGAACCGCGGGCGCGGAACGAGAAGGAGCTGCTGCAGGCGCTGAACGATCGTTTCGCCGGTTACATCGAGCGGGTGCGGGCGCTGGAGCAGCAGAACCGGGCGCTGGCGGCGGAGGCGGCGGCGCTGCGGCAGCAGCAGGCCGGGCGCTCGGCCATGGGCGAGCTGTACGCGCGGGAGCTGCGCGACATGCGGGGGACCGTCCTGCGGCTGGGGGCCGAGAAGGGGCAGCTGCGGCTGGAACGATCGCGCCTGGCCGAGGACGTGGCCGCGCTGCGGGGGCGGCTGGAGGAGGAAGCCCGGCAGCGAAGCGAGCTGGAGGCGGCGGCCCGCGGGCTGGCCCAGCGCTCCGCGCAGGCGGAACGGGCGCGGGGGCCGCTGGAGGAGCGAGCCCGGGCCCTGCGGGAGGAAGCGGAGCTGCTGCGGAGGCAGCACCGGGCTGAGGTGGGCGCGTTGCTGCGCGGGGCTCGCCCCGAGCCCCCCGACGAGCCTCCTGCCGCCCTGCGCGCCGGGGTCACCGCCGCCCTCCGCGACCTGCGCGCCCAGCTGGAAGGCACGGCGGCCCGCAGCACCCTGCAGGCCGAGGAGTGGTTCCGCGGTGAGTTCCGCACCCCGCGGACGGCTCCGCCCCGGGGGGAGCGGGGAGCCCCCCCATATATCCAGCGCTCCAGGAGGGCGTTAGGGTAACCCCACCCCTGTCACCAGCTCCCCGGTGTCTCTGGGTATGTTGGCGAGCCCCCAGTGCGGGGGGAGGGTGACACGATTATTGCCCTGCCACCCCGCAAGTCTGTGGGGTGCCGCCCCCCTAATGCTGCGGGGGTCCCCCCCGGCTCGACCGAGGCCGGGAGTGTTTGCAGTGCACTGCGGGGAGGCGGTTAGAGCGCGGGGTGTGGGGGGGGGAGGTGCCGCATCCCTGATGCGGGAGGGTGGGGGACAGGGAGTGTCCCTGCTGCACTACTGGGTGGGGCACTGCGGGGGGGGAGATCGGCATCCCGAGGCTCAGCACCCATGGGCGGGGCGGGGTTCAGCACCCTGGAGAGCGGCAGTTCAGCACCACGGACAGAGATGGCTCAGAACTCTGGACAGCGGCGGGCGCGGTGCTCCCCGCGGCTCCGGGAGCAGCGGGCTCTGTCCCCGTCCCGGCCCGTCCCGTCCCCCGGGGTGGCCGCTGCGGCAAATTCCTCCCCCCGCTCCGACTCCCCCCGGGCCATAGCCGGGCGTGGCAAAGGCGGTGTGCGTAGGGAGAGCAGGCGGCTCTTTAAGTCAGCGGGGTTGCGGCAGGAGCTGAAGGGGAGAGGGAGGTTTGCAGTGGATAAAGTCCAGGATGTCAAAACACAACCCCAACCCTCCCCCCTCCTCCCCCCACCCCGTCCTGCCCGGGCACCTTCACCTGCTGTCACAGTGCGAACAAGAGCTGGTGAAGCCGGCACACCCAGGGAGCCCCTGCAGAGGACATACACGCAGGGGATGTGCAGTCTTAAAGGATTTGACGTTCCCCAGGAAGGGCAGACTGCAGCCTGCCTCCCTCCCTGCAGCTTCTCCTTTCCCCTGTCGCAGTGAGGCTGGACAAGCTCTCGGAAGTTGCCAAGGTGAACACGGACGCCATCCGCTTGGCCCAGGAGGAGATCTGCGAGTACCGCCGCCAGCTCCAGTCCAAGACCACCGAGCTCGAAGCCCTCAAAGGGACCCAGGAGTCACTGGAGAGGCAGAGGCAGGACTCGGAGGAGCGCCATCATGCAGATGTCCTATCCTACCAGGTAATGTGATGCAGTGGGCAGCATCCCAGACATCATCTGGTGGGGAGGGACCATCCAGTTGCCAGGGGGGAGGAGCACTGGTGCTTTGGCTTCAGAGATGGTGATGACTCAGGAAATATTTGAGTGGAAATACTCGGGGTTTTGTCTAGAGCCAGCCTTCCCCAACTCCTAGTGATCAGGTACCCAGAGCCTGATGTTGCATCCAGACTATTGTGTCCCTCACCCATGATGGAGCTGTCCCGTGTCTCTGCTGGGCTTTGAGCTGCCTGTGACACCACCGAACCGTGCCCAGAGTTCAGGCTGTGTCTTGTGTCCCAGAGCTCGGAGCTGCTGCTCAATGCGGTGGCCATGGACTGAAACATTGTCCCCAGGGTGATGCCCCATCAGCCTCAGGCTGGGGTTTGGTGGCCACCAGACTCGCCCAAGTCCTAGAAATGTTCCCACAGCTCACCCCTGTTGGAGGGAGGTCTGGGAGGTGGCTGGGGGCTCAGCTGAGGTGGTGCAGGGCTCCTGCCAGTTCCCCCAAGGAAACCGGACATGCTGAAACAGCCCCTGGATGCATCACCTTCCCTCCGTGTCTGCAGGGGGAGGCAGGTGCAGACCCCTCTGTGAGGGCGCCCCAGGGCTGGGTGAGCAGTCTGTCCCTCCTCTGGAGACCAGGGGACTGTTTAGGGGTGCTGGGTCACCCTGCTCCTGGGGACTGGCCCCTCATGTCACTGGTCACTCTGTCCCGCAGGAAACCATCCAGCAGCTTGACAGCGAGCTGAGGAACACCAAGTGGGAGATGGCAGCTCAGCTCCGGGAATACCAGGATCTCCTCAACGTCAAAATGGCCTTGGACATTGAAATTGCTGCCTATAGGTATGGGGTGGGCAAGGGGAAGGTGAGAGGGTCTCAGCCAGTCCCTAGTGCTGGTGTCTCAGGGGATGCTCCTCGAGGGCCCTCACTAACACCCAGGCCCTTCTTGGTGAGACGCTTCCATCCTGAGACCATGGTGGGCAACATCCAGCTGGGTGAGCCAGCCCTGCACAGGGCTTGCAGAGAAAAGGGTGAGGAAACCTGCACAGCCCAGGGTAGAGGAGCAGGAGGGTCAGCCAGCACATCGAAAGTGGGGCAAGGAGGGAGATGGAGCTGCAGGGCATGGCTGGCAGCTCCTGGTCATGGGAGGAGGGGAGAGCTGGGTGAGAAGCAATCACTGACTGCCTTGCTCTGGTCTCTTCCTGGCAGAAAGCTCTTGGAAGGGGAGGAATATCGGATCGAGTCGGGCTTTGGGATGATCTCCTTCCCTGAGGTGGTCCCCAAAGCTCCCAGCATCACCACCAACATCAAGGTGAAGAGTGAGGAGAAGATCAAGGTGGTGGAAAAATCTGAGAAGGAGACAGTGATTGTGGAGGAGCAGACAGAGGAAATCCAGGTGACAGAGGAGGTCACAGAGGAGGAGGAGGCTGAGAAAGAGGCCAAAGAGGAGAAAGCTGAAGAGGAGGAGGAGGAAGAGAAAGCTGAAGCAGGGGGTGAAGAAGAGGAGGCCAAGTCTCCTGCAAAAGAAGAGGCCAAGTCCCCAGAGAAACCCGAGTCCCCCTCAAAGGAGGCAGCCAAGACTCCAGCCATCAAGTCCCCAGAAAAGCCACCAATGCCCTCAAAGGAAGAAGCCAAAACCCCAACTGTCAAGTCCCCTGAAAAGCCCCCAGCCCCCTCAAAAGAAGAGGCCAAGACCCCCGTGGTGAAGTCCCCAGAGAAACCTGCAACCCCCTCAAAAGAAGAGGCCAAGAGCCCAGTTGTGAAGTCTCCAGAGAAACCTTCACCCCCCTCAAAGGAGGAGGCCAAGAGCCCAGCCGTGAAGTCCCCAGAGAAGCCCCCAACCCCCTCAAAAGAGGAGGCCAAGACTCCAGCTGTCAAATCTCCAGAAAAGCCACCAACCCCCTCAAAGGAGGAAGCCAAGATCCCAGTGGTGAAGTCCCCAGAGAAACCTGCCACCCCCTCAAAAGAGGAGGCCAAGACTCCCGCTGTCAAATCCCCAGAGAAACCCTCAACCCCCTTGAAAGAGGAGGCCAAGCCCCCAGCTGTGAAGTCCCCAGAGCAACCTGCACCCCCCTCAAAAGAGGAGGCCAAGACTCCAGCTGTCAAATCCCCAGAAAAAACCCCAACCCCCTCTAAGGAGGAGGCCAAGACCCCAGCTGTGAAGTCCCCAGAGAAGCCCCCAACCCCCTCAAAAGAGGAGGCCAAGACCCCAGCTGTGAAGTCCCCAGAGAAGCCCCCAACCCCCTCAAAAGAGGAGGCCAAGACTCCAACCGTGAAGTCCCCTGAGAAAGTCAAGTCTCCTGCGAAGGAGGAGGCCAAATCCCCGCAGAAGGAAGCAGCCCCAGCCAAGGAGCCCACCCCTTCCCCTCCAAAGGAGCCGAAAGCCCCTGCGAAGGAAGAGCAGCCCAAAGAAGTGAAGGCTCCCTCCAAGCCCGAGAGCAGGAAAGAGGAAGCTCCCAAGAAAGATGTCCCAGCCAAGGTGGAGGAGAAGCCTAAAGAGAAGGCAGCTGCTGTGCCGGAGCCTCCAGCCCCACAGGTGAAGGAAGCCACCAAGCCAAGCCCCAAACCTGCGGAAGAAGGAAAGGCTGAGAAGGAAGCTCCACCAAAACCTCAACAGGAGGTCAGCAAAGCAGCTGCGAAGGAGGCTGAGAAGCCAAAGGCCGAGGAGAAGGTGGAGGAGCCCAAGAAGGAGAAGGTGGAGGAGCCCAAAGCTAAAGCGAAACCCAAAGATGAGCCCAAAGCCAGTAAAGAGCCCCTCAAGGCCGAGGCCCCCTCCAGCAAGGAGGGCAAAGCCCCGGAGCCGGTGCCCACTGCGGGGAAGAAGTGAGCGGAGCCCTGGGCGCTCAAGAGCACCTCTGGGTGCGGGAGCTGCTCCGCTCCCCTCTGACAGCGGGGCCCGGGGTAGGGACACCCCCCCCCCTGCGCCGGGCCAGGCTTTAACCTTAGCAATATGTCCGTGTGAGAGACGCAGCCCCTGGCGGCCCTGCCCCGGCGGGCTGGCCGATAGCTTCCCCAGCAGAATGTGATATACCCTGAGCGCCACATGTAAACACTTGAATTATAACCGAGGAGAAGAGACCTCCGGGGAACCGCCCGCCCTTCTCCAATAAGTGCATTTATTTAATGTATGTGCAATCGATGGATGAGTGCAACGCAGAGCTCTAGCTGCTTGGGATGGCAGCTGGCATGGTCCTTCCCCGGCCTGGAGGTGACAAGTGTCCCTCCCAGCGGTGACCCAGGCTGCAGCTGGCTTCGGTGGGAGAGGCTGGGCGCTGCAGGAACGCTCAGACACACACACGGTGCACTAGGAACCTCAGCCCACTGTTATTTGCTTTCTGTGCAATAACCAAATAAAAGTGCTTACGGAGACATCCCCGGCTCTGCTGGCCTCCTGTCTGGGGCTGGGGGAGGGCGGGAGGAAGAGATGGTGCAGGAAGGCAGGAAAGCCTGGCGGGGGGGGGCGCTGGGATCTGTCACCCAGGGCTGGGGGGGTGACACAGGGTTTCCCAGGAGGGAAGCCCAGGTCTTGCTTGGGGCGAGTCCACCCCACAGCAGCCCCAAAGGCCTCTGTGTCCTTGGGGGGCTGCCTGCACGGGGGCTGGAAATAGGGCCAGCCCCTCCCATGCTCTGCAAAGGATTTCAGTATTTTTTTTTTTTTTTTTCTTCCTTCCTTCTCTTTTTAAAGCGCTTTTCCCAAGGGGCTGGTAGGGCCTGGTTTAACCTGAGCGCTGCAGCACCGCCCTGCACTGCAGTACGGCACCAGCTGCAGGAGAGGGTCTGACAGCCTTCCCGGGGGGAGAAAACACATGGAGAGGCTGGCGGCCAGGAAGGACAATGACCTTAGGAGCCCTGACTCTGCCAGCAGGGAACAGAGAGGGGGAACAGCCCCAGGACCCCTCACAGCACCCTCCAACCACCACCCAGCAGGGCGAGCTGGGGTGCTGGGGCTCCCACCCCATGCCCTGACCCTTCGCACGGTGCTATGAGGTCCTACATCTCAGAGGACACCGCTCTGCTCCCCCGCTGCAAGCCAGGGAAGCGGCGAAGCCCCCCCCTCGTTGCGGGGTTTGTGCAGAGTCAGCTGGCTGTGGGCCAGCGCAGGCAAGGACAGGCTGCGGCTGCAGTGCGGGCTCCGGAAATGGGCTATTTTTAGCCATCTCAGTTTTTAGCTATCTCAGCTCCGCGGTTCCGAGGCCCTGCGGTGGGGAGGAAGGGGTGGAGGCAGGCAAGGGCATATAACAACAGCAAGACACTTGCCAGAGCCCAGCGATGTGGGACAGGGCTTGCTGCAGCCCCCGCTCCCCCCTGCCCCATCCCAGCCCTCTGCACTGACAAGGCATACATGCTCTTTTCCTTCACTTCAGCATTTAATCCCTTTAGCTACAAAACCTTCAAACGAAATCCAAAAGCTCGGAAAAGAAACGGAATTAGTGGGATGGGGACTGTCCTCCGGCGTACAGGACGAGGCCCATCCCGGAGCGATGCCCAAGGGGTGCTCAGCGATGGCTGAAGAACCCCTGAGGGTAGTTGAACTTGAAGGGCTTCAGGCGCATGGGCCCCCTGGAAGAGGAGAAGAGGGAGAGGTTGACCCACAGGGGTCAGGAAGCCCACAGCACCCACAGAAAGGGCCTGGTCCTGGGGTACTGCCCAGCTGTGGGGGGCAGATCCCCACAGGCAGCTAAAGAAGGTTGACATCAGGTCAGGCAGGGCCACACGCCAGGGACAGCAGTGCCTGCACCCTCACCCCCACCCAGCCCCTCACCGCCCCAGGGTCTCACCTGACCAGACGCAGACACATCTTCTCCTGGGGAAACTCCTTGGGCCCCTCCACGCTGGTGTCGTGGGGCTCCGTCTCCAGGTAGACGTCCAGCACCATGCAGAGGCGCTGCAGCTGGTTGGTGAGGAGCTGGTAGCCCGGTTTGGGCCCCCACAGCTCCTTGTAGTTGACGTTGACCTCGCTCTCCATGGCCTGGCAGAGGGAACAGGATGGTGCAGGGTCGGGTCCCTGCTCTGCCCTCCCAGGACCTGCTGCTGCATCCAGCAGGTCTCGTGGGCCTGCCCTCAGCTGCCTGGCCACCAGCTCACCCCAACGGCTTGTTATGGACACAGAACTGCTGGGAACACCCTCCAAAAGCCAGCGGTTCTCCCAACTCCTCTCCCACCACCCCGGGTTACCCGAATGTTGTCATCGTTGCTGCTGGTTCGCTCTCCTTTCCAGTTCAGGCACAGGCTGAAGATGGGCGGCAGCGTGGAGTAACCAGGGTTCAGGACTACGGCAGCCTGGAGCTTGGCTGAACAGGGAAGAAACATCACCCACAGCCCATGGGGCCTCCAACTGGAGGGATGTCCCATGAAGACCCCCAGAAGCTGCCCTGGGAATGTCTGCTGTGGGAATTAGCAACTGCCAGGGGAAGGAAACACGCCTACCTGTTCCCCTTTCTATCAGGGCCATGTAGTAGAGGTGAGTGTCTTCAGCCAAGCCAGCCTCTATCACATCTTTGGTGTAGGGCAGCTCCTGTGAGGAGAGACAAGAGGAGTGAGCAGCTGCCAGCGCCGTGTGGGAGCTGGAAGGGATACGGCCACACGCTCGGCACCTACCGCGTAATCTTCATAGGGAATGGCAGCCCACTTCACCAGGCGTGAGACGATCTTGGCAGGGAAGAGATGCTGGCACTCGCTGGAGACTGGCACAACGCCGTGCTCTGAAACCAAGGACAAGGCCACCTGAGCAGGGGAGGGCTGGGGACAGAGTTCTGTCACTGTCCTGTGGGCAGGGATGCTCCAAAACCAAGACCTGAGGACACCCTTATCCTTCTGACACCTTCATCGGGAGCCCAGAGAGGAGCAGGGGAGGCCTCGGCTGCAATCCCACTGGAGCTCACAGCCCTGGCAGCGCACGCCTGGCCTGCTCCACAGGCGCACGACACGTGTGGGTGTGTCGTTCACCCCCCACCACAGCCCAAATCAGTTCCCAGTGCAGGGATGGCCAGTCCCAAAGGGGCGCTGGGGATCAAGACGGGGCACAGCCTTCCTCTCCCACCCAAAATACGGCAGCCCTCGCAGCCCTGCTACCACCGAGGACAGACAGAATGACTGGGAACGCTGAGGGTGGCACTGCAGATCTGTAGCACCGTTAAAGGTGACATCAGTCAGGTCTCTTCTGCAGAAGGACCCTGCTACTGTACTCCCCGTCCCCAGGCATGGGGTGGGGAGCCTGGCACTCACCAAGCGACGCAAACTGCTTGTGGAGAGCCAGGCGGGACTGCAGCCTTGTCCGCAGCAGCTTCACAGTCAGCTCCATGTGGCTGGCGCTCAGCGAGTTGTCCGCAGTCACTGTGTGCTGTGGACAGGAGGGGCTGTCACTGCCATGCCAGCCTGCAGGTCCCCATGCTCCAGCAGCCACGCCACTCAGCCACGGGGACAGGCACACACTCAGAGCACTGCTCAGCGCCCGTAACGGGGCTTAAACTATCGCATGTGGGAGATAAAATACGTTGGTGTGGCCTCACTGCACGGATTCACCCCAACCGAGCCTGTCCCAGCCAAGGGCAAGTTGTGGTTTGGGAAGGGCTGGTGCCAGCTCTAGGGGGACAGTACAGGACATAACTGTCCAGCAAAACCTCCCCAAACCCCATTTCAACGTTCTGGTGGAGAAGAAAGGGGGTGTGACATGCCTGAGGCTGATCCTTGGGGAAATGCAGGCCGCCCAGCTTCTGCACCCACACGTAAGGGTGCCCCAGCTCTGTCACGTAGTCGCTCAAGGTCAGGATGCTGCGGGGACAATGAGAAAGGGTTATGCCACCCCAGAGCTTCCCCCCCGTCCCTCCACCACCCGGCCTGCAAGCAAGCTGGAGGGAGCAGGTACTTCTTCATCTGCACCCCAAGTTGTGCCCAAAAAGCCCCCCTGGTGCCGACTGGCAGGACACTGGCCTCCCAGCTGCTGAGCCGCCCCCCGACAAGCTGGGGAGGGCTGTGCCGTGTGGGGAGCAGGTTAGCCACACCAACCGCCTGGGCAAAGCTGCCCCAGCTGCGTGGGTCAGCGCCCCACTCACCCCACTTTATCAAACTGGAACTGGTTGGCTGGGTTGGGCGTTTTCCTCCCGTGGTCTCCTGGATAGAGGCAGTTCAGGAGGGAGTCCGGGGAGAGCAGGTCACTGGCAGGAGGAAGGAAGAGATTAATCAGCAGCAGCCCCGGCTCCATGTCTCTCTGGGATGGCCACTAGCAGGCTCTGAGCCCAGAAAAGGGGATTGTGAGCTCAACAAGGTGGGTTTGAAGACCAGAATGGCCTTCTCCTAGTTACAATCCAAAAGAAGATCTGTTTCCTCCCTGGCTGTAAAGATGACAAAAAGCACAGAGCACCAGCTCCCTGGTTTCCCAGGAAGCTGCTCACTCCAGTGCATTAACTCTGAAACCTGCTGATAGAGAAAACATCGCCAGCATAAGCAGGGCACAGCCTGATGGCTGTTTGCCACCCAACAAGCTTAAGCAGAGGAATTCTGCTTAATGAAATAAAATTCTTCACGTCTGACTGTACTCACAAGCCTGACCAAGCATAAAGGGCTGAAGGATTTGGCTCAAGCCAGAGCCTCACTGGTTTCAGGTATGGCAGCCAAGGGCAGCTGCGAGGGAGGGAACACCCTGCACATGGGAACCCTGTGGAGAGGCTCTAGCTGCTGTCACGGAGGGGTCTGGGTACCCACAGGGAAAAAGAGAACCCCAAGAGGATTGGGAGGCCTCACATGGGACAGACTGGGAGGCAGCACTTGCTCCCAAGTAGCCCAAACCAGCCTCCACCACCTCCCTCTTCCACAGACACCTCCTCCTGGGTCTGGGGAGGGCCACCAGAGAGCTGGCAGCTGATCAGAACTCCCTGGGCAGGCTCCCACAGCTGCCATTTCAGCTGTTCCTCACACAAATCAGGCTCCACCAGTCTCGGGGGAGGCTAGGGAGAGACAGCCGCATCTCCGGCACTCAAGACAAGGTGACTTGCAGAGCAAGCAGGTGAAGGGAGCTGCCAGGCACAGGCTGCAGGAGGGAGGAAAGCAGTTGAGCTGCAACAGAGTGATTGAACGTGACAAGCAGGAGAGGTTCTCCCCCAGCTCCTGACAGGTCTGGCACCACTCCCCTAAGAGGTTCCCAACCTCCCTGCCCCTGGCTTGTTGCGACAAAGAGGAGGATGCTCCTGCCTGGGCTGCAGCAGCCTGGCAGGGCCCTGGAGCTAAGGGGAAGGATACCACAGGGCAGGAGAGTGGACCACCTTGAGAGTGCTCCCCAGAGACAGAGATGCAGCTATGCTCGTTGGGATCTCCTTTGCCCATCAAAGGACAAGCCAAGACAGCACTTTGAAACTGCAGCTCTACACAAAGGCCCCTAAGGTGCCCCAGGCAAGGTAGGACATGGGACTAAGATTAAAACCTCACCTACTGGGAGCTGGCAGCTGGGCATGGAGTACCTGGGTGCACTGGGTGCAGGAGCTATGGCTCAGCAGAGGGACATCGCCACTGCATGCTGCTATTGGCACTACATCACTCTGCCCGCGGGTGACTGTTCAGAGCATGGCAGGACACCAGGGCAGGGTGCTCACGGCAAGCAGAGGGGTTGCTGCCAGATGAGCTCCGGGCTAGGAATGACACCGCAGTCAGCCCTGGGCTCAGTGTCCCCAGGGCTCTCCTTACCCGGCACTGATGGCAGTTGTCATCTCAACAGCAGTGGTCACCTTGGCTTTCACCGTCATGACATTGAGGTTCATCAGGTAGTAGAAGGTCAGATGAAGCACATTCTCATCTGCGTCAAAAGAAAAGGGGCAATGTTGCTGTCTGCTCTAGCTCAGAGCACTCTGCAGAGGGGGATGTATGTGCTCCCCTGCTAGGACAACAGTTCAGTCTCCCCTGGAAGGCCATGCTCATCCCTGCTGGGGCAGCAGGGCTGAGGGCAGGAAAGCGTCTCTGCATCCAGAGCTCTCCCTGAGGATCCCAAGCTGCTGCTGGGTTGCTCCCTGACCTGCTACCACACACCCTTCTGCACTCTCCACCAAGGGCCACCAAACCCCACTCACCTTTACACTTCAGGTCGACGGTGACAGACAAGGGGTGCCGCTTGAGCATCTCCTTGCGCTTGTCATCCAGCTGCACGCCCAGGGTAGGCCTGCGCCGCTTCTGGAGAGGGTGAAACAGAACTGTCAGACCCTTCTCCTGCTCCTCAGGAACCTTCAGCCCCTACTCTCCCACTGCTCGTCCCTTCCCACCAATCTAGTTCCCCAATCTGCCAGCGCAGCAGACACAGAGCAGCCCTGGAAAGGGAAGGGAGTAGGAAACCCTTGCCCTGCTGCAGGGCAAGGACAAACCACCTCTGGTTCCTGTCATTCCTTCAGCTCCCAGGAGTGTCCCTGCCCTGTGAGATGGCGTCAAGGACCTGCTGGCCCCAAAAGCTTCCCCACCATGAGGGACAGAAGCTGAGGCCCTTCTCTTTACTCCTCCCCACAGCAACAGCCCAATACACCAGGCGCAGCTGCTGCTGCTCATACTTCAAGCAGGTGCTCTTAGAAGCACAGGTGAAGGCCATCCCCATGTCCCGAAAGACGAGCCGACGGGGAAGAAGACCAGCCTGGCTAAACAGAGGGCTTTGGCTGGACCTCAGGAAAAAAAGGAAGGCTTACATTCTCAGGAAAAGGGGCTTAGCAACTTATGAGGATTATCAAGATATAACAAAGCTATGTAGGGGGAAGATTAGAAGGGCCAAAGCTCAATCAGAACTCAGCTTGGCCACTGCAGTTAAAGATAACAAGAAGAGATTTTTCCAGTATATCAACAGAAAAAGGAAAACTAGGGAAAATATAGGTCCACTGATGAATGAGACGGGTGCCCTAGTGGTGGAAGACACAGAGAAGGCAGAGTTACTGAATGCCTTCTTTTCTTCGGTCTTCACTGATAAAGCCGTCCCTCACACATCCCATACCCTGGAGGCAAGGGGGAAGGTCTGGAGAGAGGAAGATTTTCCCTTAGTTGAGGAGGACCGGGTCAGAGACCACTTGGCCAAGCTGGACATTCATAAATCCATGGGCCCTGACGGGATGCACCCGCAAGTGCTGAGGGAGCTGGCAGATGTTATCGCTAGACCACTCTCCATCGTCTTTGAAAAGTCATGGGGAACAGGAGAGGTGCCTGAGGACTGGAGGAAGGCTAACATCACTCCAATCTTCAAAAAAGGCAAGAAGGAGGACCCAGGGAACTACAGGCCGGTTAGTCTCACCTCTGTCCCTGGGAAGGTAATGGAGCGACTCATTCTGGATGTCGTCTCCAAACACACAGAGGAACAGGAAGTTATTGGAAGTGGTCAGCATGGATTTACCAAGGGCAAATCATGCCTGACCAATCTGATAGCTTTCTATGATGTTATAACGGGTTGGCTGGATGAGGGGAGAGCCGTAGATGTCATCTACCTTGACCTTAGCAAGGCTTTTGACACTGTCTCCCATAAGATCCTCATTAGGAAGCTGAGGAAGTATGGGCTAGACGAGGTGACAGTGAGGTGGATCGAGAGCTGGCTGAGTGACAGAACTCAGAGGGTTGTGATCAGCGGCACAGAGTCCAGTTGGAGGCCTGTAACGAGTGGTGTCTCTCAGGGGTCAATACTTGGACCAATTTTGTTCAATATATTCATTAATGACCTAGATGAGGGGACAGAGTGTATCCTCAGCAAGTTTGCTGATGATACCAAGCTGGGAGGGGTGGCCGACACTCCAGAGGGCCGTGCTGCCATCCAGCGTGACCTGGACAGGCTGGAGAGCTGGGCAGAGAAGAACCTAATGAGGTTCAACAAAAGCAAGTGTAGGGTCCTGCACCTGGGGAGGAAGAATGCCAAACACCAGTATATGTTAGGGGCGGACATGCTAGGAAGCAGCTCTGAGGAGAAGGACCTGGGGGTCCTGGTAGACAGCAAATTATCCATGAGCCAGCAGTGTGCTCTTGTCGCCAAGAAGGCCAATGGCATCCTGGGCTGCATAGGGAAGACTGTGGCCAGTAGGTCGAGGGAGGTCATTCTCCCCCTCTACTCTGCACTGGTGAGGCCACAACTGGAGTACTGTGTCCAGTTTTGGGCTCCCCAGTTCAAGAGGGACAGGGAACTACTGGAGCGAGTCCAGCGTAGGGCAACCAAGATGATTGTGGGACTGGAGCACCTCCCTTATGAGGAAAGGCTGAAAGAGCTGGGACTCTTTAGCCTGGAGAAGAGAAGGTTGAGGGGGGACCTGATTAATGTTTACAAGTATCTAAAGGGTGGGTTTAAGGAGGACGGAGCCAGGCTCTTTTCAATGGTTCCCAGCGACAGGACAAGGGGCAATGGGCACAAGCTAGAACATAGGAAGTTCCGTTCAAATACACGGAAAAACTTCTTTACAGTGAGGGTGACAGAGCACTGGAACAGGCTGCCCAGGGAGGTTGTGGAGTCCCCTTCTCTGGAGATTTTCAAGACCCGCCTGGATGCAGCCCTGAGGGATGTGGTTTAGGCAATCCTGCTCTAGCAGGGGAGTTGGACTAGATGATCTCTAGAGGTCCCTTCCAACTCTGAAGATTCCGTGATTCCGTGGTGGGGAGTGGTGGCACCCACCTCCCGTAGGCTTCCATGCTGGGGGCAGCCAGCACCTACAGCCTCTCCCCAGCACCCTGAAGAACAACCTGCAGGACCTAAATGCCACCCCGAGGGAGCACCGAACAATCCCTGGGGCAGAGCTCAGCTCAACACTTTTGGCAGATGGCAGGGGATGGACACACATCCCTCCTCTCCGGATGCCAGCCTCCCCGGCCCGAGGCTATTTATACAAAGTGGAACAGCTCCAGCCGGAGAGCTGCGAGGCGGCTGTCGCTGCCGAGTGGGATGCGAGCATGGCGGGATGTGAGCGAGGCAGATTTGTAACCTGGCTCTCCTGCATTCGGGACAGAAACTGGAAATGGCACCTCTCTCCTCCCAAGGAAGAGCTGGCTTTAACGCCAGTGCACCTCCACACATGCTCCCAGCAGGTAAGGGCCAGTTCCCAGGCCCACTAGGGCCCAGCACCTCTCAGCTAGCAGGCACAGATCGGTTTGCTCATGATACAACGTTGGGAGAGGACCCATAAGGGGACAGTGCTATCCCTTACCGTGGTCTGCTCCTCCTCCGCGTCAGAATCGCTTTCATCATCTGCACAAAAGACAGGGGTGTAAGCGGGGACCGCCTGGGGCTCAGCAGCTCTCCCACAACCAGCAGAACTACCACCCCTTCCTCCAGGACCACAACTTCCACAGACATCACCGGCCCCGCAAAAGCAGGGTGCAGACACACGGGAACAGGTCCCCAGTACCAGGGGTCACCCCCAACAGATGCGGGGCTGTGAACATCTCTCAGGAAGGAGGAGCTGGGGACACAGGGACTCAGCTACCAGGGTCTTCATCCAGCAGCGCAGACACCAGGCACTGCGCCATTCCAGCACCCACTCGCTTCTCTACCCAGCCCCTCTGCCTGCCTGTGGCAACACCACCCCAACTCACCCTGCGAGTCCTCAGGCGGCTTGTACAGGGCTTTGGCTTCCTCTACGCTCCCTTCAATGGCCACCACAAGCTTCTTATCTACAGAGAAAACATGAAAACTAAGCTACAAACCCCACTTGTGTATGGGAAGGCAGTTAGAAGGAGCCCTGCCCCAGAAAGCTCCCACTTTGTGGCTGCACGAGGCAGAGCCGCTTGAGCTTCCTCTGCACAGGAAGGGTCAGTGGGAACAGGCAATTTTCCAGAGGGCTCTGTGGGGCCACCGCAGCGCTGCATCTCCTGGGTAGGGTGGGGTCATAGGAGGGGAAAATGCTGGGCTTTGAGGGACTGTCCCTGGAAACCATAAAGGCCAAATCTTTATCAAGAGCCGAGAGGGGTTGGGGTATGGCTGGCACAAGCAGAGAGCGAGGAGCCGTGTCATCATGGTCGCAGATCCCTGTTAGCAGGGACCTGGTGTGGCCAAGTGCCACAGTGTGGTCTTTCCATGCTCCTCTGCCGCCTGCCCCACTCCCAGGGCGGCCTGAGAGCAGGTGGCATTGCAGTGCTCACGCTATGCTGCAGCCCTCTCCGCATAGGAGATGCGGGACAGCCCGGGGGGGATATTCCTGAGCCCTGCTGGAAAATCCCTCCTGACTCAGGGAGGTTTCAGAAAGCCCCTCAAAATACAAAGCTGCCTTAAGGGACGAAGACTTTCAGGTGAGCTGCGGGGAAGGGCCTCTGCAAGGGCAGGCAGAGGTACCGCCTGCTCTGGAGTCACCATCACCCACGGGTGGCACCACATAGCACCCACCCCATGGGGTGACAGCTCTCGGGAGGTCGTGTCAGCACCGAGCCAGCTTGCAGGCTGCAGGAACGTCCTGGCCGACCTTGAGAAGCGGGGCAGAGGTGGGAAGCGAGCTTCCCAAGCAGTTCTTCCAGCAAGGGAGCTGAGCAAACAAGGTTTCAAATGCTGCTGCCTCATTGTGCCTGGCCATGGGGCCACCCTGCTGCTCTGGGCTCAGCAGAATCCAGCAGATGGGACGAAAAGGACCTCCCAAAGCGTCCCCAAAGCAGTGCTCTTAGTGAAATCCGGCCCGTGGGGGGAGCATTGCCCCCCAGTCCCAGATGGTGACAGCCCTTTGCAGTGTCACTGAGGACTGCGCTCTCCCCCTTGGTGCTCACCGCAGGCCTGACCGTAGGCACTGGCTTGAACAAAGAGAACGTAGAGAGGCGGCGGGAGGTGTCGGGCTGTCTCGTACTGTTTGTGTGCCTGGTCAAAAGGCATGAAGAGATACTCCTGGACAGGCAGGGAGGCCTGGGGGAAGAAGAGGGCTAACCTTCGTCACTAGGAACAGAACACTTCGCCCTCCTCACCCCCTCCTTACCCCCTCCTTTAACCCCAAGCAGGGACTGGAAACCAGCACAGCAGCCGTGGTGCAGGGTTAAATGCAGCCATGGGTACAGTGAGCCCCCAGAGAAGGGCTGGCAGCTCTCCTTTGCTGGAAAACTTTTGGATCTGAAAATAACCCAGTTCCTTCTCCTGTTCTTCCCTCCCAAGGCAATCACAAGAGGCTGGAACCGAATTATCACTCTCCAGGGAAAGGCCCATTTAGTGACTCCTCCATCCGCAGTTCTGCAGCAATTGCCGCATAAACAAGGAGACTCCGGAGGAGTCTTGGCATGAGGCAGATCTACCCCTCGTCCACGCTGACTGGAAGCAAAATGCCTCCAAAGCAGAATCAGCCTGGGCGTTGCACCTCTCTAACACAGCCCTCAGAGTGTGACCCCAGCGTGGCCCCAGAGGCATTCTCCCCTCCCTGCAGAGCTCGAGTACCTGCATGATGCTGTTGAGTCGAGGCTGGAGGCTACTCAGATACTCCTTCTTCACCTCGATCTCCTTCAGGATCTTCTCCTTGCTGGTCAGGCACTCCTTGTACTTCTCTGCCAGCCTAGGGGTGGGAATTCGGTTACTGCCACGCATCACAGCTATAAAGCCTGCCAGGGTCCACCTGGGGACCCAGAACAGGCAAAAGTCACTGCAGGAACCAGGAGAGCTCAGACATGGTGACAGACAAAGAGTTCTTAATGTCAAGGGCAAATGGAAGCAGAAAAGAACTGATTAGAGCTAGAAAATGAACAGGGAGAGAAAGTGGAAGCTCAGCCTTGTGCTGTGCTCCAAAAAGGGACAGCAACCGGATCTTCCCTCTGCTCTCACACCAAGCCCTGTGCCAGCAGCCACGCCAACGGAGCCCTGCTGACCCCACCAAGCTCCTGAAGAGGCTTTTCCACTTCATATCACCAGAGCCACTTCATGTCACATCAACTCCTTAGTTAAACTCATGGAAGTCGAGGTTTAATACACCAGCAAGCGCTCCTCCGTAACTGGGTAGAAAGCCCAGGAAAACGCAAGTTCACCATGACCCTCCAAGCCCTGGATACGCTTGTGTTTAGGGAGAACATGTTAAATCTCCGTATTGCTGTTGATGGCAGGAGCAGGGAAAGCTGGGTATGGATGTCTGCTGCCCAGGAAAAGCCATCACCATGGCAGGGGGAGCAGCGGTTTGGGGAACTCATGCACTCTCCTCTCAGGACCCTGCTCCCCACCAGACAAGAGCACCCACAGTACAGAGGAACCCCCTCTGAGGGGGAACAACAGCCCTGACATTGCAGGACTGAAACGCTTTTCTTTCCAAGCAAAACTATATTTGTCTTGGGTCAACACCCCCCCAACAGGCTCCTATACAACACAGTTTTGGAGTCCAGCTTACAGACATCTCAACCGAGCTCCCCAAGCTAGTGAGAGCAGCAAAGATCCCTGTAACACCATTCAAGAAGCACCTTTCATAATAAAGTCCAAGGTAAATCCAGTACTCCGCAATGTGACAGTTACAGATGGACATCAACAGCCCCATCAGCATCAGAAAGTGATCAAAGCGCTACCAACATCTGCTCCTGAGGCAGCTGAAGTGGCTACTTCCCACCACAACAGTGGTAAGAGGTTACCTAGATACTGTGGGGTGAGGACTCAGAATTGCAAGGCTTCTCAGCAATTCAACGGGCAACTGCGGGTCAGGCTCAGTTCAGCTCAGCTCATCTCAACCTCTTCGCAGTTTGCAATGAACAATCATTTTTAAGGAAAATCCTCAGGAGAATCTCCAGGTTGAACACTCCTCTGCAAGCGTGTGCCGCAGGTGGAGCCGTCTGGAGGATCTTGGCTGCAGAGCCAAAGAGATGCCTTTCACCAGGCAGAAGCAGCTGGGTTTGACGTGAAGGGTCTGGGAGAGGCGAAGCATGAGGCTTTAGAGCCACCCAGCACCCATCCGCAGCACCTCTCATTAGTCTGCTCTGCTGAGCTGCCCTGCTCATGCAGACCTATTGGCAGGCTCAGGCTGACCCTTCTCGAAGGTTGGTCTCTGGCTGAAAAAGCTGCTGACCGTTATCAAAACGCAGGAACATTCTGTCATGTTTGCTTTTTGCATGGGCAAAGAGTCGACAGAGCAGCTGAGCCACCTGGCCTGTGCCAGCTGAGGGACCACGGGGGTTAGAGCCTGCATTGAGGAGGTGGCTGCCAGCACCAGGACAACAGTGTCCGTCACAGCTCAGCTGCAATAGCAGCTCCCCACCGTGGCAAGCGTGAGGAGCACAGGCAGGCAGGAACAGCAGCAGCACCAGCTTGGCTTAATTTCGCTCCTCGCACCACCGCACAGCAGACAAAACAGGGATCGCTTCGCCCTGTGTGACACATCTTGCAGAACCACGTTCTGGATGGAAGCACATAACTGCCCACCCTTCAATATCACCCCTATGGTGGGCAGCGTCCCCATTCCCTTCTGCAAAAGCCTCCAAGCAGACACCAGGGAAATGTCAAGCTATAAAACGTCAAGCTATAAAATTAATTTTCTTCCTTTGATACCCAAGAGCCAGCGATGATGTTCACTGCCTCGGTGAGAGAACTTGTGTGAGCTTATCAGGAGAGCCAAGAGGCCTTTGTTGTCATCAGCCAGAGCACACAGCGCAGCCCCAGCCAGGCAGCCCCTCTTGCCCAGCAGCTGCAGTTGGCTCAGGGCTTCTCTCACACTGGTTTGGAGGTTTCTCTGCTCCCCAGGATCCCCGGGGCCCTCCTTAATCAGGCAAGTGCAAGAAAACTCTGTGATCTATGAAACAAGGATCCCGCCAAGCCCAGCTCCACACACAGAGTGATCCTCCACGCCAAGGGCTCAGTCACACAATAAATCTGTCGCCTGTTCTACGCTGACTATTTCAAGAGGGCGTTAAAACCTTTATCACCCACGTTTGCTTCACTGTGCAGCTCACTCCTGGGGTCTGCCAAAAGCCCCACAGCTCAGCACACGCCACGTGCTCAGCGCTGGACAGGCTGACACCGAACTGAGACGCCGCAGACCCACCTCTTGCGCTGCTCCAGCTCCCAGTCCAGGCGGGCCAGGGTCTGCTGGTGGGGCTCAGACAGGGTGATGGCAGGCCGGCTGATTTCAGGGGGGGCCTCTTTGTAAAACTCCTCCAGGCTCACCAGTTCGATCTCCTCATGTTTTGACCTGCAAGGACAGATGGATCAGGTCAGGGAAAGGTGCGAAATGCTGCAGTGCGGCCAAACTCAACCATGTCTCACACAAGAGCGGTCAATGCCAATGTCCCATGCCCCAGCTTCACTCTGCTACGTGAAACACCACAGCATCAGCGAGCTGAACTGCAGCAGAGCTCAGCAGAGGAGAGAAAGGTCAGAACAGGGTCCCTCCTTTCACAGAGACACCTTCCCTGCACAGTTAACCAAAGCGCTGTTTGAGGCAGCAGTCTAAATACAGCCTTCCTGGCAGCAGCTCAGAGTGCTGCCTATGCAATGGGCATGATGGAAGGCTTGGCTTTTAGAGGAAAACTCCTGATATATGGAGGCCAGTGAGTCCTTGAAGAAATTTCCTCTTCCACTGTCCCTCTGTCACAACAGATGCCTTCTTCCCTCCTCCTTACACAAGCCTCTTTCCCTGTGTCTCAGCACAAGAACTCTGAGACACTCCGTCTTTCCTGCACGGTGGCATCTGGAGAACTCGCTCTCCTCCCACAGCCGCCTCAGGCAACGTGACAAGATATTCCAAATGTTCGAGGCCTCCATCCCACCTCAGACACACCATCCCTCCCTCTCCTCCCAGGCCAAACTCACTTGAACTCCAGGCATTTAGTGATCTCTTTCTGCAGGTGCATCACCTCATAGAGCAAGTTCTGGAGCTGCAGGTGATACGCGTCAACCTTCTGCTTTGCCTGAAAGACCGACACAGCAGGGGATGAAGCTCTTTCACCTCCCTCCCCGCAAACACACCCCACAGGAGAGTCACCAATACACCACCCCTCACGATATCAGCTAGGGATGGCAGGTTTTAGGGTATGCAACAATTTTGGGAGGGGGGTAAAAAGACATTTTCAAGGGCTGGGAAAGCAAACGGTCATCACATCAAACTGGTTCTGCTCTGGAGGCAGCACATTTTGGGGACAAGGCACAGAACAGGGGAGAGCTGCTGGGGCACATGGGCTGAGTCCCCTCCCGTCCCCATGCCTCAGTGGTACAATGAAAATACGCGTTCTTCATGAACTGTGAAAAGCTCTACGAGATGTCTGGGTTAGGAGCTTTGGGGCCAACCATATACACATTTCTCAGGCCTGCAGCACACCAGACTCTCAAGACAGAGCTTTCTGACTCCCTGTTACATTTGAGGCAGAAAGATACAGCACTCCTTCATCACGCATTATAATTACAGGTTCTACTTCATTGCAGTAGACTCTCCCAATCAACCTCTAATTCAAAACCCCAGTCCCGGCTGGTGTTTAATTCCTCTCACACATCCATACCCAGACCCGTCAGAAATGGCACTATCTCAGATCCCACTAAATTCCGACCCATATCGGTCACCCCCCAGCCCTGCTGTACCTCGTGGGTTTGATCTCTCCCTTTCTTCAGCCGAATATGAGCCAGCCGGTTGAGCTTCTTTAGGGTCATGAAGTGGACGCAGCTCTGAATCCGCCGCTCGTCGATCTCCGAAGCCTGAGTGGCAGGAGAGAGGAGTCTGAAGCAGGAGAGATGACTGGCACCACAAAGACCCTTTACTGCAGGGACTTCCTGTGAGTCCCATCACAAAGGGGGCTCCGCGCTTCATTGTGGAGCCACAAATCATGTCCCCAATGCTTCTGAGGGAGCCTCCCACTG
The DNA here is from genome assembly GCF_028500815.1 of Rissa tridactyla. Taxonomy (NCBI): domain Eukaryota; kingdom Metazoa; phylum Chordata; class Aves; order Charadriiformes; family Laridae; genus Rissa; species Rissa tridactyla. The sequence goes on from NC_071478.1 coordinate 15,108,798, forward strand.
CCATACTTGCAAGTCACTTGCTAGAAATAATTGGGGGGGGTGGGTCTGGGCTCACTCTAGTGACTTTTCTTGGCAGTAGGAAGAGAGGTATTTGAGCCTGACATGCCCATAATACCACACAGAGGACAGCACAGGCAGCTGCAGCACAAACCTTTCCCAGCCACGACAGAGCTGCCAGGCCCCTGTGGGACAGCGAGAGCCTGGCCACCCCTGCTGCGGTCAGGAGGGGCTCAATTCCTCCCCCAGGAGCCCTCAACCCATCAGGAGCCCAGACACACTTTAGAAGAACACGGTCTGTGTAATATCTGCTCAGTCAAGAGCGATGCCTCAGCTAAATCATATTTTACTTCATTTAAGGGAGGATGTTCCATTTTCCTGACTCCCCCCAGAAGATGGCGTAGCTTCTGCTCCCGTTCCTTTCAGATTAAGGAAAGACATCAAAGAACAGAACACATTAAATCAAGCACCGAGGCTTTTCCTTACATTGTCCTTGATGCCTCTGCTCTTCAGCTCCTGGATTTCTGCCATCAGTCTCTGAAGCTCCTGGCAAGTCTCTCTGTAGAGTTCGTAGTCTTTGATAGGGTCCCGGAGATCCACCTCGCACTCCTCACTGTAGTACCTAACATCCTGCAAAGGCAGAAAGCGCCTTCTGCGGCTCATTCCTTCCACCTTCCCTGGAAAGGCCACTAGGAAACAAACTGCTTGGTCCCAATTCCTGGCTCTGTCTGTTAATCCCACACCTGAGGGGACTTTATACGCTGGAAGAGGACTTGGTTAACCATGCCAGACAAACACCACCAGGCATTAAAATGCCTAGGAAGTTCAGGCTGCCTTTTACATAGTTATAAATTTAAACTGTTAAAATCCTGCACCAGCGCGTCTATGTGGCTACAGAGGATAAACCAGGAAGGTGATTATGTCTTCAATCCCTATTCCCACTTTGGCTGAACCTCAGTTACCCTGATGCTTGCGGGAGTGTTTTAAGGCAACTGGCAAACCCCCCGTGAGACCTTTCAGCCTTGTGCTCGCTCTCCCTGTAACTCCAGAGAAGCATTTGACTCCTTGAGCACTGTGTTTCCTGAAGGAGACAGGAGCAGGTTCAGAAATTCAGAGCTGGAGTTTCAGAGGCATTGGGAGCTGGCTCAGCTCTGGGGGAACAGTCCCACAACTTCCTGAAGGGGAGAATAAGGCCAGTGAAGAGCCCTTTGTAAGGCAGGACACAAGCACCCTGCTGCAGCATGCAGGCTCTGTCTGTGGGGCCATGGAGAGGCAGCCGGGCACTCTACCTGGTCGGCATCAGTCTTGCTCCGCTTGCCCTCCTGTGGGCCCCCATCCGTGCGGATCACCTTGGGTTTCCTCTTCTTGCTGGAGTCTGATGACATGGTGCTGCCAGTCAAGGACTGGGGGAGAAAAGGCAAAGCTGTCGTTCATGGGGGGCCGAAGCTGCCTGGGATCGGGGTTATCCAGTGCTCCCTTCCGCCAGCCTGCCTTGGGCTCTGCAGCCTCCCAGCCCAGACAGTCCCTGCGCCTCTTCCCCACCCTACACCCCCCATCTTCCTCCCTGCCCACCCAGTCCCAGGCCTTCTCCCCTCCAGCTTCCCTCATCCCACCTCTCAACCCCCCCAGACCCCCAACATAGGCCTAATAGCCTCTGCTCCTCCAGAGCCCCCCAGACTCCCAGCACACCAGGTCCAGGGTCCTCTGCTCCTCCAGACCCCCAGTACACTGGGCCTGGGGGCCTCCACTCCTCCAGAGCCCCCCAACACCCCCAACATACTGGGCCTGGGGGCCTCTATTCCTTCAGAGTCATCCAGATCCCCAGCACACCGGGCCCAGGGACCTACGCTCCTCCAGAGCCCCCCGGACATCCAGTACACCGGGCCCGGGGGCCTCTACTCCTCCGGAGCCACCCCTGACCCTCAGCACACCTGATCTGGGGGCCTCCGCTCCACTGGAGCCACCCCCGACCTTCAGCACACCAGGCCCGGGGACTTCCGCTGCTCCAGAGCCCCCAGACCCCATCACACCAGATCTGGGGATCTCTACTCCTCCAGAGCCCCCTCAGACCCCCAGCACACCAGGCCTGGGGACCTCTACTCCTCCAGAGCCCCCCGCGACCCTCAGCACACCGGGCTTCCGCTCCACTGGAGCCACCCCCGACCCTCAGCACACAGGATCTGGGGGCCTCCGGAGCCCCCCCAGGGCCCCAGCACACCGGGCCCGGGGGCCCCTGTTCCACCGGAGCCGCCCCAGACTCCCAACGCCGTGTCCCCCCCACCTTAACTCGACCCCGTCCCGGTGGCCCCGCTCACCGCGCCGCTCGCCTCAGCGCTGCCCGGAAATGACGCCAGCGGAGCAAACGAGCGCGGCGCAGAGCGGCGCCCGTGAAAGGCGCCCCCTAGCGGACACTCCCTCCCTGCGGAGGACCGCGAGCAAAGAGCGGCGGGGGGCGGGGCCTGGCCAAAGGGGCGGGGCCTGGCCAAAGGGGCGGGGGCACCGCCCGCATTGACCAGCCCCGCTGGCGGGGGGCGGGGGGAGCGGGTCCCTCCGTGGTGGGGACACGCGTGGGCCGGGGGTATCCATGGGCTGGGGTGGGGGGGTACACAGTATGGGGACCCCAGTGGGGCTGGGGGGCAACACGGTATGGGGTCCCTAGTGAGGATGGGGGTATCCATGGGTCTGGGGGGTCCCCAGTGGGACTGGGAGTATCCATGGGCTTGGGGGGGGGAGGACATGGTATGGGGTCCCCAGTGGGGCTGGGAGTATCCATGGGCTTGGGGGGGGGGAGGACATGGTATGGGGTCCCCAGTGGGGCTGGGAGTATCCATGGGCTGGGGGGGCATGGTATGGGGTCCCAGTGGCGCTGGGGGCAAACAGGAGCTTGGGGGGGAACCTTGGTGTATCGGGGCACCCAGGGGTGGGGGTCTTTTGCTGCAGGGTGTCCCCCCCCTCGGTGCAGGGGACACCAATGGCACAGAGCGGGGTGTCCCCCTGGGCAACACAAGGGTGAGGGGTCTGCTCCTTGTCCTGGGGGGCCGAGCACCCCCAGACGCCCCTCCCTCCCCCCAGACAAGGCCAGGTTTTGGCATATTAAATATTTAATTGGCAGCAAAGGCACCCACTGGTCCCATCAGGAATAATTAAGACATACCCCCCCCAACCTCCGCAGCCTGCCCAGTCCCTCCCCGGGCAGCGCCATCCCCTACCCCTCTGGGGGACTTGCTGCAGGGTGGGGGGCTCCCGGCTGCAGACCCCTCCCCGCTCTCATCCCCCACAGAGCCCCTCATATTGGAGTGGAGGAGGGAAGGAGAGCTGGGCGCTGCGGCGGAGCAGAGACACCCCCCCCCCCCCCAGCCCTTCCCCAGCAGGGCCGAGGCACAGGCAGGGAGCGAGCCCCCCGCCCTGGGGCGCAGGCAGACCCCTGGCGTGGACCCCCCTGCTCATTGCAGGGGTGAGATCTTGAGGGGAATCATTATCCGTGACTCCATGGTCCGGATCAGCGGCACTGGAAAAGGAAGTGAGAGAGGGGTGAGGGCAGGGGGGCCCCAGCATGGGCAGGGGATCCCCGATGTAGGGAGGGGGCCCTGGCCCGGGGAGGGGGTCCCCAATGTGGGGAGGGGGTCTCGCTCACCCGTGTAGTACACATTCTCATCCCAGCCCCTCTTCGTCCAGGCCGCGTTCCTCGTCTCCTCCCGGGACTGCAGGTCCTTGTAGGCTGCGGAAGGGAGGGGGGATGATGGGGCTGGCACCCAGGGCCCCCCCGGCCCCCGTGGTGGGGGTATCCATGGGGGATGGGGGTGACGGGGAGCCTGCTTACCCCAGAGGTGGTGCACGACGTACAGCTCCCCGATCTGGGAGAAGAACCCGCCGACCGCCTCCTGGTTCTCCTGCCGGTACTTAATGGCCCGAGCCCTGGCACACAGCAGGAAAAACATAGCGGGGGGAGTGGCTCGAGGGCCCCCCCCCTGCTCCAGGGGGACCTTTTCCCACCTTCGTGCCAAGGAAACCAGTCGCTTACCAGTTGTTGCCCCATTCAATCATGGTCCCTGGCTGGAAATAAAGAAGAAAAAAAAAAAAACCAGAGTGAGCAGACAAATCCTGCCAGTTCCTCCTGCCACGGAGGGAGGAATTTGGGGGGCTGCCCCCCCCCCCCCCCCCGGAAAAAAACACCAGGCGGGATCCCTCTGCCCCCCGATGGCCACTCACCTTCAGCTTGTAGGTCCTCAGTTCGTAGATGTTGGGTCCTTGGCGGGGCAGGGGCTCGTTCCAGAAGCTGAACTCCAGGAGCAGCTGGTTCCTGCGGGACAGCAGCATCCGGCTCCTCTCCTTGCGGAAATCCAGGTACTCCTGGAGGACAACCCCAGCCGGGGGGGGCAGTTTTGGGGTGGGGACACGCGTGACCCGGGCCGGGGGGAACAGGCAAAGGCGAGGGGCAGAGCTCGGGCAGCTCGTCCCTGTCCCAGCAGTACCTTATTCTGCTTGAGCTTGTTCATGCAGTCCATGAGGGCCGGGTACCCCCCCGAGAAGCGCCAGAGGTGCACTGGAAGGAGAACACGGGGCTGGGGAGAGGGGGGGGGGGCAACATCCCAAAATCCCACCCAGCAGCTCCCACCCCCGCTCCCCCAGCTCCCATCCCGCCTGACACAAGGCCAGGTCTTCGCCTTCGCTCGCAGCCCCTCACCGCGGCCTCCTGCCCTCACCTGCCTGGTCCTGCTCGCCATACCATGTGTTCCAGTTGCCCACCAGGTCGCAGGGGTAGTCGGCGTCCGAGTGGAGCTTGGGCAGCACCTCCTCTCTGCGGGGGGCACACAGGGGGGCCAGCTGGAGGCGGGGGGGAGTCACCCCAAAACAACTCCCGATACCCCCATTTGCCCTCCCAGCCCAGCACGAGGGGTCTGGGCATGGAGGGGTCTGGGCATGGAAGGGTCTGCCCTGTCGGGATCTGGAACAGCCAGGTGGGATTGCACCCATTTCACAGAGAGGTAAACTGAGGCAAGGAGCAGGGCTACAGATCCACCCAGCATCTTGAAGAGCTCTGCACGAACCCTCCCACCCCTCTCGCTCCAGCGCAGCACCCCAACACCCCTCCATGACGCCAGGCAGCCCCCCCCCCCCGACACCCCCAACACACGGCGGGGCTCACGTAAGGCTGTTGTAGGCCTCCAGACACTCCGGCTTCACGTTGTGAACTGCGGGGAGAGGAGAGAGGGGCTGCCAGGGGGGGAGCCGAGCCCCGGGGGGGGGGCAGCAGGGCCCAAGGCAGAGCAGATGTGTGTGTGGGGGGTGCCCCCCGGGTGAGGAGGGGCCAGCACGGGACCGCTCACACTGGATCTTGTAGAGGTTGCTGGTTTCCTTCTTGGAGAGGAGGTTGGAATGGGCGTCCTTGCGGGGATCCACCTTGTGCACGAAGAGGGAGCGGAACCAGCTGCCTTCGGCATCCCTCGAGTACCCCCTGCAGGACGGCGGGTCAGCCCGGGATGGGGGGGGGAGAAGACACCGAGCACCCGCCGACACCCCCGTGCCAGAGGGGATACCAGTGGCTCAGGAACCAGAGGTCTTGCTGCCTTCCCAGCTCCGGGGGAGCACCGTCCATCTTGGGGGGGCTCCACTGGGGTTCACTCAGTTCATCTCGGTGGGGAGGAAAGGGAGGGGAAGGGGACACGGGATGGGGCACGGCAGCGTCTGCCCCCATTTTGGGGGGATATATGGGGAAAATGAAGGCGTAGCTCGCCCCCTCCCAAACTCCGGCGGGGGGCGGGGGGGTGGGTTTGGGCCCACACTGCCCCGACCACAGCCAGGGCGCCAGGCTGGCCCCAGGGAGGGGGATGACGGAAGGGGGACAGCCCCCCAGCAGCCGCCCTCCTGCCCCCCATGGGAGCCCCCCAGGCTCAGCTACCCCCCCAAGACGGGCTGCCCCGCGGCCCTCCCCGGTTCTCCGGTAGCGGCGGGGCCCTCCCCAGGGAGACGGAGGGGGGGAGGCGGGGGCCCCTCCGCCCTGGGGCTGCGCTGCCGGCCGGACCTTTGCCCTCCGGGTGATGCATTAACCGCGGAGGGCCCCCCCGCCGCGGCCCGCCCGGCACCGCGCCAGGGCCCGCCCCGAGGGGAAGCGGGGTCTGAGGAGGGGGAAACCGGGCCCTGGAAGGAGGGGAGGGGGATGAGGGGAGGGGGGTGTCCGGAGGCGGGGAGACCCGGACCGGCCCCGCTCACCGCGCTCCGCCGGGAACGCCACCGCCCCACCGCAGCCGCCGCAGCGCCGCCGCCATCTTCCCCCGCAGCGGGGCGGGGCCTGCCCGAGGTAGGGCGGGGTTAAGTAAAGCCACGCCCCTCCGCTGCCCGGCCACGCCCACCTGGGGCGTGGCTCCCCGCCCTCCCATCAGAAGCTGGCCTGGAGGAGCGTGATTCTGATTGGCCGCCGCGCCCCGCGGCCGGCCACACCTTCGCGCTCCCGGCCCCGCCCACTCGCCCCCGCCCGCCGCCACGGCGACGTCTCATTGGCTGCCGGCGGGGAGGCGGTGCCCCGGATCGGTGGGGCCCCATCGGAGTCAGCTGCCCGCAGCCAATCAGAAGAGAGATGTGGAAAAGCCAGTGTCTGATTGGCCGCCATGTCTTGCTCCGCTGCATCCGACCCCCTGCTGGGCGGCTGCTGGTTGGTCTCTGCTCCGGGGGGCCGGAGCCTTCGCGGGCTCCTCCCTGCGGTGGGGGCGCGGTCAGGAGGGGGCGTGGTCGTGGGGGCGGGGCGGGGGCGGGGCGGGGGCGGGGGCGGGGCCGGGATCCACCTGCTGCTGCCGCGCCCGCGGCGCGTCCCCGCGGCTCCCCCCGGCTGCACTCGGTCCCGCAGGGCCCCTCCCGGGCCGGGGCCTCCTCCTGCATCGGGGGCGACCGCTGTGAGGGCACGGGGCGCCCGCTGCTCCGTCCTGCCCCACGGCTGCCCCCCAGAGACCCTCGGCCTGACCCATAGCCCTTTCCACCCCGTAGCCCCCCCAGCCTGCTCCATAGCCCCATAGTCCCCCCCAGTCTGTCCCGTAGCCACTCCTGGCCCATAGCTCCCCACAGTCTGCCCCACACCTCTTCCCGCCTTATAGCCTCCCCAGCCTGTTCCATAGCCCCCCCCCACCCAATAGCCCCCCACCCCAGCCTGCCCCATAGCCCCTCCTGCCCCATAGACTCCAAGGCTTCCCCCATAGTCCTGTGGGATGCCCTGCCCTGGGGTGTGTGGGGACCCCCCCAGGACTGGGTGGGGGGGGTGTAGCAGGGCCCCCCAGAATCCCCCACAGTGGGGCATAAGGGTCCCTGGGGTATGGACCACCCATGGGGCAGCCCAGCACCTATGGGACCCCAGGTCAGAGGGTGTCAGAACAGCTTGGGGGGCACCTGGGGTCAGGTTGAGGGACCTACTCCACACCACCACCCCCCCAAGTCCCCAGATGCCAGGAGATGGGGGGCAGGATGCTGGTTTGGGGGTCACAGTGGGAAGGTCACCCCCCACAGTGCCACCCCACCAAGCTCACCTTGCTGGGGGGCAGTGGAGGGACAGGGGGGCGTCGAGGAGGGGGCGGCGGGGGGCCTTCCAGCTCCTCACTTGAGGGACACACAGAGCACCAGCCAGGGGGGCGGTCAGGCAATAGGGGCGAGGGGGGACCCACACTCCGGGGTTCCTGGGGCACCTGCAGGGAGAGGGAGCGGGGGGGCCTGGGGGGAGAAAACAGGGGTTAAAGGGTTAACTGCCCCCCAGACCCCCCCAACCCTCTGTGACCCCCCCCCCAGACCCTCTAAACCCTCTCTGACCCCCCCCCCCAAAGCCCACAGTCACTTCCTGCCCCCCTGGGATCCCCCCCAACCCCCCCACTACTCAGGTTCCCTATACCCTCCCCCCCATGGACCAAAGACCCCCTGTGTCCCCCCCCCCGTACCCCACTCACCCGGGCAGGGGCGCTGCCCCCCGCCGCAGGGCGCAGACCCAGGCGTTCAGCTCCTCGGGGGTCTCGGCCCCCAGGCAGTATGTGCGCATCCCGGGATGCTCGGCCTGGGGATGGGGGGGGCCATGGTGAAGGGGACCCAAGCGTCCAGGCCTTGACCCCCCCCTACCCCACCCCACCCCACCCAGGGCACCCCCGGATGTGGGGGGCCGGGGCTGACCGTGAAGAGGAAGCGGGGGGGGCGAGGGGCGGGGGGCAGGATGCGGATCTCGTAGCCGGGCAGGGGGAGGCCGCCCCGCACTCGCTGCTCGCTGCTGTCTGGGGGGCAGAGGGGGTCTCATGGTGGGGGGGGGAACCCGCGGGAACCCCCCCAGCACCCTGAGCTCTCCCCCACCGCAGACCCCCAGCACCATCGGGGGGATGCTGGGGAACCCCTCTGAGTCCCACCTTCTGCCCCCAAACCTCCCACACCTCTGCCCCCCCCCCCCCCCAAAATCCCAGGGATCCCCAACTGCTCCAGGGTCCCCCAGTCCCCCCAGGATCCCTGACCCCCCCAGGGATCCCCAGCCACTCCAGATTCCCCCATTCCCCATAGGACCCCCAACCACCCAGGGACCCCCGATCCCCCAGGATCCCTCACCCCCCCCAGGGACCCCCAACACCCCAGGCACCCCCGATCCCCCGGATTCCCTGACCCCCAACTGCTCCAGAGCTCCCCATTCCTCCAGGACTCTTAACTGCCCCAGGGACCCCCCCGGGACTCACTCGAGGGACTCACAACTTCTCCAGGGTCCCCCGATCCACAGGATTCCCTGACCCCCCCCACAGACCCCCAACCACTCCAGGGTACCCCAATCCCCCAGGATCCCTGACCCCCCCCAGAGAGCCATAACACCCCAGGGACCCCCTGGGGATAAGCCACCCCCCCCCCCACAACCTCCAGTCCCCACCTGCCCCCAGGGTGTCCTGCCTCCCCCCGCCCAGGCCCCCCCCCCCTCACCACGGTAGTAGTAGAGGCAGAGATCGACCAGCACAAACCAGCGGCGCTTCCAGAGCCGCAGCCCCGAGCTGTCCTGGGGGAGCGGGACGAGGCTGAGCCCCCCGCCCCCGCCACCAGCCCATCACCCCCCCGGGAGCCCCAAACCCCCCCAACCCTACTGATCCCCTAAAGCCCATAACTCCCCCAACACCCCCCCACCAACTAAGACCCCGTCCAAACCCCATGACCCCCCCCAGCATCCCCAAATCCCGGACCCCCCCAAATCTCATAAGTCCCCCCAGAAGTCCCCCCACCACAGACACCCCCCGAACACCATAACCCCCCCAGAACCACCCAACACCCAGACTCTCCTCATCCCTTTCCGATCCTCCAACCCCCCCCCCACACCAGCACCCCACACCTCAGCCTCTCCCATACCCCCCCCGCACCCCGCATCACCCCAGAACTCCCCCAAACTCCATAACCCCCCCCCCAGCACCACCCACTCCCCTCCGATCCCCCAAACCCCATAAACCCCCCCAGGACTCCTCCCACCCCAGACGCCCCCCAAATCCCATAACACCTCCCAGGACCCCCCCAACTCAGACCCCCCTCAACCCCATAATCCCCCGCAGCGCCGTTCCCCGCCACCTCAGCCCCCCCCAAACGCTATAGCCCCCCCTCGGACCCCCCAATTCAGACCTCCCCAAATCCCATCCACTCCCCGCCCCATCCACCCCCCCCCCCCGCCCCACCTGCTTGTGCAGCCAGCCCCGCATGACGGGGGGGGCGCGGGGGTCCCTCCGCAGCGCCTGCCCCCCCTTCCCGAAGGCGTGGACCCGCGGCACGGCCCGGCAGGGCTGGGCAGGGGCTTCACCCAGAGCGGGGGCCCCCCCTCCCCCGACAACCTCCCCCCCCCCCCCAGGGCTGCCAAGGTCCCTACCAGCCCCCCTACCCCCATTTCACCCGGACACCCCAAAATGACACCCCTCCCAGCTCCCCAGGGCTCCCCTGCCCCCCCCCGCCGACCCCCCTTTGTGCCCCATACGTCCCCATGGAGTCCTGGGTTCCCTTGCCCCCCCCCCCCGCCATGGCCCCCTCCGGCCCCCCTCTTGTGCCCCATAGATCGCCCTGGAGCCCTGGGCTCTCTTGACAGCCCTCATGCCCCCCCATAGCTCCCCCAGCCCCCCCGGGCTCCCTTGCGTCCCCCATGTGCCCCTTTGCCCCCCCTCCAGCTCCCCATGGGCTCCCAGCTCCCCTGGGCTCCCTTCGGTGCTCCATGGTCCCCCTTGTCGTCGTCCCCCCCTCCAGCTGCCCATGGGGGGGCAGCCATAGCTCCTCGTGAGCCCCCCAGCCCCCACGCCCCCCCCCCCATAGCTCCCCATGATGCTCCCAGCCCCCCTCCCCAGCTCCCCATGATCAGCCCCCCTGGTCACCCTTGGGTCCCATATGCCTCCCCCCCCACAGCTCCCCATACCACCCCCAGCCCCCATACCCCCCCCCAGCTCCCCCCCCCATGCCTCCCCAGCTCCCCTCCTATATTCCCCCATGTCCCCTATACTCCCCCATACCCCCCCCATGCATCCCCCCCCCGTCCCCACCTGGGTGCCGGCGGGGGCGGAGGCCCGGCGGGGGGGCTCGTTGCCGTCTGCCATGGGGGTCCTGCGGGGAGCGGGGGGGCTGTCAATGTCGCCATTGTCGCCGCGGGGACAGAGGCCCCGTTCTTCCCGCTGCGGGGGCGCCCGGGCTCCTGGGGCCGGCGGGGGCGGGGGCTGCTCCCCGGGCGCCTGGGTCCCCCCTGGCGGGGGACAAGGGGCCCACTGGGGGGGGTCCGGGGGGGCTTCCCCCCTCCCACTGGTCCTGCGGGGGGATCAAGTCTGTCCCCTCAGCCCGTGCTAGTCCCAGTTCCCGTCCCAGTAACCCTGAGCTGGTCCCAGCTCCTGTCCCATTATTCCAATGCAGGTCTCAGTTCCCATCCCGTTATCCCAGTGTTGGTCCCAGTCCCACCATGTTATCCCTGTGCTGGTCCCAGTACGCATCCCATTCTCCCAGTGCTGGTCCCAGTCCCTCTCCCGTTATCGCAGCGCGGGTCTCAGTTCCCATCCCGTTATCCCTGTCCTGGTCCCAGTCCCATCCTGCTACCCCTGTGCTTATCCTAGTCCCTGTCCTATTATCCCTGTGCCTGTCCCCATTCCCTAGTCCCAGTTCCCCTATGGCAGCGCTGGTTCTGCTCCCAGTCCCATCCCATCATCCCAGTGCTAGTCCCAGTTCCAATCCCAGTCCCATACCGCTATCCCAGTGCTGGTCCTGCCCGCCCTGGTCCCAGTCCTGTTATCCCGGTACTGGTCCCGGTCCCGTTATCCCAGTGCTGGTCCTGTCCCGTTATCCCGGTACTGGTCCTGTCCTGTTATCCCGGTACTGGTCCCCGTCCCGTTATCCCAGTGCCAGTCCCAGTGCCATTATCCCAGTAAGGGTCCCGGTCCCGTTATCCCAGTGCTGTTCCTGTCCCGTTGTCCCGGTACTGTCCCAGTCCTGTTATCCCAGCGCTGGTCCCAGTCTCTTCCCCGCCCGCGCCCGGGGCCGAACTGGGCAGCGCCCGTCGGGGGCGGGAGGAGCCCGGATGCCTGGCGCCCCCCCCGGGAACGCCTGGGTTCCCCCGCCCGGGCACCCCCCTCCCCCGGCACGGCCACGCGGGACCCGGGGCGGGCACCCACCGCGGTCCCCGAGTCACCCAGGACAGCCCGTCCTGCGGGGTGGCTCACGGCAGCGGGGACACCCCACGGGAGGGGGACACCCCACGGCAGCGGGGACACCCCACGGGAGGGGGGACATCCCACGGGAGGGGGGATACCCCACGGGAGGGGGGACACCCCACGGGAGGGGGGACATCCCACGGGAGGGGGACACCGCACGGCAGCAGGGACACCCCACGGGAGGGGGGACATCCCACGGGAGGGGGACACCGACGGCAGGGGGGACACTATCGGCACCGGGGACACCTACGGGAGGGGGACACCCCACGGGAGGGGGGACATCCCACGGAAGGGGGGACACCCCCCGGCAGGTTGCGTGTCCCCAAGCCACGGGGACGCTCTCGGGCAGCACGGCCACCGGCAGCATCACGGGGAGGTCCCGCAGTGTCACAGCCATCCCCCGGGTCACAGACACCCCTCGGGTCACGGCCGCGTCCCCAGGGATCATGGCCACCGCCGGGTCACGGCCACCCCCGGACCATGGCCACCCCCCGGGTCACGGACACTCCCGGATCACGGGCACCCCCCTGGATCACGGATACGTCCTCACGGCTCAGGACAACCCCCCGGGCCACGGCCATCCCCCGGGTCACAGACCCCCACCGGGTCACGACCACCCCCGGGTCACGGTCCCCGCGGCACCGTGGGGCAGCCCGGGGCGCTCGGCCGCCGCCGGGTCCTAGTGCCCGTTCCCGCCCCGCCGGCCCCCTCACGCATGCGCCTGGTAGGCGCCCGCTCCGCCCGCCGCCAGGGGGCGCCACCACCCCTGCCCCGCTCCTCGCCCCCTCCCTCTGAGAGGCGTTCCCGCCCCGCCCCTTCTGTTGAGCGACGTCTACTTTCCCCAGTCACAGACGCCTTCCCTCCCTTTCCTCCCTCACGACCCTCACGGTTGGCTGCGACGCATGGTGGGGGCGGGCTGCAGCCCGCGGCGGGACCAATGGGGAGGCGGCGGGGGCGGGCGCAGCTCGGCGCGGCCCGCAGCGGCGGGGGCCCGGGCCCTCCCCGCCGCCATGGCGCTGCCGCCGCGCTGAGCCGCCTGTGTCCCCCCCCGCCATGGCCGGGGCCATCGCGTCCCGCATGAGCTTCAGCTCGCTGAAGAGGAAGCAGCCCAAGACCTTCACCGTGCGCATCGCCACCATGGACGCCGAGATGGAGTTCAGCTGCGAGGTGAGGAGGGCCGGGCCGGGGTCTCCCCCTGAGGTGGGCCGCGCCCCCGCCGGCTTCCGCGGCTTCTCCCGCCCGGACAGCGGCTTCCCCGCGGTCGGCAGCGGGCCCGAGGCCCGGTGTGGGATCGGGCCGCCGGCGGGAGCAGGGGGGGTGCGGCCCGGAGCCGGCGGGGAAGGCGGGAGAGGGCCGTGGGGGAGAGTCGGGCCTGCGCTCGGGGTGGTCCCCGCTGCCCCGGGGGGTCACGGAGCGGGCCTGGGGGGTGCACGGGAGGGACAGCGGGGCGTCTGCTATCCCACTTTGTCCTGGGTTAAGATCCCGCTTTGCCCTGGGCTGAAATCCCGCTTTACTCTCGGCTTAAGATCCCGTTTTAGCCTGGGCTAAAGATCCCACTTTACCCTGAGTTAAAATCCCGCTTTATTTTCTATAAAATCCCACTTTATTTTCTTTATAATTCCGCTTTATCCTACCGCCACAGCTATTGTGCCTGCCGCACAGCAGCTCTCAGGAGGCCGGGGGTATCCCCAGCTCGAATCCACCAGCGTCCGACTCGAAGTGCTTGGCAAACGCACGTGGATGAAATTTTCCCGTTTTCGTGGTTTATCGGCTCAGTCCTGCGGACGAGGGGTGCTCCTGGGGGGCTGCGTCCCAGTGCCCGCTCCCGCCGTGCCTGGTTTTCCACTGATGTTTTCCTTTTTTGGGCCCTTGGTAATTCTTAACCATTCTCCCCCGGGCGGTTGCTGTCAGGCCTCAGGGGTCTGGTTTGTTGTTGCTGCGTTTTCAGCCAATCTGGAGGGGTTGGACACGCAAACATGGAAAACTATCTCTACCCAGTTTAACTTCTTTATTTAATAGCTTATATTTCATTATTCTGATCCAAATCTTGATGGAATTCCAGGGCGCATAAGCCGAGGGGTGTTTGTCGTCGTAAATTTTCTTGCTCTTGAAATCTGCTGTCAGCTCTGCAGAACTTTCCGCCTTTCCCAGGGATTAAGGATTTATTTTAGACAGTAGTCGTGCGAGCTTCCCACCGGTACGCTGCCAGGAGAGTTTAAGTGTCCTGGCTCCGTTCTTGCATGCTTTTCCGAGGCTGCCAGTAATAACCTATGATGAAAAGTAAATAATTTTCTTTTTTTTTTTTTTTTTTAATGGTGCAGCCGCTTGTTGTTTCATGTTGGGATTAGGGTGTTTGTGCAGCGGTAAGGCAACGCTCTCGGGTGGGATTTGACTGTGCAACTTGTGCATCTCCAGATGACTTTTTGGGGAGGTTCCTGCCAAAAGAGCTTGTCGCTGCAGATAGACTTGTCCAGCCCTTCTGGAAGCACAGGAAGAAGCTCACGAGCTGCGTGTATGGTCCTGCTCGGGTCTCCTGGGTCTTGACAGAGCCGGTGCGCGAGGGAATTCAGGTGGTGTCCTTCAGCACAGAGCGCTTAAGCAGAGGGAAGGGAAATAGTTGGGTGCAGGTGGATGATGGGGCTGTTTCACACTGTGCCTAGCTGTTATGGTTTGAGGAACCCACAACAGTTTATTGTCGTTCAGACAATTATTCTCTCACCCGATGACCGCTCCCCACCCAGGAAGAGGAATCGGGGAAAAAATAAGGAACCCCAAGGGTTGAAATATAAACAGATTTAACAGAATAAGACTAGGCAATTAACAGTAACAACACTAAAGAACCAGTATGGATCCCGATACCAGTATAAAATACACAAGGACTATACTCAGCCCGTTCCATCAGCAGAAGCCGTGCGCTCCCCGCAGGGACAGCCAATGTGGGACCCTGCGAGCGCTGCGGCTTTGGGAGGAAGGGAAGGGCTCAGGGCTCCGGCACCGGGGCAAGGAGTTCTCGGGATCGCAGCCATCAAGGGAGAGAGAGAGAGAACTTCTCAGCAAAATTCCTAATTTCTACTGAATGTGACATTCCTGGTATGAAATAACCCTGTTGGCAGCTTGGGTCAAGTGTCCGGGTCTCGCTCCTCCTCGTCCCTGCACCTGGAAAGGCTTGAAAACACTGAGACCTTGAATCCCACATACCAGAGTTGGCTATAAAGTACATATTTTCACCAATTCAGACACTAGAGTCTTCTAAAAGTGCAGTTTTCCCAAGCATTAGAAGAGAAATTAGCCCTGTGTTGTTCAAACCAGGACGCCAGAGCAGGTGAGGTGTGAATTTTCTTCAAGCTTTATTCAAGGAGTCCAGCTCCGGGTCTCTGCCCCCGTCTTTGTCGCGTGGTTGTAGGGCTCTAGGGAAGGCTCCTTGGCTTGCTGACTCCGCAGAAACACGCCAAGCCCAACTCCTGACGCTGCAGACGGATCGGGCACACCCTGCGGCTTCAAGTCGCTGGGGCTGAGCAGAGGGAGGGGATGGGACAGTGGCCCAAAGACCTGGAGCCAGGAGCAGAGCTTGCGCCTGTGGTGGTCTTGGTTACCCCGTCTGAAAGTCAAAGGGATGGGAGAATTGAAGGTCTGGGGAGGACCACGCTCCTCCCTGAAGGGATCCAGCCCCTCTCCGAAGGTTTGCTGGGCTGGGCAAGATGGGAGAGGAGGGAGCAGCGCTGTTTTTGCCCGAGTATCTGTGCGTGCATCGATGCGGTGGGCTTCTTCAGGTGGACTGCTGACCTGAGCAGGAGGGTGCGGAGGGTGAAACCTCTGCTGCCACACACTCTTTAGAGGATCAGTGGAAGGAGGTGCAGCGGGAGTCTTGCTGTCGTGCTCTTTGGGGGGGCTCTTGAGATGTGTTTTTGCGGCCCATGAATGGTACCTCGTGCGGTGGGGGACGGAGAGCTGATGGCATGTTGGAAGTCTCTTTGGTAGCCTGTTCCCGGCGGCACGCTGCTCCCTGCCGAGCCTGGCAGGGGCAACTGCCGCTGCCTCTTGGCTTCTTCTGCCTGGGCTCATCCCTTCCATTTCTGCCGTTGCTGCTCTCCTGGCTCCAACGAGGGAATGAGCTGGGGGCTCAGCAATTCCTCTCCGAGGCTGGTGGTCCTGGGATTGTACCTTTGGTTGGGTTTTGTTGCGTACCAGGTGTGCTGGACCCTGCTCCCTGCCTTGGGCTTCAAACCCCACGATAAATAGCAGCCGAGAAGGCGGAGGAAGGACTGCAGGAGTGTTTTCCTGCCTAATCCATGCTGACACCTCAGAAGGTCCAAACTGCCTTCCTAGGGAGCCCATCCTGCTCGGCGGGCGTCCCGGGGAGCGTCGTTTGCTTGAGCCTCGGGAGCTGTTGGGGTGGGTGTTCAGGGCAGGATGGGGCAGTGCTCCCCAGAAGGGAGCAATTCCTGCTCCCTTCTGCTCTTCCCTGTGTCGGGGCTGGAGGTCCCTGGGGAGGAGAGGCTGCGGTTCGGGCAGAGCAGGCTGATTTCTGCCATCCTGCCGTGCCATCTTGTCACACCCTCAGTCCCGTCCATTCCAGAAGCCCCTCTTCTCCCTCCACCCTGTTGCAAATCACCACCGCTCGTCTCTATGCCCTTCCTCTGTGCTCCCAGCCTTGCTCCGAGCACTGTGGTGTTGTTTTTTTCCCGCTTTTCCTTCTCCAGGAGCTGGATGCCTGGCCGGTGAGTGGTCGGGGTTGTGCATTGCTGTTCTGGGGAGGCTGATGCTACGTGTGCTGGTCTTTAATGTGGCTTAACCGGTGGCTTTGCTGGTGAACACGTTTGAACGATCAGTGCTTTGCTGTAGCAGCTTTTCTGTGTGGGATTAATATAACTGATATTTTTTCTTTAAACTCTGTTCCAGAGCTCTTGAGGTGTGCTCCCGTCCCAGCAGTCCCTCCCCTTCTGACCCCACCAACACCACCGTAACTGGGGGGAAAACTCAGTTTTCTGTGCTAATTTTTCAAGCTGCCCCGTAGAAATTCCCAGCTGTGTATTTTAAGAGATTAAACCTGCTTTGCATCTGTTTGCTCTGCAAATGGTGTCTCTAAATTGAGCCTAAATCTAAAATAATTCATAGAAATGAAATCTTAATCTTTCTAACGCATCGATGAAGCTTAATAATGACAGCTGGGGTTTCACTTTAAAGATGTATAATTTGTTTGGGGAAATCTTGAAGGCCCAAAGTAAGTGTCTTCCTTTTTGTTACTTCCATCACGGCTGTTTGAGCCTGGTACCTAATTAATTGATAGCATCTTGAGGAAGGCTAGATATTTGCATATCTCTTAAAATCCCCGTGTTAAATCAATCCCTCGCTGCCTCACCTTCCTGAGAACGCCCTCCAATAGCCCGTGCGGTCCCTTGGCTTTCTGTGCTTGGAGAGCGGCGCAAGAGAAACCTTGTTGAAAGACATTTAATGTTGATGTTCTCCTGCAATTAAGACCGTGATAGGTGGTACGCTGCTTAAGTAATGATTCGGGAAGCTATTTTAAGCAGCAGTAGCGTAAAGCAGAGCTTGCCAGGGTGTGGGACTTGCAGTAATGGCCTGATGTCAGCGCAGAGCACAGTGCCAGGATGCTGCTGTGGCTGATGGTTTCTTCTGCCGTTGCCACCCCTGATGGTGAAACTTGCTGACGGTGGCCCCGAAACAAATTAAAGTAGTCGACGTGGCAAAGGTAATGTGATTTTGGTGGTGCCTCTCCAGATGAGGTAGTCAGTTATCCATTATCTCTGGCATAACATCTTAAAACCCCGTAGTATTTTTGAGTCCACGTCTTCCAAGTCATCGTTCATCCTGTCCCTCCGGCAGGATGGTGGTGCCATAGTGTGGCTGCTCTCGGGTTGGGCTCACGCACTCCCACGTGCAGGTTTTTTTCCCTCCAGGAACCAAGTTCCCTGGTTGATGGGAGAACCCATCAATCTTTTCGTCTTGTGCGTGGCTTTGCCTGTTTCTTCCTCTTGCAGTGGTCAGTCGGGTTAGTGGCTCTCCATCTCCGGAGCCACAGCACCTTTTCTGAAGGGTGTTTTTTGCTTTAGCCCTTTCCTTTGCGCCCGTGATCTTGGGTCTGACGCTCCTGCAGGGTGGTTACTCCACTGAGGTGCAGCCAGTCACCCAGCTGCTCCCTGGCTTTAATCCTTTGACCGCAGCAGCTTCTGTGGGTCTCGAGTTAAAAATGAAGAGAAAAGCTTTACAACCAACCTAGAAAAGCAGCTTAAACATTCAACGGCAAGAAGAGGAGGCGCGTTCGGGCTGATGTATTTGCTGGTCCAAACGCGCATCCTGTTACTGCTTCAGTGCTTAAGCTGTTCCTCTCTGTCCAGAGAATAATCTTGGTTGGAAGGGATCCTTTTAGCCCAGTGCCCCTCTCGGTGTGGGGCCAGTTGGATGAGCTTGGTTGTAAAGCTTTTCTGTTCGCTTGTAAGTAGAGGAGACCCAATTTTCAGCAGCATGTGGCCAAGCGTTAGTCTGTTTGTTAACGGAGGTAGGGAGTTAACGTAGCTGAGCTGCGGAAGCTCATCCTCTGAAACAGGAGCAGGGGAGGATTTGGCAGTGAAAACCTGTGTGTGGTCAAGTAAGTTTTAGAGTAAGAGCTGGCACAGTAAATCGGGGTTGAGGTTTGAGTTCTGTC
Source organism: Rissa tridactyla (assembly GCF_028500815.1). Lineage (NCBI taxonomy): Eukaryota > Metazoa > Chordata > Aves > Charadriiformes > Laridae > Rissa > Rissa tridactyla. The sequence goes on from NC_071478.1 coordinate 15,127,110, forward strand.
TGGTCACCGCACCAAAAGAAAAAGGCAAGAGAAGGAAAGCAGGGAGCAGAGTGCCCACAGCTTCCTTCTGTGGCGCCAAATACTTGGAAAGGGTTTTATAAAGGTCCTTTCATCCCCTGTTAAACGTTTAGCAGCAGCTCGGTGATGCTAGTAGGGGCGGGCGGTGACCTCTCTCGGTGCTGCTAAGCTTCTGCAAGCAGGCAGAAAGTTAACTGGAAAAGACCAATCTGTGGGCAGTAACAGCTATTTTAAAAAGCTGCGAGAAATAATCCTCCTCAGCTACGAAATGATCTTCGGTAAATTGTTGGGATACCAGCTGTCAAGTCAATGTTCTGGTGCCTTAGCGCCCATCTGCCCCGATCCTGCGTCGGCTCTCTGCGAGCGCTCAGGAGTTCGTGCTGTTCACTTGCTGCTGGTTTCTCTTTGAATGTGAGACTTCGTGTCTTAGAGGGCTTTATGCCGAAAACAGTCAGAAATTCTGCTGATTTGCAACAGTATCATTTGGGAATTCGTTTTTCCGAGATGGCTTGCTTGGTGCGGTTCGATTCTGCCTTCCCTTAAGCTGCGTGCAGGTCACATGAGACTTATTATGAACACGGATCCTCCTTGGCTTCTCGCTGCCTGCACCCAGACCACTCTCTGGATCCCCTGTGTCTTGCTGCAGCCTCTTCTAAGCTGGTGATGAAACTCCGTGTTATCCCATTCCCTCCAAACGTCGTTCAGAACCGCTGTCAGTCCTGTCTCTGTGGTTAATCCAGAGGAGGTGTGTTGATGTGGAGGGGAAAGCAGTTGGGGCAGAAAATCTTGCTCTTTTGGTGTGTGTACTTCCAGTTTGGATGCCGTTTAATACCTCTTTTTTTTTTTTCCCCTTTGTACAGGCAGCGGCTTTCAAGTAGGTGGTTTTTGAAATGAAAAGTACTTGAACAGGGAAGCAGCCCTGGAAACGATCTACTTGAAGCTGGGAGGCAGCACTTTGTTAGGAAATCGCCCAGCCCTTGAGATTGGAAGAGAGGCATTTCACAGCGTACGTGGTTTAGCCTCGCTTCATTCGGAGGTAAACTCACCGTTGCCGGGGCAAGGCCACCCCTCTCTCCCTAAGGCTGACAACGCTGGCTTGTTAAAGCCTAGCGTGGCTTCCCCTGGGCTAAGCTGTCTGCAGCGTGCCAGAGATCATCAGAGCAGGTCAGGCTTGTGAAATACCCGGTGTCCATCAGCAAAGCCGGCTCCCGCACAGAGGGAAGGCTGGGCTCCGGAATCGCTGCCCTGCGGGGCCCTTCCCGGGGCGAGGAGGAGTGTGCTGTACTGCAGAGCGTGCGACAGCAGCACGGGGATGGCTCCCTCTGACATTATATGTCTATGCATATGTCCTGTTTTGAGCCACACAGGACTAATTTCTAATGGTTAAGAAAACGGCACTTTTAGAAGACCCTTGTGTCTGAATTGGTGAAAGTATTTACTTTACAGCCAGCCCTGGGGTGCGGGTTTCAAGGTCTCAGTGTTTTCCAGCTCGCCAGGTGCAGGGACGAGGAGGAGCGAGACCTGGGCACTCGACCGAAGCTGCCAACGGGGTTATTCCATACCATGAACGGCACATTCAATATCATTTAGGAAGTTTGCTGAGGAGTTCTCTCTCTCTTTCTCTCTCTCTCCCTTGATGGCTGCGATCCCGAGAACTCCTTGCCCCGGTGCCGGAGCCCTGAGCCCTTCCCTTCCTCCCGAAGCCGCAGCGCTCGCAGGGTCCCACATTGGCTGTCCCTGCGGGGAGCGCACGGCTTCTGCTGATGGAACGGGCTGAGTATAATCCTTGTCTATTTTATATTGATATCAGGATCAATAGTGGTTCTCCTGGGTGAGGCTGGGTCATCGGGTGAGAGAATAATTGTCTATACGACAATAAGTTGTTGTGGGTTTCTCAAACCACAACAGCATCCTTGGCACAGGAAGGACAGAGGTCCCTGCAGGAACAAGATCCTTCTCTCAGCCTCTTGGAGCTTCTTCCCCTGCATCGGGCTCCTCCTTGACCCTTTAACTCTTAAATTGCGCATCCCCAGCTTATGGGGTGAGGTGAGGCTTAAGGATATCATCGGTTGTTGTCGCCTCCGCCTCTCCCACTCCCGTTGGTGCCGGCTGGCTGGAGCCGCAGCAGCGTGTTCTCTCGTGTACCCGGCTCTGTCTCGGGCTTGGGCAGACACCGCGGAAAGTGCTCGGCTGCACCATCTGTGTTGTTACGCCTGGACGCGTTTTTGGCCTCCTTGGTGGTTAACAGAAATAGATTTTAATTAAAAGCTCATTATCGAGTTGTCGTGTAGCATTAGTAAATAAAAATAACTTTTACAGCCCTGTCTTGTGGCTCAGTAAGTGGCAATTGAAAGTATTTGACATCGCTTTATTTTTAAAAAAATGGAAGAATATTGCATATTTGATTCCCCGTTTGCTCCAAATGGGCTTTAAATCCAAATAAATGGTTGTCTGTGGCACTGCTGTTATCATTCAAGTCCAGAAGGAGAAATAAATGCGGCCGACGGTCTCAAAATTCTCTCCGTTTCAGTTGTAAGCTGTTGTGGGTGGGTGGTTTGGGCATCTCCTGGTGGGGTGAGGAACACATGGAGCCTGCCCAATTATAGTTTCCCCGGTGGTTAGCGGAGGGATGCTCTGCTCAGCCCGTGCCCTCTCCCTTCTGCCAGCTCCCTCCTTTCAGTCCAGAGGTGTCACATCCTCTGGTTGAAGCTTTCTTCTAAATGGAAGTAACATCGCACGGTGGAAGCTGAGCCCCTGAGTCTTTTAGACCTTCTCTGTGTGGTCTTTCAGACTGGCGTGTCATCGTGGCAGGGGCTCTGCGCTCTCTTCTCATCCCTAGCACAGAACTAACGCTTAATAAAATGATCTGCTAAGGTGAAAAGCCATTTTCTGCATTATTTAAGGATAAATGGCTGCAGTGGTATATTCTACAGATGTTAGTCGTTTCTTCAAGGCCGTGCGGTTGCGTCGTGTGGGGCGCGGAGGGGCCGTTGCGATGGGTTTGTGTGCCGGGGCTGAGCTGGTGAGCGCTGCCTTCATCTCCTCCACTCCCTTGTTTGTGCCCTTATTCCCCAGCCTGACCCCAGGGATGGCTGAAGCTCCGGTGGTTTGCGTTTGTGACGACAAGAAGGCGAGATCTCCGTCCACCGTCCCCGGACACAGCCGGGTCCCGTCCCCTGGAGTTCGGGCATCTCCCTGTTGTCCAAGGAGAGCTTCTTGCCTGAGGAACCTTAATCTTAACTGGTTAAAAAATTACCCTTTTTTTTTTTTTTCCCCCTCTTTCCACGTAGCTGGCGTAAATTCAATTTGACCTCATTGGAAGAAAAGCGTCACCCGATGCCAGCGGGTTTGGGGAATCGCTTTTGTCGGTAGACCCCCTGCTCAAGCCTCTCCGCGTTGGAAGCTTGCACCCTTTGTGCCCATTTTTCGTAGCGCTTGGCCTCCTTCCTCATCACCCCATGACGAGGGGATCTCATAACCCTTCGGCTCAGTTTGGCGGCCGGTTTATTGACTCGTTAGCTGAGGAGCGGTTGTCAAACTTGACAGGAAGGTTCTGCACCAAAATAAATTGTCCAGTTGCCTGCTAGTTGGAAATGACTCTTGGTGCAGGTTAATAAATAATGCAAACCCTGTTAATAGATGCCAAATGCGATGTCTCCACTGGAGAAAAAGATGATGCCAATAACCCGTACTGGAAGCGCTCTCTTCTAGCCACTGGCTGCTGAGTTTTAAGTGTTCAGCGCTGTTTACTTAAAATGCTCTGCTGATAAATCGTAAGCGCTCTGTACTTAGTAAAGAACGTAAATTCCAGCTCCGCAGAATAACAGCCTTGCAGCGCTTCCCCGGTTTGGAAAGCGGCTCGTCTCCACGTCTTCCTTCAGCCCCTCGCCGACGAGGCCTCGCAGCCCGCGTCGCGGTCGCGCTCCTGGGAGAACGCGGAGCCGCAGACGTAAAGAGGATGGAGGGTGCTGAGATGACGCAGCCCCCTCCGTCGCGTTGAGGTTATCGTGATGTAGCTTTTTAGTGGGAGACCGAGCTTTATTACAGCGTCGCGCCAGCTGCTCTGGTGTATGGCTGAGAGGGGATTTTTATTTTTTTTCCCCCCCTGCTCGAAGCCACTTTGTTTTTGTTTTCAGGACCTCGTAACGGCTTGCAGAATGCTCTTTGTGCTTCAGGCGTCACTTCAGTGCAGAGCAGGGAACGGCATTACAGGCAGAGGACGGGATGGGGAGTTGCCTGCCCCCCTCCGGCTCTCTGCCCAGCCTCCGACGGCAGCTCTCCCCATCTCCCCATGCATGAGGGGGGCTTTTTTTGTGTTTTATGGCCAGGAAATGTAGCAGTTAATGATATGAGGCCTATCAAGGAAGGATAAGGAGGGCTGAGGTCCTGAACGTCCGTAAAACAGTTGGAGTTCAGCTGTCAAAAGCTGCCACTTGAATGCAGATCGTTATTTTAAGTACCGAGGTGTGGAATGGAATCATGTATGTTGAAATAAAAGTGGCTGCCGTTCCATTTATACGTTTAATGAAGGTAATTCAGCACAGTCAGGGAGGATGTCTGTGCGATGTTATGGTTGGAGACTTTAGCACCGGGCAGGCAGGAATGTTAAATATATATATTACTGCCATGACGTCCGTGTGCAATGAGAGAGCGGCGGTGTAAAATCTAGAGGCAGAAGCAATTGCTTAAAATATTCCCGTCGCCAAATTAAAATTGCGGGTGTGTGTGTGTGTGTGTGTGTGTGTGTGTATGTGTGGAAAAAACACACAAAGCTCTTGCTTTAGCGCTCGTTGCTGGAGCGGGAGCCTGTCCTGGGAAAGGTTTGGTGCAGGGCTGTGTGCGGGTGGGCGCCCGTCGCTCCTCCGAAGCGATAGGCTGAAATGGGATCTTTGCAGAAAGAAAGAAAAAAAGAAAAAAAAAAAAAAAAAGCTGATAATGCTTTACGCAAAGCAGTTTAATTCTAGGTAGGAAATAGCCCTTTGATGCCAGGCTGTTTTTATGTGCCTACAGAAATGGTACAAAATAGCTGTTTAAATGTGTCTCGCTCTGTTTTGTCTGAACCCTCGAATTAACCTCCCTCTTAAAATAATAGTCAGGAAAAAGATCTTCCGCAATCTGAGCCATCCTGCGCCGAGCTGGAGCTCGTCATGGGGACTGGAGGCTAGCTAAATGTGTGAAATTAGGGTTGTATAATTACAACGCTGTGAAACTTGCTCCTCCTGGTGTTTTTGACCTCGAGGTGTTGACGGCGCTTGATATGAATTGCGGAGAGGCTGCAGCGAGCCGTCCGGGGGTGGTGTGTTTTGGAGGCTAGCGTCGGCTTTCTTCTATTCTGGGACTGTCAGCATGTGTGTGCGCGCCCTGGGAGCGGGGAGGGGGGGGTAGAAAATAGCGATATAGTCATTTAATCACAGCCAGCGGAATGGCAATAAGCTTGTCCTCGGCGGCTTTGCCCACAAGGCGGCAGTGGGTGACAGCGGGAGCGGCGCGGCGCCCGCGCCAGCCCTCCCGGCCCTGCCTGAGCATTAATATTGATGCTGTCCAGGTGGCACCAAGATTGAGTTGTAGTGACAAGAGAATGCGCCGAGATCCTTTTGCCCTAGGGCTTTAGAGTAATGGCCATATGTCTCGGTCCAGCAATTGTTTCCACCGTGCAGATGGAAGACCGAAGTGGCTTTGGCATATTAGATTCATCTGCTTTATGTCCCTCTTCACCTTTCTGCCTCCCAACACCTTCTGTTTTTATGAGCAAACTTCGATAACAACATAGATGCAGCTGCGAGATTGCTCAAAAGACACAGTCTTTGAGCGGGACCAATTTTCTCCGCTCCTGAGCTGCTTTTGTCACCAACATTTTCAGCGGAAAATGCAATTTGACTCTATCAAAATGTGCTAGGAGAGAACCGCTGACTTCAGGGATAATTTTTTTTTATTTTTTTTTTTCCCTGAGCTCTTTTTTCCTCTTTTTCCCGTGCAAGGCCGGTAGCTGTGGACAAACCCACTTCGTACATAGATTGTTTCCTTTGTGATTTTCGGAAGCGCATTGTGCCCTTGTCTGTGAAACCCTGTGGATGATACCGGAGTTTGTGCAGGGCTTCCTGGGGCTGTAGGTAGAGACATTAAAGCCACTGAGGGGCAGTTAAGAGCGGTTTTTATTTCTTGCTGGAAGCAGGTTGCTCGTAGCAGCGCGTGGCTGAAAAGGAACCTCGAAAGGACCTTCAGGTCCTCCGTTGAACGTCGGTGGGTTGCCAGAGGAAGAAGCAGGGCGGCTTTATTTACATCGCTGTTTGCAGGGGCGGAAAAAAAATCGCATCTCAGTTTCCTAGTGAGGGAAGAGTCGCTGATCGGCAGATGAGATCAAATGGAAGGCTATAATGTATGCTTCGGTAGGATGTTTCCTTCTCTGTACCAGATGCCTTCTCCACACTCTCAAAGGCATCGTGCGTTGAAAAAAAGGAAGGATTCAGTCGAACGGAGATGAAGTTCTGAAATCCATCTTTATAACTGCTTCCTCTTTGCTCTCCTGCAGGTAAAGTGGAAGGGGAAGGACCTGTTCGATCTCGTGTGCAGGACACTAGGACTCCGAGAAACCTGGTTCTTCGGGCTTCAGTACACTATCAAGGATACGGTGGCTTGGCTCAAAATGGACAAGAAGGTTGGAACCAAATTCCCCTTGAGAGGTTGTGTGGAATGACAAAGGAGAACCTGCTTTTTTTTCCCCCTCTTTCTTTGCTTCCCCGAGGTTGCGTTATGTGTGGTATCAAAGTGAATTGGGTGAAGTGTATTTAAATCTCATCCCCACGGCATCTGTAAGTCATACGGGGAAGAGTTGGCAGGGATACCCCATCCCAGCTCCTTCTGAGCTGTCAGTCCTCAGGCCTTGCACACTGAATCCCCTCTTTTGGAGACAGCCGTACTGGGATGCTGGACATTGGGGTGACTGTAATGTAAATGAAACCTGAAAGTCTCTTTTCTGTGCCCCTGAATGGCAAAATTTAGCGGAAAAGTGAAGTTGCATCTTGGCTTCTGATGCACAAAGAGCTAGGGAGGAGGAAAACCAGAGGAATGAAGGGGAGATGGAGGTAAGGGAGGAAACGCTTCCCGAATATGGGAGCCTGCAGGCTGCTGAGGGGTGGGTTAGAGGAGTGATAGGTGTGGTTCTGTTTGCATCCAAAGGATGTTAGGCTAAAACCAGATGGTAATCGAGACTGGGAGGGGAGGGCTGGGTGTCTCGCGTGGCATGCCAAGGTTTTAAACTAGCATGAATCTGAACTGGACGGTGCCAGCACAACAGAAAGGTAGCACGGAACAACACTGAAATCCGAGAGGAGGTAGTGCAAGGGAAACGACGAGAAAGTCGGATGGTGGCGTAGCAGGATATAGCATCGCTCTGCGAGGTTCGGGAGAGGCAACATGTGTGCAGCAGATCAGGATCAACCTTCGCTGTCTCATTTCGCATGCTGTTTGTTTGGGCCTTGTTTGTTTTCTTGCATCGTTAGGAGTGTCAGAAATGTTTGTTTGTTTTCTTTTTTTAACTACGGTTGCTGAGCTACTTAGGTTGGTTCGTCAGTTCTAGATGTCTGAAGTGCTTGATGTGCTGATCTGAACAGAAGGGAGCTGCGTCTTGGTTCCAAGAGATGGAGCACTGAAGAAGCTGGAAAGAGTAGCTGAATGGCTCTTGTATCCTACAGGTTCTGGATCACGATGTTCCAACAGAGGAGCCCGTCACCTTTCACTTCCTGGCCAAATTTTATCCTGAGAACGCGGAGGAGGAGCTGGTGCAGGAAATCACACAGCACTTGTTCTTCCTGCAGGTAGGAGCCCTGTCAGTACACTGTTTTCCAGCCCGAGGGAGAAGGAGCCAGGATGAGCAGAAGTGCGAGAAGGTTCCAGGGTCAGAAAGTTGGTCAGCAGAGTGTGCCTCCTCATCGTTATGTTCCCACCTCTCCGAAGGGAGTTGTCTTCAACGACAAAAACTTCTTAAAATAGGTCAAAGCTGGTTTGTCTGGATGAAGCAGTCCCAGATGCCAGACTCGCAGACCTTGTAACCTGGCTGTCAGGAATGATTAGGTGATTTGTAATATTAGTGTGTGGTAGCTAAGGGTAATGAATCTGTCAGTTGTGGGCTTGAACGACACACGCAGCCTTGGCGTCCACCTGCCTCTCCGCAGGGTGTGGATATCAGTTGTGCTGAGGGATGGCAGTTGCCTTTGTACACGATAGCGTCGTTATGGGGAGCAGGGGAATTTCATCCTCAAGAACAGAACGCAGCCAACCTGTTTCGTGTTCGGGCTGTACAGCAATGTTCACCTCTTCGCCAAACAGCCTCCAAATAACTGGAGCAGAAGGAAATCCCAGAAGCACAGCTCTGTCAGACACTGATGGCAAAAGCAGAGGAGAAGGGGAAACCTAACGGTCTCACCTGCCCCAGTAACTCCTGTCCTTATGTTAAGCATTTGGAAACTGTGGTTGAATGCATCTTCAGGCTTTTTTCTTTTTTTTTTTTTTTTTTTTTTTATTTAAAGTACGCTACGCAACTTTGTGTCCTGAGAAATCAGCTCAGCTGATGTTGTTGTAGCAGCGCTGCGTGGCTGGGAAGGAAGAGCTTCTATCGCAGGAGCTCGCTTTCCGACAAGATCGATTTTCTGAAACTATGTCCTATAAAGGGTTGTGTCGGCTGTGGTTGCAGGGAGCGGAATAGTCCCGGTCAGACCCCTAGGTACTTATTGGGATGTTTCAGCTGCTCTGTGGCTGTTAATTTGAAGTTTTTAAAATAAATAAGTTCTAAAAATAAAATAAAAAAAACCAAAACACACTCATTCTTACGTTTGTTACACCAAAGTAGAGGCAACCTGCATTTGGATGCTCATGGAAATACCGCTGTGGACTGCAGCGTGCCCTGCCCTTTCAGATGGGCATCAAAGTGATCTCATCGGCTTCGCAGCGCTCCTCACTCTTCCAAAGTTCGTCTTTGGTCTTCAGAGCTAAAGGGCTTCTAAATGCAAAGTGTTGCTGCTAATTTCCAAGGTCTGTCTGTGCACTCGTGTCTCTGTAGGGCTATTTTTAAATGTCCGATTTGCCATGGGCTTTATCCTTGATGAGGAAAAACGCTGTTGGCATCTTTGAAAAGGAAAATCGGAGAGGAAAAGCAGTTAAAGCTGCATTTTATAAATGCAGACGGTGACTTTTCTACTAGGATTTCTGATGATGAGAGGAGCCTGGGCTCCTGTAATACGTTTGGGAAACGGGAGCACACATAAGCTGGCAGACTCTCCTGTTTTTATCTTAATGCAGGAGAATATCTTCTGTGATTATGTTGTAACCAACTTTGAGGACTCAAAGCATGTTCTAAATTCAAATTGATGTTACTGCATCTCTGTGACAATCCATTTAAGTCTCCCGGGAAATAGTATGCTTTTTTTTTTTTTTCTATCTTTATTCAGGCAAATTAAGTGTGCAGAAACCAAAAAAAAAAATCGAACATGACAGGTTTAATTTTTTAATGCACAGAAGCCAGCAAACGTGAAGCTGTGGCTTTTGGGAGCTGCAGGTCGGGTCTCCTGGGAGCGTGCCGCGGGGCTTTGCCCGCTGCTAAAAGCACTGCCGGGAAGGGGACCCGCGGCTCTCCCGGTGGGATCGGAGGGAATTAGCCTCCAGCGCGGGTGAGCACTGACTCATAATGAAGCCTGAATATCCCAGAGCAAAACCCTTTTGCGCTCAGAGACTGGGCTGCAAACTTTTGGTTTTAATTTAGTGCTGTGTATAGATGCCGTATCAATCCATAGCTTATGCCTTCACAGGTTTTATCCCCGTGTTTACAGGCAAGACTTTCCCCCCCCGCCTTGCCTTGCCTTTAGCCGTGGGGTACAGGTTCTGTCGTTTTCCACGTATAAATTTAGCTCTTCTCGCAAACCTGCCTGAAAAAGGTGGCCCGTGAAAGCCTGAGCCCTTCCCTTCTGAGCCACCAGAGACTTCCTGGGCCTGAATTGTAATTAGTGTTAGGAAAATTGTTAACTCTGTGGTTGACGGCTCGAGTTAAAACAAACTGCAACCATCTGCTGCGACAGTCGTGCTTTGCGCTGCTCCACTAAATGTGTGTTACGTGTCCTTTACCGCCATGTGCAGGTGAAGAAGCAGATTTTGGATGAGAAGATCTACTGTCCTCCTGAAGCTTCTGTCCTGCTGGCCTCTTACGCCGTCCAAGCCAAGGTAGGCACAGGGGGAGTCTCCAAGGGCCTGCTGACGTTGGTGATGGGTTGGCGTTGCTCCCGGGAAGCGAGGTGCTTTGCAATGGACCCGCATCCCGAGGAAGGGGCAGGCAGGGAAAGTTGTTAAAACTCAGGAAGCGAGGGGACTACACGAGCGCTGTTGCCTTCTCCGCATGGCTGGTTCCTGGCTGCCTTCAGACGTTGGACAGATTTTTCCTTGCTCTTTCCAGGACTCTTTAGCAAGAGCTCAGTTTATGGGCTGTGGTGCCTGCTCAAGTGTGGCTCAGTCCTGGAGCAGGTGAATTCCCCGAGCCCGTGCTTTTTTGGATCTCCTCCTTGCTCTTGCCGTTGTAGCCAGAGGCAAGCCAGCCATGGGACTTGCAGCTCTGCTGCTTCCCCAGAATACTTGTCATCATGATAAGTACTTTATTTTGAGTGCTGCAGCTTGCCACATGAAATGTTATTGCGGTGTTAAAGGGCTCTTCCTGGCTTCTCCTTTGATCTTGGGTGTTTGGTTTTCCTCGACAGAGGAAGAAGTCAACGGTCACTAAGTTCTCCTCGTTCCTCGGCTGAATTCTGCTCTGGACCCAGAGTCAGTGTGTTTTGTTGAGGATTTATTTCAGAGAACACTGTTTTCCAGTCTGGAGCATGCAGCCTTGGACAGCTTGCAGCAGCCCGCAGCAGAGGGACCCCTGGTGTAGAGGGAACAGGCCAAGGTTCAGAAGTGGGGATGTTCTTGCAGGAGGGGAAGTAACTTCTCCCTGTCTATGCACAAAATGTACTGCTTCTCAATTAAAAAGACTGATCTCCAGTTTATGCGTTTAAAGATAATGTCTTCAGAGAAGAAGGGGAGGGACGGGAGTCTGATCACAACCCAGCCACGTTCCTGGTGTAACCTTGTGGTCATACTCGGTTCGGCCTCTCTGGATGTGATTCAGGGAGGCGTTTTGGCTCGCAGGACCGCAGGCAGGTGGCCGTGCCCTGGCCCTTGCCTCGAGGAGCACGACTGTGTGATCTGAGAGGAGCTCCCTGGTCTGTGAGACCACCTTAGCTGGCAGGGGAGGGGATCGGGCTGTGTTGCCTGAAGTGAGGGCCTGATCCCGGCTGGTTGGAAACGGAGGCCGGTCCTCGGTGTTTCCCTGTGGCTTTTTCCGTGTTGCCGTATAATCTGCTTCATAACCCTTTAATCCATGCCTGGTTTGTCTGAATGCAGCCCCGGGTGACGTGCGGCGGTGTTCTTTGATGCTGAATGTCTGAATTTACTAGAAAAAGATGTTTTCTCCTCATAGTCAGAATATTGATGAAACCATGTTTTGTTCGAGAGACTCATCAGCCAGGGAAAGGCGAGTTGCTTTTAGAAATGTTTCTATTTGTCTGAAACATTCATCACTCTTTATTAGAGTGCATGAGTAAACACTTACTTGGCTTTTTCTTCGTTGACCTGCTGAGCTGAGGATACACAGGGGATGACTTTTCCGGTTGCCAAAGTGAATCAACCGTTGGGTAAATATTGAGCCCTGTTAACTCTTGGCCGTGACGGCTTCTGCTCGCGCCATCGGGAACAGGCTGTAGTTTGGTACAGGGCTGTTGTGCCGTCGTCCCCTTTCTCTTCTCACAGCGTGGCTGCCGACCTTGCGCTCAGTAGCACGTTTGACGTGCTCCACGCTCACTCGTCGCGAGGAGATCAGCTGGAGTCAGAGCAGTTTTCCTGACCTTTGCACGTCTTGGTTCTGCACAGAGATTGTGTGAAGGTGGAAGAGGGATGCCTTTTCTGAGCTTTGCTAATGTGCTAATCTGCGTCACAGAATCACAGGGGTTGGAAGGGCCCTCTGGAGATCACCCAGTCCAACCCCCTGCCAGAGCAGAGTCACCCACAGCAGGTGGCACAGGAACGTGTCCAGGCGGGTTTGGAATGTCTCCAGAGACGGAGACTCCACCACCTCTCTGGGCAGCCTGTGCCAGGGCTCTGCCACCCTCACAGCAAAGAAGTTCCTCCTCATGTTGAGATGGAACTTCCCATGGTCAAGTTTGTGCCCGTTACCCCTTGTCCTGTCCCTGGGCACCACTGAGAAGAGCCTGGCCCCATCCTCCTGACACCCACCCTGGAAGTATTTATAAGCGTTGATAAGATCCCCTCCTCAGTCGTCTTTTTTCCAGACTAAGAAGACCCAAATCCCTCAGCCTTTCTTCACAAGAGAGATGTTCCAGTCCCCTCAGCATCTTGGTGGCCCTTTGCTGTCCCCTCTCCAGCAGTTCCCTGTCCTTCTGGAACCGGGGAGCCCAGAACTGGACCCAGCACTCCAGGTGTGGCCTCCCCAGGGCAGAGCAGAGGGGGTGGATGACCTCCCTCCACCTGCTGGCCACGCTCTTCTTGGTTGATGCCCCCCAGGATGCCATTGGCCTTCTTGACCACCAGGGCCCATTGCTGGCTCATGGGCATCCTGTTGTCCCCCAGGACTCCCAGGTTTCTTCCCACAGAGCTGCTCTCCAGCAGGTCACCCCCACCCTGTCCTGGTGCGGGGGGTTATTCCTCCCCGGGTGCAGCACCCTCCACTTGCCCTTGTTGAATTTCATAAGGTTCCTCTCCGCCCAACTCTCTCAGGCATCGCTTTTCCTTGCTGCCCCTCCAGGCTGGATTTCCCCTTCTGCTTATATTTCTTTTTTTCAGCAAAGGAGAAAGCTGAAAGCACATCTTTGGTACGGAACTGGGAAGAAAGATGTTGCAGGTCATCTCCTTCCAGTTAAATAGGGTAATGATGTCCTCTCTGGACAAGAAAGCAGCCACTGAGCACAGTAATTTCACTAATAACGTGCTGATTTGCTTGATTAGGGGCATAATAGCCTGACATAGCGATGTGTTTGTAGCCATTTGATTGACAGCCAGGTTGGTTTGTGCTGTTGTTGCACACCTACCTGCAATAACAAAGTACGCGGGTGGGTCATAAAAATAAAAGGTTATTTATTTCTAAATGGTTGTGTTCGTTTGGGGAATTACCGTGTGTTTTCCCCTCTAGCCCTGCATTCGAACCGCCCACGCTGCTTTCAGACGGTGGAGGCGGTTGAAGTTTTTAAATAGCCGGGAGAGACGTGGAATCTACTGAAAAAAATACGTCCCGGCAGAAAATGGTAACGTCCGGGAGGTTCTGCCATTTCTTGCCCCTTAAATGCAGGTGGCTGCCGTGCTGCAGCCCTCTTGGCGCTTCAAATCTTGTAGCGCTATCAAAGGGCTCTTCTGCTTTTGGGTTTGGTTTTTTTTTTTCCACCAAACCAAAAATATTTGGTGTAAATAGTTTGAAGCTGAACATCCCTGTCTTCATCCGGGAGGTAAAAGCAACTTCCACGTGCCACCGTGAATATTCATCACATAGTTCAGTTAACAGGAGCTGAAATTCCGTGACAGTTTTGAAGTAATGATTTAATCGAAAAGGTCTTTAAAAGTGTGTTTGCCGAATCATTTGAGCCAACACATACTGCAGTTCTTAAGCCATGTGTTGATTTTTGACTTGTGAATAATTAATGTTCTCATCCAGGCTCCCTCCCGGTACAAATATTCCTTGGGGACGCGGCAATATTTTTCACCACGTGAAAATCACATAATCCATACTTAGTCTTGGATCGCCACGGTAGATCACAACAAAAAATAATCACGCTAATCCTATTTGCTATTGTTTTCATCACCTAAAAATGATTTATTTTCTGCCTCTCCAAGGTTATTGGAGTTGTTTCCTTTGCCGGTGACACGTTTTTATTGCTGTTCCCTTTTGATGTGGGTTCAAGGGACGTGTACCTGCAATGCGCTGCTTTCTGAGGAGCTCCGAGCATCTCTAGACCTTGGAAGACAGACAATTGCCGCTGCTCAGCACCCTCCTGAATGAAATCCCTGGCGGTTTTGTTGTATTAATTGAAGTCTGAGTCAGTGTTGATTGTTGCACGCTTCCTTCGCATCTGCATTGGCTCCGGATCAATATTTGCGTCTTTAATCCCTGCTTGTCGTCTACATGAAACGTCGCTCGCCGGGCTGCGGAGAGGATGTATGTGTAGGCTTTTGATGCTGCTGAGCTCTGGTTTCAGCGTACGATGTGATGGCTCTGTCAGTAAAAGGAGGCTGAGATGGAAAGCTTCCCGACTTAACTACGTGACCACCCTGCGCGTCTTGGTCTGGCTTTAAAAACCGTCACCGTTTTGTACTTTCTGAGCTGAGGTCCTTCAAAAAGCAGGGAGGGAAGGGCCGTCTCCCTTGCAAAGGGAGTGACTTGAGCAAACGTGTCTCGTGTAATCGGGTAATGTCACTGCAGAGTCCTGTTTGCCAGGTGAATGAAAATCGCAGCATTTCACGTACGTGCCTCACAGCCGTCGGCCTCTTCTCTTGAAGTTGCTGGGTTATTTGAGGTGCCGTTTTCTGCTGGTTTCCTGCCCTCTTGAGCCGTACAGGAGGTAAATTTCATTTTCGCATGCACTGCAGGGGTGCTCGGCTTTTCAATCCGTTAATAAGCGGTTTTATTTCTCAGTCACTTTATATGCCGCTCAAAAAGAAGTAAATCTAAACAAATACCAGTAATTACTGGATGCACTTAACAAATCTGAATTGGATTCCACAGCCCAGTTGAGCAACAGACCCTGCAGCAGAAAAACCGACACCTGCCCAAGAGGAGTCTGTTGAACTCCTGTAATTTTTTTTTTTTATATTTGTTTATTAGGGTGGTGAGCAGCCACGGAGAAACCGCCATCTGCCTCCCCCGAACTACTGGTATCGATCAGTCTTTGGGGACAGGGCTTTGTCCGTATCTTGACTCCTTGTCTCGCTACTGCTGGGAGGGCAAGGACCTCTCAGCTATAGAGTGAGTCTTTCCTTGCATCGGAGGAAATGCTTTCTGGCTGCGAGAATTAGAGTAGAATAGAATAGTTCAGTTGGAAGGGACTTACAACGATCATCTAGCCCAGCCGGTGGACAGATGGTGGGATGTCAACGGATGGTGGGACGTCAACTGATGGTGGATGTCACCTGATGGTGGGAAGTTTTGTTCTGCTGCATGTGTAGGAGGAGGTTCTTAGTTTCTATTAGCAATCAAATGATAAAGAAAATACGGTTATTCCATTTACTGAGCAGCATACGTTGCCTGCTCTAACAGGTTGTGATGTGAAGGGTGTAAGCGGTCTGTACGTGCCGCTTCCCCATGGGATGGATGTCTAAGGCTGAAACTTGCCAGTGTTATTAACGTGGGGTGGGCACAATATTTGTGTTTCTTTCCAGTACGGCGATTACGATCCCAACGTCCACAAGCGAGGTTTCTTGGCGCAAGAGGAGCTGCTTCCAAAGCGGGTAAGGAGCTCAGCCGAGCACAGGAGAAGATTTCCTTCAAGCCTGGTGGTCTTTTGTGTAACTGAGCCCTTTGCAACGAGGGTCTGCGTGGCGGGGTGCCAGCGGGGTGCACCCTGCCTGGCTTTCCTTGGGCGTCCTTACCAAGGCAAACAACCCAAAAAGATGTATTGAGGGAGGAGAATTCAATCTCTTTCTGACATACTTTAATAAAAAACGAAGGAAATGTTTTTTTCTTTTCATGGTTTCGTCCTGCCTGTGTAGAATCATAGAATCTCCCAGGTTGGAAGAGACCTTTAAGATCATCGAGTCCAACCACCAACCTGACACTGACAGACCCACCACTGACCCATGTCCCTCAGCGCCATGTCTGCCCGGCTTTTAAATCCCTCCAGGGATGGCAACTCCACCACTTCCCAGGGCAGCCTGTTCCAATGTTTGATCACCCTTTTGGTGTAGAAATTGTTCCTGTTTTCCTTCCTAAACCTCCCCTGGTGCGACTTGAGGCCGTTGCTTGAGGCCGGTCCTGTCGCTTTTTACTTGGGAGAAGTGACCGGCACCCAGCTGCCTGGGGATGGCCTGGGGACAGCTTGCCTGTGCTGCGTACTTGGGAGGGTTGAGGGAGTGCTGAGCTATCGCAGGGCATGGGGTTGAGCATCCCCTGCTGAAGTTTGCCTGTCTTGATGTGGGACCTGGGACTGGGGAGGAGTGGCTTGGGGGTGGGGGTGTTTCTGGCTTGCTTGCTGGCTAAGGAGACTGTGGCAAGAGCGACAGTGTGACCTGGTCTCTGTCTCCTCACGTATCTCAGGTAATAAACCTGTACCAGATGACTCCGGAGATGTGGGAGGAAAGGATAACAGCCTGGTACGCAGAGCACCGAGGCAGAGCGAGGTGAGCGCGTGCTGGAGTGGTAAGTTGGGGTCAGTCCCCTCGCCTGAAGAGTCACCAGGGTTTGGGGAGCTTGGGCAGGTGACGGATGAGCTGTGCTGACAGCAAGGTTAATCCAGCACGCCTCTGGAGCAGATTCATGAAGGCAGAGGGCTTTCTTTGCTCTAAATAAGCCCTGCTGTCCTCTGGTCGCTGGAGAATTTAGGACTGATGCTCAGTATCCTGCAAAGGGGCAGGGAGGCAGGCAGCCCTGCCCGCCCAAGGGAGCCAGGGTGCCTTTGGGGCCAGGAAGAGAAGTGGGGCTTCAGACTGAGGAGGTATATCGCTGCCTCGGGCGGTAAAATGCTCCTTCTGGGGGATAAGCTTAAAGTCAGATGGATGTGAAACAGGGGCCTCCCAGCCAGGGATTTCTTATATATGCTTAAGGGATTGGGAGAGGGACAAAGCAAGGCTTGCAGTGCTGCATCTCACTGGGCAGGCATCAGCGGCCATTAAGATGCCAGCAAGCTGCGGAGTGGGATTTGCTGTTGGACTTTATTGATCCTGCCGGCAAAGAGCAGCTTGACCTGTGCGATAGAGACAGTCCAGGCTTTAGAGCCTTGTGTGTGCTTAGGATTGGAAAGAGCAGCCATCCCCCTCTCTCTGATCCTACCAAACATCGTAACACTGTCCTTTTCTTTTGTCTGACAGAGATGAAGCTGAAATGGAGTATTTGAAGATAGCCCAGGACTTGGAGATGTACGGAGTGAACTATTTTGCGATTAGGGTGAGTGTTACATTGTGGGTCATGGTTTTTCTTGCCGGCGTAGCTCTTGTGTAAGTCTTCATCTTGTGTGTTGGCGTGAGATTTGGGTGAGTGGAGCTTGGAGAGCCGGCAGACCTGGGAGAGGGCTGCGGCGCCTTGGTGGGAGTCCCTGGGAGGCAGAAGCTCTTTTAACTGCTGGTGGGTCGCTGCTCGGGACTGGTTGATGAAGCTAACAACGGTTCATCTCACACCCTCCGAGGGGAATAAAAGGGTTTTCTGCTCTTTCCTTTCCTCCTGTAGAATAAAAAAGGCACCGAACTACTCCTTGGAGTTGACGCCTTGGGTCTTCACATTTATGACCCAGACAACAGGTTGACCCCTAAAATCTCTTTCCCGTGGAACGAGATCCGGAATATCTCATACAGCGATAAAGAGGTATGGATATGTCTCCCCTCTTCCCTGAGAGCAGTGAGAACACAATTGCGATTTAAAGTGACTTCCCTTAGCTTCTCTGTCTGCTCTGCTTAGCTAAGGGCAGCTCAGCTTCTCCGATTGAAACCTTAATTCCAAGCCTTCCTGAAACCTTCCAGGAGTGGGCGTACAAGAGGTCAACTGGGAGCTATTCTCCCATTTGGTTTTAGAGTACGGTCAAACCCTCTATGCGATTTTTTTTCCAAAAAACCAAAATGGCTGGTGATGTGCTCAGCCCAGATATCAAAGTTCAGAAGTTGAGGTCTCTCCTGTATATATTAGAGTATATATTACTGTGGATATGTACTGGCTTATGAAATCCAGTGAGATGTATTCCTGGCGAGAAGGGCTCTTGCCTCTTGCCATATCATTACATCATCTTGAGTTTTCAGGCTGCTGGGCTTGGCATAACCGCTGGAATCTTTTTAGGAAGTTAAGTAATTTAAGGCCGCTATTGGATAGGTATTGATTAAATCCAGAGCATAAATATGAATCTTCCGAATCGTTGGCCACCAAACCTAGTTGCGAATAGCAGGGAAATTGGCTGCACAGGGGAAGCTGAGCTGCTCAGTTTTCAGCCTGTGAGAGATGCTCAAAGAAAACCAGCTGCCTCCATCGTAAGGGGGAAAATGAACTTCTTAATTAAAAATTGTTTTCTAATCCAAACATGATATTGATCAGGCTAAAAGCTAAAGGTTTCTCATCAGCTGCGTTTATTGAGTGTCTTGTGAAGTTTTATAAGTAGTAAGGCCGTGCTGGAATTCCCTTCGCTTATTTTCCTCCTTAAAAATAAAAAGCTTCACAACTCTGCAGAACAGCCCGGCACTTAGTGACTTTTGACGGCGTTCCTGCCCGTGACGATTGAGTGCAGTGGAAGCTGTCTGCTCAGGCTTTGCCTCAGAAATCTGGGGACTGAAGCCTCCCTAACCAGGCCTTGACACAAGACTGTAATAGAGCTTCCTCTTGGGGGAAAGAACTGCCGCCTTCCATCGGGTCAGTCATCTGTGTAATAAGATGACCACGAGTAGACCTGATGTGATAGTAAACAGGCTTAACAGCTGGGTATGACAGCTACGCCCGCATGACAGAGGGGTTTAATGCGTCCTAACAATGACTGGCTGTTTACGTGGCAATGAAATTCCTCTCCTGGCATATTTCTGCTGTTGCTTTCAAAGACTGGTGTGGATTCTGCTGGAGCCCGAGTCCGGGCATATTCACGCACGTCTGCCTGTGTGAAAGTCTTAAAAGATTGGCTCTTAAACTGACAAAACGAAACACTGCCAGGGCAAGTTCGGCTGAGCCCTTTTCAGGCAGTGCAATGTATTGACAAATAGCCCTGCTTTAATGGACGCAGGCTGCCTGCTTGAGCGCCGACTCTTCAGCTGGTTATCTCTGTAGCCTGTGGGGGAGTGATGGAATATATGCATGCCTTCCAAAAAATGGGGTGTTGTGGAGCACTCCATCTCTTCAAGTACCCTTTTGGTTAGTTCAGAGTCTTCCGTCTGTCTTCTGTGTTACCCAGACCCTCGCGTCTGGCGATGCCACCTAGATCCTCTTGAGAGACCTGCTGTGGGAGAGCTCTTTGAGGAGGGTAAACCCAGGCCATGGTTAGAGCTGTTCGGTGGGCACAGAGAGTCTAAATAAAAGTTAGAGCAAGGGAATAATACTTTGAGTTGCAGAGCAGTCTTGTGACATGGCTGGCTTCTGGAGAAGAAAGTGCCTGGAGAATCCCTTTGGGGACCCCGTGTGAGTGGAGGTGTCAACGGGAAGGACAGCAGCTCCTGTTTCTGTGTTCCTAATGCGACCCTCCTGCCCATCCATGAGCTGAGCTGGTTCTTCCTCCCGTCAGAAGCGTCATGAGTTTCTGCTGTACCTTCTCCCTTCTCTACAGCTGCCAGGAGAGCAGCATCTCGCCTTTCCTCAGGAGGTGCCGAGCTGTCTCTGCCCTCTGCAAGGTGCTCGGCAAAGGACAGGGGCTGTCGGGCGTCGCAGTCTGTAGGTGGACGGCACTCTCATCGCTTCTGCGTGGCACTGGCATTTTTCTCACCGGAGGAACAGTTGTCTCCTTGGTTGCTTTTGATACTATTTCTCTGGCTTGGCTAAAAGCCACGGGGACAGCTCTCAGCCTTGTTTGTCTGACACTGCTGACCTCCTCTGAGCCAAAGCTTTCAGTAAGACTTTTATAGCTGCGTTTTTATTAAATGCACCGCTCTCTGATAACTCTCCCCCTCTTTATTTTTTCCTTTTCAGTTTACGATTAAGCCATTGGACAAAAAGATTGATGTTTTTAAATTCAATTCATCAAAGCTGCGTGTGAATAAGCTGGTAAGTCTACAGACAGAGTAATTTTTATTGCCTGCAGCAGTAGTTTCTGCCGGCAGTACGAGACAATGTTCTTTTGAGGCTTTTCCTTCGAGCAGTCGGAGGGAGCGTGCTGGCCTGTAGATGTGCTTTGGTGTAGCACTTACTACTCGGTCATAGCCTCTAGAAGAGAAGGGGGGTGATCAAGTCAAGCTCCTTCACAGAACCTCTCCCCCCCCCCTCCTGTTTTTGTGCTCCCTTTCTGAGCTGGGGTTACATCTGACCTGCATGGTGGAAGCGCTTAGTAAGTAAAACTTTCTTGTCACCCCTGTCTTTGCTCCAGATCTCCGTTCTTCTCCTGCGGACCCATTCTGCCTTGTGACGTAGGTCTCCCTGTTTCGGGACACATTGTTATCAGTCGTAGTCCTGGCTTTTTCCTAGGCTGATCCTCGCTGAGGACAATCTCTCCGTACAGGGATGAGAAGAGTTGGGGGTGTTCAACCAGGAGAGAGGGCTCTGGGGAGACCTTCGAGCCCCTTCCAGTCCCTAAAGGGGCTCCAGGAAAGCTGGGGAGGGACTCTGGATCAGGGAGGGGAGCCACAGGACGAGGAGGAACGGTTTTACACTGGAAGAGGGGAGATTGAGATGAGATGTGAGGAAGCAATTCTTTGCTGTGAGGGGGGTGAGCCCCTGGCCCAGGTTGCCCAGAGAAGCTGTGGCTGCCCCATCCCTGGAGGGGTTCAAGACCAGGCTGGATGAGGCTCTGAGCAGCCTGGTCTGGTGGGAGGTGTCCCTGCCCAGGGCAGGGGGCTTGGAATGAGATGACCTTTAAGGTCCCTTCCAACCCAAACCATTCTGTGATTCTGTGAAGGGGGCTGTGTTGACCTGTTCTGTTCAGCATCTGTGTTGGAGACCAGCCTTAGCGAGTGTTCTGGATTTGGTATCCGGAGGAGCTTTGATCCAGATTCTGTAGTAGCTGTGCACCGTGTTAAGTCACATGAGAGACTCACAGAAAGCAGAGGGGGGTATTTTTTCCATTCTTATAAGAGAGGGAGGGGAACTTTGCTGTCCTGGGTACAGGGTGTCCTGTACTTCATGTGCCGCTTCCTAACAAAGGCCTCATTCATGGCACTCATCAGGTTCTTAGTGCTGTAGCTCCTCTGACTCCAGAGAAGTCCTTTATGACTTGTGATATAGAAGACAGGTGTGTGAATCAGTCCTTTGGAAAAGAATACGAGTTTAGAAACCTGCTTTTATTGCTGAAAAAAGGTTTCACTCTCCTGTGTACCCACCCCTTTGCTAACCCTCCTCTAGTATTGCCACCTTCCTTGTCTGCCTCCTTGAGTACCAGAGGAAACCACATTGGTGCTCAAAACCCTTCAGCAAAGGTATCTGAAGGTGTCCAAGGAAGTTTTTGATAAGGCTTCTATTTGTGTGTAGTCTTGTCCAAGATGGAAAGAGGTTTTCCTTCTTTTTGTTTTTTTTTTTTTTTAATCTCAATGCTTTAAACGTGCAGTTGGGAGAAGGTGCAAGTTCATTTTGAACCTAAAGAAAGGGGACAGTGAGAACCAGGGAACCAGCTGGAGCTGTAGAAGTCTTTGTGTTGTTATTTGGCCTAATGCCTTTTGGGGGCTGGTATAAAACTTGCCAGAACCGTGCTGTGCTGGCTGCACAGAAAACAGAAAATTGGTTTGTGGAAAGAGCTGCACCAGCCGGGGAGCTGGCGTTTGGTACAGGACTCGGCTCTGCCTTGGTTCCCTGCCCCTCATATGGGCACGAGAGCTCATAGGCTTTGAGATCAGTGGGTGGAAGTGCTTACAAGCACCAAACCAAAGCTGTTCTAGTGTTTTTGTGTGTCAAGAATACAAACTACCTCATCATCATCATGTGTACAGCTGTTTCTCTCCACTCTTCACCCTTGACTGGAATAGATTCTTCAGCTGTGCATCGGAAACCACGACCTCTTCATGAGGAGGAGAAAGGCAGACTCGTTGGAGGTCCAGCAGATGAAAGCGCAGGCCAGGGAGGAGAAAGCCAGGAAGCAGGTGAGAGACATCTTGTATAACTAGACCGCGAGCCAAAATCAGAAATGCAAATGAACTTGGGAAGGAACAGTCTCCCGAATGACATCAAGCACACGGAGCAGCTTTGAGGGAAGGTCCAGCTGAACATTTCTTTTTAGTAGCCCGCTTCACCTTGCCAGTCGTTCTCAACTTGGCGCTGTAGGTTGATGGCAGCTTGGCAGCCGAGTCCAGCCCCCACGCAGGGACAAAATGGGGAGGACAGGAGGGAAGAGCTGATCTGGGTGTCCTGCAGGTGTGAGTGCATCTGCCTTGGTTTATGCCTGGGCTCCGTAGCTGGAAAGACGTAGTACGTTGGGGTAGTTGCTTGTAATTAAAGCAGGGGCTGTGAGGGGGAGCTGCGCTTCGCCGTAGTTCTTCGCCTCATTTTCTAATTACATGGTGATGGAATGCACGCCGACATTTTGGGGTGTGCAGCCTGCATGCTAATTCGGTGCTGGCCTCCTTTATCTGCCGCAGGTCAGCCCAGGCAGCGAAAACGGCTCTTTGGAGGCAGCAGCGTGTAGCCGATGAGCATATATCAGCAAATTGGATTGTATGAATCATTGTTTTCTGCTCGTAGACCTTTTCTACTCACTGAAACCCACACAGCTAATCTGAGTACTGATGCTTAGAATATAAACGTCGCTTTCTCGATAAAGCCTCTAGAAGAACCCAAAGCAGTCACCTGCACCCAGGAGGGTCTTACGCTCAAGGGACTGCTGAGTTAATGGATTTGAGCATGTTCACAGGGGTGCCTGCGTGGTGCTGGACTTGGCGTTGAGGTGCTCCGCTGATGTGGAGATGTGAGGTGGCTTGTTTTGTAGGCATCTCCTGAAGCAGTTCTCCTTCCTGTAGCTTGTGGGGTGGCAGGAGAGGACAGGACGTGAGTCACTATGAGGGTAACCAGGCCAGCTCCTCTGGGGAAGGGGGGCGTCTTGCTTCCCATGGAAATTCCTCTGGTCAGTAAGGAGTTGGCGTTAGTGGAGCAAAAGGTCCTCCTTGGAAGAGAAGTGTGGTGTCCAAGCGGTGGTGGCTCCAGGGACAGGTTTTACAGTCTTGTGAGTTCTTGATGCATTTGAATAATGCCGGCAAGACCTGAGATCCTGTGCTAGTTGGGCTGCTGGGAGAGGTGAGGGCACTGGGAGCCAGCAGGAGCTTATCGCTCCCGTGAACTCTCCAATCCAGAGCTCTTGTGCTCTGTGGGAAAGGTCAGGCTTTTGCTGGGGTTGGCTGCCCTCTCCCAAGCTGGCCACCGTGCTGCCTCGCCTGCTCTCCCCTCCCTCCCCAAGATCCACCGTTGTTAACTGGTTCTAGATAATCCTTTTATATCGGGAATTCTTGTTAATGGAAGGCCTGAGTGGGATGCAGATTGTAATGATAATTAATGAGGGGAACCTTTAATAGAAGGAAGCAGAGCCGTTAGAGCAGTGGGCGTCCCGCTTTCACAACACAGTTGGTGTCCAAGGAGCAGAGAGATGTGCCTTGTCGCACTCACTTCCCTTATTAAACCCAGCAGGTGGCCTGTGCGATGCTGCGAGTCCGCGCCGCAGTGTGCAGATTTATAACACACCCATCTCTGTCATACTGGAATGCTTAAACTAGGTGTGTTAATTAGCCCGATGGCTCCCTTTGGGCGCTTGGCTAGCGGAGAGGCAGTTGTTGGGCACACTCTGTCTGCACAACGCTCTCGGCGTCTTCTGGGAAGAGGTGGCAGATTCTGATGGGGTGTCTCAGCGCGGCTGGGATGTTCCCCTCCTGGAGAAGCGTTGCTGTTTCCTGCAGACCGAGCTGGAGGGAGAGAGTTTATTGTACCTAGGGATTGATAGAGGTGGTTGAACTCTTTGTGGCCTCCCCTGTAAATGAGTGGAAGTGAAGGTCCCAGCGTGCTGGGTGAGATGTCTGATCAAAAGTAGCAGCTATCGACATCCTTCAAACTCCTGCCTTGCGGTGTGGCTATATTTGATGTTTTGAAGATGCCCTCGGACTGCCCTTAAGCCCGGTCTTGCTGTCTGTTCAACTTGCTGTAAGAACTAGAGTTCTAGGCATAGCTGGAGCTCTTGGGACCCTACCCTGCCCATGAGTCAGCATAAGAGGGTGCTGTCTGGGGACGTAATCACCTGCAAACAGCTTGTGTGTCAGTGCTGTGGGTAGCAGCCTAATCAGGGCATAGGCGATTGTCTCAGGAATGTCACTTTTCAAGGGAGCAGGGTGCCTCAGGTCACCCCTGTTCAGTGAAGTTCCCCATGCTGATAAGCGGAGAGGAGACAGCAGCGCAGTCCTCTGCTCTAACCCCCACGTAGTGACCCTTTCTCATCCTCTGGAAAGCTGTTCTAACGGGTGTTATTTCTCCTCGCTTTCCCCAATACCTTTTTCCTAGATGGAACGGCAGCGTTTGGCCCGAGAGAAGCAGATGAGAGAAGAGGCTGAGAGGACAAGGGACGAGCTGGAGAGAAGGTTGATGCAATTAAAGGAAGAGGCAACGATGGCCAACGAGGCTCTGGTAAGTCTCCGGGAGGTTGTTTCACGAGGCACTGCAGCTGTTCCTCACTGTTTCTATTGCTGAAGCATTTTAGAAGGCACACTGTGACTGTCCTATGGCTATTCTCAAACTGCTGCTGGTGGACGGTGATCAGGAGGCTGGATGGAGCTGATTTCATCCTGCTGTGGGAGGAGCACAAAGGAGGACGATTTGGGACAGAGCCTGGGCACATCCAGGGCTTGGCTGCAGAATGCTGCGGGCTTTCATGGGAGGGAGGGACTCTATGGGCCATGGCGGCCCTGCGGAGCGAGCAGCTCGGGATCCCGCTCCAGGGGTTGTAAGCACATTTGGGGAGACATTCAGTGCGCTTAATGGCTTAATGTGCCTTAATTCTCAGATGAGGTCTGAAGAGACAGCAGACTTGCTGGCTGAGAAGGCTCAGATCACGGAGGAGGAGGCCAAGCTCCTGGCTCAGAAAGCAGCTGAGGCTGAACAGGAGATGCAGCGAATCAAAGCCACGGCCATCCGGACGGAGGAGGAGAAACGGCTGATGGAACAGAAGGTGCTAGAGGCAGAGATGTTGGCACTGAAAATGGCGGAGGAGTCGGAGAGGAGGTCAGAGGGTACAACCTTGCAGCTGCCTCTGCTTTGCTTTCCAACCCCCTTCTGACATAGCTGAAAGAGCAGCTCACGCCTTGAGTTAGTCCATCTGGCGGTTTGCAGCGAGCCTGTGACCTGCCACGCGCGGACAACAGCAAAGGGCCCTAAGGCTCAGCTGGTTTCTCTCTTCATCTCGCTGTTTGCCACAACTGGGCTGTCCCCGGGTAGGAAATGGTGCTGGTAGAGCAGTGATGGACCTGGTCTTCCCCTGGATTGGAGCTGGAGGCCCTTCTCTGGTCTTCTTTGGGAGAGATACGGTGGTGAGAGCGGCAGGGCAAGGGGCTGTCAGCTAGCAGGGGAGAAAGTACCGTGGTCCTTGGCACTCTGCCTTCACGCCTCTCGTGCCCTGACGGCAGCAGCAGAAGCCAGCTCTACTTTTGGGTGATTTCTGTAAACACCCACCGCGTTCCCCAAAGTATTTGACAACATGAATAACACTTTTTTCTTCCGTATGGTAGATCTACATTCCCTATTCTCTCTTTATTCCTCTATTTACCTCGCAGTTGTTGAGCTCTCCTTACCGGTCGTGAGGTCTCTGTTTCAGGTTAGTCTTGAGGTCTCCTTAGCTCCTGGAGTCCTCACTTCTGGTTAAAACTCCCGTTTCCGTTCTCTTGATACCAGAGCCCAGGTCCCATGGTGCATTTGGTAGTGAGCAAGTAAAAGATCCTCCTTGTTTCCTTCTGATTGATTACGCCTTTCCATGTGAGAGCTTGCTTGGTGTCAGCCCTTCTGCTTGGATGAAAGCTGCCCTTGTTCATCTCTTCTTGCCTTGGTCTCTGTCTTGTGAAGTCTCCACTCAATTTTCAATCCAGCAGAGAAAGTGTCCTTCCCTCCTTTGGCTTTGTCCTTGTGGGGGGCCCTTGAGCCTCAAGGGTAAATACTAGTTCTAGAATTGCTGGGCCCTGTGAGCCCGCAAAGCTGTGCAATCTTGGGTGCTTTTTCCTTTTTGAATGTAGTAAATAATCGCTAGTAGAGGCTTCCTTGTCATAAAACTGCCTCTCCTGCTGTCTGAAGTTTTGAAGTTGTTCTCCCCGTCCTGATGTCTTAGGCACGCTTCTCCAGCCCTTAGCCTTGCTCACCCGTGCTTACGCAGAGCCTGGGGCAGAACTGCCCTTCCATGGCGTGGAATTGTGTGTTAATCAAAACGTCCCACGTGTCCGAGGTTCTGGCATTTCCCTTGCTCAAATGATTTCTTAGTTTAGGTCTTGTTGCGGGACAAATCTCAACCTATTCTGCACCTACACTGTAACCCTGCTTCTCCATCTTCTCGTTCCTCTCAACATCGACCTGATATTTGCCATTTGCTGTTTTAATTTGTAGGGCGAAGGAGGCTGATCAGCTCAAGCAAGACCTTCAGGAGGCTCGCGAGTCGGAGCGGAGAGCAAAGCAGAAGCTTTTGGAGATCACCAGCAAGTCGTCCTACACAGTAAGTGCGATCTGTATGGTAGTCCCCAGTTCCCAGCCCATAAATGCGCCGCCCTCTGGAGCCTGGAGGAGTCTCGTATCTCCATCCCATCAGTGGAGGGGTATGAGCTGGTCAGAAACCCGTAGCAGTGCTTACCGTTTTCATCCCCATACCTCATCCCGCAGACCATCACTTCGCTGTTGGTTTCCCCCACTCCGGCACTTACCCTGCCTCATGCAACGAGAGGAAGGCAGCTGCTGGTGAAATTAAAGGCAGCAAATTTTAAACCAATTTAACAACCGTGTCAGAACCCTGCTTTGCTGGCACCTGTGGAGTGTACCAGCTCAGCAGTAACCTTTAAATAGGGTTAAATACTTCTGAAACGGAGGATGTCCTTATTCTTGTTAGGTGGGATAAACATTGTTCAGAACCTGTCATTTCATTCTTTGGGCATAAACTGGACACTGTGCCTCTGTGTGCTGGAAAAAAACTTCCTTGAAGGGAGATTATTCCATAATTGCCCATTAAGAGGATTTCACACCTTCCTCTGAAGCATCTGGTCCCGGTTGCTGCCGGGGACTGAAATGCCAGACTAAATGACCATCGCTCCCATCCGTCTGGCAGTTCCTTTCCTCCGCATCTCGAATTGTGCTGCGGGGCCTGCAAAACCCATCAAGTGCTCCCTTCCCCGCAGCTCACACCTGCCTCGGCTGGCGGTTCGGCTCCTCGTTGGCCTGAGGGGTGAAGGGGAAAGAGCTCGACAGCTTCGGGAACAGACTCAACAGACGAACTGTACGTGGGAGTTACCAACCCGCCTAGTACTGAGGTTTTAATTTGTACCTGCGGGCTCCTTCCCCGCTCCTCTGCAAACTTTTGAGGAGCAGGTTGAAGTAGGGCTTGAGATGAAGTCGCTTTTCATCCCCATTCTCTGGAGTTCCCTGCAAAAACGTTCAGAAGCTTTTAAAAATGGCAGCGATGGAAAATAGTTAGATGTTCTTAGCGATGGGACACTCAGTCAAGTGCTAGCTACCTCGGTGCTTGATGAAGCTCCTTATTTTACAAGTGCCTGGGATTCTGGGGTGGAGTGTCCTCATTGAAGCTCTGCCGCATGGCTACATCAGCCCAGCATTGATGTTTGGGCAGCTCTTCCGCATCCGTGTTCCCTCGTGTTGCTGTGTCCATCCCTGGTCAAACAGGCAGAACCCTTCTAGCGAATTTACGCCCTTCTGCGTAAATCCCCATGCCTGCGCTGGTGAGCAGGCGCAGGGCTGTGTTCCTGCCTGCCGAGTTAAAGCCTCATTAGCGGGAATGTTGTAGGGTTGCACGGCGCTGGGCTCCACCCCTCCAGCTGCATCTGCCTGGAGGCAATCCACGCAGAACTGCCGTGTCTAGACACATGGCGCTGCCTCCTCTCCCTTCCCTAAAGAGCCTTGGTCTTCCTGACACAGCCGCCGGTGCCAGGAGGGAAGGGGACGTGCTTTTTTCCTCCCCAGTTAGGTGGCAGGGTCCCCTCGTGCAGCTGCCGCTCCTCCTGCCCCTCCACGGCTGTTGTTTTCCAGGGTCAGGAGGTGGCAAGTGTGACTGTTGTGCCCTTATCCAGGTGACAACACCTTGCTGGGCTCTTCCATCCCCTGTAACGCCTGCCCCACTTCTCCCTTCCCCTGTGGGCTCCCTCGTGGCTCTGCCACCTGCATGTTTGGGGTGAGATGTGCCGAGATCCCGTTCTTGTGCACCATCCTGAAGAGCTGGACGGGGGCGAGCCTGCCTCCCCTGCTGGCACCGGGGGGGACCCAGTGGCAAGCGCAGCCCCAGGGAGGGAGCCCAGGGCAGCCTGAGGGATGAAGCTGTTCCGAAAGCTGCTGTTGGGAGGCTCATGTCCCTCGGCTGAATGGCAGCTCTGCCAAACGGTGCAGGATCCCAGCTCCTCTCTTCCTTAATGAGGGTGTATCGCTGAGCTTGTTCTTTTCTGTGGTCCCAGGGCTTGCGCTGTGTTGTCTGTCCCCTGGCACTGAGAGCCGGGGAGGACTTCTCTCTAGGGGAACAAGAGCAGGAGAGGAAGGGGGGAGCGGATGGATATAGAATCATATAATCATTTAGGTTGGAAAAGACCCTTAAGATCATCAAGTCCAACCATTAACTTAACTCTGTGTTGCAGAAAAGGCAAGAAACGGTTAAATATCTTTATATTTTTTTTAAACTTTCCAGTCTCCAATCCTGGTTCTTTAAAGCTTGTTTTGGTGTCTTTTTAGTCCTTGAAGCCCAGGCTGATTTTGTGATATGACTGGTAGGTGCTACATGAAAAATAAGACGTGGATCTGAGCCTCGGGCCGTCGGGACTGGGAGAGCAATTCATCCTTTACTGACTTGGTGGCGGCTCTTTGCCTCCTTCATTGCCCTTCAGGTACCACTCGTGGCACAACTAAAGGCAGTCAGCTCTTCTCTGATCCTCTTGAAGTAGGAAGTGACTGTCTGGGGCTCGCCCAGATTCTTGAGCGAAGCAAAGGCAGTGGCAGCAACAGGAGGAGCGATCCCCGCGGGGGAGGCCTCAGGACATGGCTTGCTCTGTGCTGCCTCCGTATCGCCTGTCTCGCTTGCTCTGTGCTCCAGAGGGATGACCACTGTCAGCCTGGTGCTCGCCTCTGTTAACTCCACGAAATTGCTTGAATGCAGTAACAGGATTATGCAGTTTGTTCCAGGTGAGGAAACAAGTGAGGGAGAAGGTCTGTGTCCCCTTTGTCACCCCGTGTCCTGGTGACCCCCCCGTGGCCCCCGGATTAAAAAATCTCTGCACCTTGTGCAAGACTTGCCCAGGATTATTGCAAATGGCAGGGAAATGCGTTGCTCCTGTGCCTTTGAAAGCCCTTGGCGTGCTCTTTGCTCTTTCGTTACCCTTCCTCACTGCTGCTGCTCTCTGCCTTCACCAATTTTTCCACTGCTTCATGAAAGAGCGCTGCTGGGGAAAGGCAAAGAGGTGGCCGTAGGAACCCTGACAAATTGGCATCTGGACTTAATGATTGCAGCAGATAAATTCCTGCTCAACTGTTACTGCTGGTTTTTGGGTGGTTTTTTTTTTGTTTTGTTTTGTTTTTTTTTTTAAAACAAAACCCAACAAGCTTGTGCTGAAAAAAATGCTGGAGGTTGTTTGAAGGCCAGCAGGCTGGTTCTGATGATCCCGACTCCCCTGCACAGCAGAGGTGGTAAAACCTCACGTGGGAAGGGCTTTGCGGACACCTGTGTGCCTTACAGGGAAGGGACTTGAATGTCAATGGGATGCAAGTATTTAAATGAGTTAAGTGCTTTGGCAGACTTGTCCCCTTTCCTTCGAGACTGGAATTTAGGTGCTCAGCTGCCCCTCTCAGCGCCTGCTCCGGAATGAATGCGGTTGTGTTGATCACAAAGAGGAGTAAGAAATAGCATTTTCTTGTCCTGTGACGCTCCAGCCAGGCCGAGCAGTGCAGGTTTTTTTGCTGCTTTGTTTATGCTTGTCCTAGGTGTTTGCCCCTGCAGGGTAACTGAAACGTCGTGCCTCTCGGGTTTGTCCAGCCGAAGAGCGAGCGGGGGACGAGCCCTGGCTGTTTGTGCATTCCAGGCTGGCGGCGAGGAAGGAGGCAGGTTATGGTGCAGAGTAAATCTGTCACCACCCCAGTGCTAGCGGTTCTTGTAGCGGAGCGAGCTGCAAACAATCCCTGGAGTATCACAAATAGAAGAAATGAGGGGAAAGAAAGAACGAGCCAGCCGAAGCTCAAGATCTTGTTTGTTGGGGCAGGTACCTTAGAACCATCCCAGCCTGTCTCTGCAGCACCGTCTCCTGCCATCCCCCGGTCCAGGCTGGTTTGGGCACGTTGTTTTCATTACAGGGATCCCTTAAAGCAAGAAGGAGCGTCTAGCAGAGAGGTGGGTGACCTTTTGGATGCTGGGCATCGTATTTATGCCGGGATTTCGTATTTAAGATGAGGGCTAAGGATGCCGGCAGCAGCTGTGACTCAGATCCACGCGCACAGTCTGCCATCCGAAGCCGCCGTGCCACTGCTGGCGACCTCATCTACCGTATTGCAAGAGCGGAGTGATGATTTGAGTCAGGAGGCTTTTCCTCTACTGCTAGCGAGCCCATTTATTAGAGGTGTGGCAGAATTTTTGAGGGAGAGAAGGGTCATTTTTTTAGGGGAAGATCAGAATCTGAGGGCCCGGCAGTGTGTGACAGCGGAGGATATCACAGCATTTGGCAGGAGGAAGAAAAGTCCCAAATCCTTGCTCAGGTGCGATATGAGTGATTCCCTGTGTTATCTCTGCGTTTCCAGCTGAATCTAGCAGTGGTTCCTAAACACTTAGAACTGTAAATTACTATGAAGAGAAAAATGTATCGGTGCATGTCCCTGGACTTTCCCGAACTTGCATCTCAATGTAACCCGTGAGGTTACGTTATTCTTTGCTCACGCCTTGGGAAGCAGCGGAGGGCAGGACTCTGCTGTCAGGCAGGGTCTCACATTGCCCCTCTTTGCAGCTTGTGCTTTTAAAATTTGATTTAATGTTAAATAGCTGGCAGATGTCTCCCAAGAGGCAGCTGCTGTCCCGCGTTGTTTTAAGTGGCACAGCAGTGATAAACCCTAGGTTTTTTACGAAGTTTTGTCAATAGGTTTTGAAGGCAGGTGGTGTTTTGTCTCCTGTTTACTACCGCCAAGAGCAGGGTCCCAGAGAAGCAACAGCTCTGGATTGAAGAGCAAATTGGGAATGGAGCAAGGGGACACTCAGGCTGATCTGGTGCTTGGGATGCTGGGCTTGTTTGCTGCTCTACCTCTGCAGCGCTTTGGAGTCCTTGCCGTCTTCTGTGTTAAAAGATCACCAGCTGACAAAAGAACCTCATGTGATCTACTCTCCAGAAAGTTTGAGGCTGGTTCAGAAAACTGAGGTTGTGAGCAGTCTTGCATGAGGAATATGGGTGCCCCTTCTCTTTCCCCGTGCAAATGATGAGATCCTTCTGGTTCAGCGCCGCTGCAAGGTGGAATACACACAGTTCTTTGCTGTGAGGGGGGTGAGCCCCTGGCGCAGGTTGCCCAGAGAAGCTGTGGCTGCCCCATCCCTGGAGGGGTTCAAGGCCAGGTTGGCCGGGGCTTGGAGCAACCTGGGCTGGTGGGAGGTGTCCCTGCCCAGGGCAGGGGGTGGCACTGGGTGGGCTTTAAGGTCCCTTCCCACCCAAACCATTCCATGATTCTATGATCTCCATGAAGAGTGTGCTGTTACCTGTGTAAGTAGCAGATCAGGACCTTATTACAGCGTTGGTAATTAGCACCTTGTATTGTGTGCTTTAGGTGGTGCTCTGATTTTACCTCTGCGTTACAGAACATTTGCTCTAGGAACGCTCGTGTTGCCAAAAGTGATTAGTTTGTACTCTCTCTCCTTAGCAGTCCATGAACTCAAGTACGACAGCGCTGCCTACTGACCTGCCAAGCTTCAACCTCATCAGCGAGAGCCTGTCCTTTGACTTCAAGGATACGGACATGAAGAGGCTTTCGATGGAAATCGAGAAAGAGAAGTATGTGGCATACATCCAGTCCAGGCTAAGGCTGGGGTTTGTGCCTCGCTTGCAGTGGAAGGAATTGCACCAGGGCTGCACGTGAATTTTACCTTCTGGATGAGTGTCGGTGTGACATGAAAGTCTTTTGGATTCGCGTTTGCCGGGTCGTTAGTAAATGTGGAGGTGTAGCTGCTGGCTGACCATTTCGCTGCGTGGGGACCTGGTGTACAATGTCTACTGCCCGCTTAAAGGCGAGTTGAAGCATGCTGAGCCCGGCACCGCTCAGTTCCTCTCCGTATGGTTGACCCAACTCTTGCTTAGGCTTGAATTGTCCATGTCGGTAGGAAGAGTTAACAGCGGTCTGACCGCTGGTGCGCTGAGCTGCTGCAGGCTGGCGCTTGTGCGTTTGCAGTGTGTCCAGAGAACGTAAAGATAGCTGTGGAGCGGCTCTCCTTAGGTGGAACGTAAAGGAGTCTGCGCTAAGGTCCCGCGTTAGGGCTTTAACCCCTTTTTCCTGGAATCTGTGTCATGTTTATATATAAAAAGTGCGCGCAAGCAAGTTTGGATGTGATGATGAGCTTTGATCTTGTGTTTTCCTGAGGGTGTAAGTGTAGCCTTCAAAATTACAAATTTAGCAGCAATCAAAGCAGATCAGATTTTAATCTCAGTAGTAATAACGTGCTTTGTTCATCGATTGGGTAGCAGATCAAAGCCAGAAGGGCTCTGCCATAGCGCTCCGGCCAAAACTTCCTGGGAGCTGCAATGAAACGCCCCTGGATCCCAGAGGGTGGTTTATTTGGCCTCTGCTGAGAACCCTCTCCCGTGTATGAAAGAACAGACCCCTGTGCTAAAGACAGAGATGAAAAACTTTTCCTAAAGCCAGAAGGAAAAAGATAGGAGCTGAAAATACCAGGATCATTCCCGGTTCTGTCCCCAGGTTGCTAACTAGGTCACCCCACTCTCCTAAGCAGGAAGAGCTTGGCTCTGCCGAATGCTGGAAGCAATAGCGTGCTTTTGCTGGCTTCTCCGGCGCTGTTCGCCTTCCTCGGGGGCCGAGATAAACCTCGCTACAAATTTTGGCACTCCGAAAAGGTTCTTGTTAGTCTGCTGGTACTTTGACCCGGGTCTCGGTGTTTTAATCACAAGTACAAGGCTGGCGCGGTGCGATGTTTCTCCAGTCGAGGCTTCAGCGCGGAAGGCAGTTAGGGCCGAGTCCTGAGAATGGCTGCGTTTGGGGTTTTTTGCTTTCATTCTTTTTTGGGGAGATCTTTCTTTCTCCCAGGGATGCCGTGTGTCTAAATGATACCTGATATTTTGGGGGAAATGCTCTGCTCCCACGCGGTTTACAAGCTAAATCCCCCTACAACGCGAGAAATCGGTACATCAGGGTCCTTCCTTCCTGGAAGAATTCGTGCCTTTGAGTTTGTGAGCTGGGTTTGAGAGAGGGTGCGGTGGAATAGAGCAGCGCGGCTTAAACCAGTGTCTCGTAGACCGAAACTGTGTCACGTTAACCTATGTCATGGTGCAGCTTTGCTCAGAAATGGGGAGACTTACAAATATCAACCAGCGGCTCTAGTTTGGCTTTATTTTTTTTTTAGAGTAACGTCACTTACAGTTTGGTTCTGGGGTCAGCTGTCCGGGTCGTCTTTTTAATAACAAAACAAATCATTGCTCGAATATTTTACTGTGTGCTGTAAACTAACGGTTTCAGTTCCACATGCTAGAAATGATGAAGATAAGGTTTTTCTGTTATAATTCCGTTACCGGCTGCCACGGTATCACGTCACCACGTGCAGCTGGCCAGGACTAACCCGGGGCTTAAATTTTGTGTGTGCCAGGGTAGAGTACATGGAGAAAAGCAAGCACCTGCAGGAGCAGCTGAACGAGCTGAAGACAGAAATCGAGGCGCTGAAGCTAAAGGAGAGAGAGACAGCTCTGGATATATTGCACAACGAGAACGCCAGCCGAGGCAACAGCAAGCACAACACTATTAAAAAGGTATCGGAGGGCTCCAGTTTGTATCTCGCCTGATGAAATCCTTTAAAAACAACCACGAGATAACCCTTCCGTTTGGTTTAGCTTTTGCACAACTTGTTATAATAAAATTGTTTGATCTAGGCTTTCTTCCCCGGCTGCTTAGCTTGGAACCGGGGTGCAGGGAATTTCAGCTTCGGTGGTGGCTCCTGGTCGGTATTTGCCACAACCAAGCCTTGTCTTTTCAGTGCTGTGTGAAGGGATGCGAAGGTCTGGAGGTTGGAATGTCTTGCTGAACCTTAACAAAA
The DNA here is from genome assembly GCF_028500815.1 of Rissa tridactyla. NCBI lineage: Eukaryota > Metazoa > Chordata > Aves > Charadriiformes > Laridae > Rissa > Rissa tridactyla. The sequence continues at coordinate 15,161,459 of NC_071478.1, forward strand.
AACTGTACGGAGATGCTGTTAGAAGGGATCTGCTACCCTGGTGACCCCAGGAAGAGGAAAAGCCCTACTTGCCTATTGCAGCCATTCCCTACAGGCACTGCAGGGAAGCAGCCTTGAGCTTTCCTGGTGAATAATAAGGGCAAAAATACTCCTGACTTACAGGCTTTTAGTAGAAAAAGCCAAAAAACTCTTCCTCTTTTTTTTTTTAATCTGTTCTCGACTAACCTGTAGCGCAGCTTCAAATACTAACAGCAGAATCTTTTGCTAGCAGGGTTTGTGTGAGGTGTCTGCCCCCCGTGCTGCGGCCTGCCTCTAGGAACACGGTTGAGATGAATGACTTAGCCAAAACGTTAGGGTGGCTGGGTCTGCTAGCCCGGGAGTCGCACCTGAAACGTCACAACAAACCCCGTCCTTTATTTTTACATCCGATCTTTTTTTCCTTTCGCTTAGTAGCTTGGCTGTTGTCCCAGCTGGGCTCAGCGTAACGATGGGCTGGGGGCTCCTCCATCATCAGCGCGGTGGGATGTAGGGGTCAGCCCCGCTCGCCTGCAGAGGCTTTTACCCGGCTGGCTTTCTCTCCCTGTAAAAGAGTGGGAAATCTGTATGGCAGGGGATGCAGGTTGTGGTAACAACTCCAGGTTTTAAAAACAAATCCTTATCTCTTTACTACTGCCTGCTGAGAGTTAACATCTGCAAGGATTTGAAAATATCGGTTCATGCCGACTTTCATGGCTGGGAGTTTACGACTGCTGAATCGGAGCAGGAAAATGAATCTAGCAGGTCTTGCTTCCCGGTTTCCCCGTGCTAGCCCTGAGCTATTCGGGTTCTGTCCCTCCAGAGCAGAGAATATAAAAAATCTTCACAGACGCTTTTGTCACTGTAGAATCTGAAGACGTTTCTGCTCCCAGTAGGTTTTGTTCAGTTTGGTCTCCGTGCTCAGAGTCCTCGGTTTAAACGGGAAATGCTAAATTTTCACTTCTGACAGCGACGAGTTCATAGAGAGCTGATGGTCCCATTTGTCTCACTTAAAGAAGGTGGCTGGGCCGTCATTTCGATGGCTGTCAGGGCTCATCGCTGTAATTGGGACTGTGCAGTCAGTCCTCCTTCCTCTGAACCTGGAGGCTTGTCCTGTTCCCCCCCCCCTCCTTCAGGAGGGGACCGAGGCCACCTGGCTCCCCCGTCTCAGCCGGAGGAGCAAAGGGTTTTAAATAACAGTCTGTTAGTGGAGCACATCAGAATAAAATTACAGCCTGCTTTTGTTCGTGCCACCAGGAAGTCAGGAGGGCTTTTGTCTTTGCAGTTGTGATGGAGAGGAAAATGCAAGACGCTGGGAATGGGATAGCAGTTTAGCAACGCTTAAATAATACCAACCCTCTGCCCCACCTGGAGGCCGCTGATCCCTTCAGCGCTCCGGGCAAACTGTACAGATTGCACAAATGACATTACTCGTATCACAGAGGATTATTTTGTTATTTTTTTTTTTATTATTATTTTGTTCATTTTATTTTGCTGGTTTAGCCTCAAGCCCAGGGCAGAAGACCTATCTGCATTTGAGACTTCAAAGTAGGTTATTCCAAGGTACTCTGGCGTGGGTTGATGGGATCACCGGCTGTAATACTAACCCGTGCATGAGCTTGCCTGCGATCCGCACCGCTCTCGCCATCTCCCATTGCTGCCCTACACCCCTACATCCCTACACCGCTCCTTACGCACCCCGGCGGGCTGCGGTGCTGCTGAGACCGGGCTGGCCGTGGCGCAGCACCCTGACCATCCCCATGTCGCAGGCAGCCACCCTGCCTGGCTCCCTCTCGCTCCCCCGGTAGCGTTCGCAGCCTCTCCGCATTCGTTTTTGCACCTGATCCTCCGTGCTGGGAAGCATCTTTCTTGGCAGAAGTTGAGTTGGCAACATCAGTGGGGGAGTGCAGGCGTAGATGCTTAAATAATTAAACGCGCCTGTTTTTGCTCTGCTGCCGGTGGCTGGGAATCTATTGGAGGTGCAGGGTGGCCTTTGAAGATTCCTTTAATGAAGTAAACCAGGACCTTCCCCCTTGTTTGCTGCAGAAAGAAATTCAGGATTTAAAAAGCAACCACCAAACAAACCCCATCAGCTCTTTGCTGCCAAAACTGTCTAACGGGCTAAAAATGCACACCTCCGTCTTGGAGCGGAGCGGCACGTGGACGCGTTATCAGCGTCTGCCTGTTAGGGAAGCGTGGCAGGAACGTGAAGCCGGCGGTGGAGGACACACGGGGTCTGCAGGTGGCTCTTGGGCAAGGCTGCAGCCGGGGGCGATGCAGGGAGACTGTGCTGGAGGTAACGCTGTTGGTCACCGTCGCGCCTGGGGACACCGGCTGTCAGAGCCGCTCTCCGTCCTGCCTGCGATGCCTCCGCCTGTCCCCTGCCTCCTTCAGTGCGCCAGTGACTCCTGCTGCCTTAACGCCACGTCGTTTTTTTCCGGAGCCTGCTTTCCTACGACGATTTGCCCTCGCCTGCGCAGGGCATTGACTCCCTCCTTCGGAAGGATGAGTTTGGGGAAGTTTTTTTGCTCTTTCCTCGACTGTGGTTCTCGCACACCCACAGGGTTTAGCAGGTTTTGAGCGGTAGCGCGAAGGGAAGAAACAGCGCGGATGCTGCGTGGCAGCGCTCGGGAAGGCGGGTGGCAAACCTGGTGGTGAGCGCCTCGGGAGAAGCCTTCGTTCAAAGTTCCTCCCAGGGCTTGCAGAGCCCTGCCTGCGTGGTGGGCACGTACAGCCGACTGTGGAGCAATTTCTCAGCACCTCCGGAGCTCTATGGCGGAGGCAGGAGGATGCTTTAGATGCAGACTTCTCCCTGGCCGGTACCCAGACACCATCAGCACAGGTTTGTGCCGTTCTCGAATGGACCGGCCCTTTCAGGACTGCAGGCAGCGCTGTAAATCACTCAAGTTTAGGGTTTTGTGCTAAACCCTAAACCTGGACGCTCTTGGGGGAGTGTAGGTGTTCCCAAGCTGGACTGCTCTCGTTGTTAAGCATTCCTCGGGGAAGAGGGAGGACACAGGGAAATCAAGGGGTGACCCTGCAGGTCCAGGCCACCTTGGGAGAGGCGTTGGATGTCTCTCTAGGGCCGGCTGGCCGTGGTTGGAACCTCCTGTCCCGTCCCAACTGGCTTGAGAAACTGGCAGGTGAAACGGGCAAAATCCACTTGTGACCACAGCACGAGGAGGTGAAATGAAGCCCTGGCAGTTTGCGAAAAGGCTAATCCAGCAGCTGAGAGAGATTCGGTGCCTGGGAGGAGCCCCAATAATTAAACCAGATGCACAGCGAGTGCTGCGGTGTGACCTCTGGGTTTTGTTGCCTGCCTTTGAAGACGCCTGCTAAGTTTTTCATGTTTAATTACGTGGTTAACATGCTAATCCGTTTTTATGAGCTCTGTGGGCACAGCACAAGCACCTCATCTGGAAAGCGATTTCCCTTCTCCGTAGCGCGCTCTGCCGTGGGCTGGCGCTGCTGCCTCCAGCTGGCTCGGCGTCGGGAGGGTTTGCCGCTTAGGCTGCGGTAGAAGATGAAAAAAACCCACTTCTTCCTCGCATCCTCTGGTGTAGGAAGGCTCCCAGGACAGGCTGCTGCTCTAAAACACAATCGGCTCTTTCATTCCGGTTGCTTTCTTCTCCCGCAGTCACGCTTATTTACTGTGATTTAAGCCCTTTGAAGTATCCAGGCAAGGAGCAAATCTCCATGCCTCTTCCCAGACAAGTGGCTTTGTCCTTGAGCAGAGCTCTGGTTCTTCGCCGGGCTTGGCCTTTCCCCGCCAGGCTCTCAGGCAGCTCTCAGCTTTTTTCCCCGTTTCTCTGGGGCTCGAGCTGGCTCCTTGGGACCAGCACTTTTGGTGCCCGTGGGGATGGTGTGGACGGTGGCAAGCTGAGCTGTTGCTGACGATGCTCTTGCCGGCTCCTCTCCTGGCTCATCCCAGTTGCGGCGTGGCGTTGCCTTCAACTCGGCTAATGTCGGATTTTTTCTCTTATTGAGGCCCTTGGGGTTTGGGTAGGCTGCTGCAAATCTGCTTATTTATCCCCAGTAAACTAGTTGGAGCTTCTTGTATCGTCGGGCCATGAATGGTATGTCCTACCACGTTCCTACAGACGCAGCGTCGTCCCTTTCGGGTTTAGGCAGCTCCTGGCTGCCAAGCACAGAGGGGCGAGCGAGGCAGAGCAAAACAGACCTCTGCGAGTTTGTCTCCTCTCCTCTAACCTTCGAGATCTGCTGTGGTCTGTCCTCTGCAGCGCTGTAAGGACACTGGCGAGTTAGTGATGGGCACTGCCATCCGCGTCTCTCGTGATGCGGGTACGAAGCTGCTGTGCCATCACCAAACGTCATGAGGCTGCTCAATCATCTGGACAGGTTGAAGGTTTTCGGGAGGCTGTCGCTGGGGCAGATGCCTTCTCTGCCTGTTTTCCAGCTGTGCTGGCTAACATCTTGCTAGGGATCATTGAAACGTGTCCCTTGGGGACTTCAACAAATCTTTAGGGGTTTCTTTGTCATCTCCTGGGGACTCCCTTCCTCACCTCTCCCCTTCTGGGACTTGCAGGCTCCCCTGTGTGAAATGGGTCCGCTTTGCTCCAGTGGTTTGCTGGGGAGATGGAGGACCACTGCCATTCTAGGGAAGGAGAACGTTATTGTCCCGCTGGAGCTTCATCCTGCAGAGGGAGGGGACCAGCACAAGAAATACTTCTGCTCTGGGAAGGGCAAAAGGAGGGAGCCTGGCGGGTACAGAGCCGGCTGAGCTGGATGCAGGTGGGTCCATCCTTTCCTGTGGTTCCTGTGACAGCCCGGACATGGATGAGACGCTCTCTAGTCTCCTGCAGAACTGCAGCATTGCCGTGGCATCGCTCTGTAATCTGCTCCCACCAGGAGAGGAGAAGGTTGCGTGCTGCAGAACGGGCACACCACCAGCGAGGGACTTCCCGGGAGAAGCAGCACCGGCGTTTCCCATCCCCTCAGGAGCTGTGAGGGTAGAGAGAAAAGATGCGCGAGGATGCTGGCTTCTCGCCCTGCCTGGCACCCGGCTGGGATGCAGGCGAGAGCCGGGAGATACCCGGTGAGCAAAGCAGCTCTAGACGCCTCCGGGCACACATTTTCCGAGTGCAGGAGGAGACCCACATGGGTCTTGCCCACACATACCCACGTGTGCGAGGCCGTGTCCTTGCTGGGTTCATTTTCTTTTTGCCCTGCTTCTCCTTGGAGCCGGGAAGTGAAACTCCCTGGCAGCTAAACTGGGACACGGCAGCCTCTTTTCCTTGTTTACAAGGAGCGAAAGGAAACTAGGAAACGTCAGGCCTATCAGCTATTTTTGTGGCAGCCTTTGAAAAGCGTTTCCTTCAAATGGAGCGTCATCTTCTCTCTTTTAAACGCGCTCATCAAAGCATCGGAGGCCGGGGGAAAGTTGTGCTTGGGAGACAATAAACGGCAGCGTGGGAGTAAGACAGAAACGGCGAGGGGTGGGGTAGGGGGGGAAATAGGAAGGTTTTGGTTTGAAAAGTAAATGTGGGAATTGAAAGGTCCACCTGGCCGGTGGGGACTGGGGATTGGGCAGGGATGGAGAAGGACATTCAGGGGAATAGGAGGGGAATAAAGAGGATTTACTGTGTGCAGCGCTGGGTGGCGATTTAGCAGGAACCGTAGATCTCCCGCCCAGCAGCAGGAGGATGTCCCCGGCATGGCGTGGGGTGAGGCGATGCCGCTGGGGGTGGCACGGATCGCCCTCATCTCCAGCCTGGCCACCTGCAGGATAAACAAGGGAATGGCAAAGAAATGAGAAATTTCGAACCTCTCCCCGTTCCTCGGGAGGGTGGGGGAAGGTTGATGGGATTTGCAGCCCCCTTCCCTTGCCCGTGCCCATCTCCGGTGCGTGGGGAGGGCACCGGCTCCGGTGGGCTCGCTGGGAGCCCGGCCGGCTTCTCTCTATTTGGTTTGCCCAGCCAGCGGAAGTTTTATGTGCCTGCAGTTATTGGGTTAGCCGCTCTAAACCCCGTTCGGCTAGGAGGGACTTATTGGGTTGCTTTTGTTTGTTTTTCTGAAATCAAATCAGTCCAGCAGCCCTGGGTAAAAGCAGAGCCCAGAGGATCCCCAGCGTGGGAATGCAGGGAGCAGGACTCTTCCCTTTCTCCTATCTTGATTCATTTGAGCTCTGGACGCTTAATTGCGCTCCCTCCCTGCCTTTCTCTCTCTCTCTCTCTCTCTCTCTCTAAATTTTCTTTGATGACTCTGGTAGTGCATTGTGGAGCCCACCCTCCCTCCTGCAGGAAGGAGATTATCATAATACTGCTTGTAAATCAATTTTTTTTTTTTCCCCTTTCTCCGCACTGACGAGAATGTAACTCGCTCTTAATCACTCTCCCTCGCTCGCACAATGTTACGGTACGGGCATGTATATTTATTTCTCCTTGCCTGGCCAGGCAAAGGGGAGGCAGAGGGTGTGGAGAGTTTGAGGAGGTGGTAGAGGCTCCTTCGGGTTTTCCCCCCCGCAGGTGGTGGAGAGGCGCGAGCAGGGCTGTGCTCACCTCCTCGCCTTCATGGCCCGGTGCAGAAAAGAAAAGGGCAAAACCAGTTGCTCCCTGCGTGAAGGGAGTGGGATTTCCCTGCAAAGAGCTGTTTGGGGCTCGTGCTTTGGGAGCCGAAAGGCGACTGGAGGGGAGCTTGGCTGCGGGGCTCCCTGCACCCACCAGCTTATGCAGCACCTTCGTGTGCCCCCGCAGCGCTGGGTGGGATGAGTCCGGCTGCCCCGAGGAGCATCCCTTGGCTCTGCCCCTCTGCGTCCAGCACATCCCTGGGGTTTTTGTCCCTCGGCTCTGCCTCCAGCACATCCCTGGGGTTTTTGTCCCTCTGCCCCTCTGCCTCCAGCACGTCCCTGGGGTTTTTGTCCCTCGGCTCTGCCTCCAGCACATCCCTGGGGTTTTTGTCCCTTGGCTCTGCCCCTCTGCCTCCAGCGCATCCCTGGGGTTTTTGTCCCTCGGCTCTGCCTCCAGCGTATCCCTGGGGTTTTGCCGTGCTGCAGCCCTGCGGCGCTCGCTGTCGAGGCCACAGCACCGGCCAGTGGCAGAGCTCTCCTGCCGTGCTTCACCTGCGCTGGGAGCGAGGGTCACCCTGCCTGCAATTGCTCAACAGGAAGAAAAACAAGAACAAAAGAAAGAAAAAAGGAGAGGGAGGGGAGAGTTTTTTCCCTCCAGGCACGGCGGAGCATCGGTGGTGGAGAGCAATCCTGATTTCCTCTCTGTTAATTCCCGTGCCGGGCTATAATGGGGTGTGAGGAAGCAGCTCCTGAGAGCTGCATGGCGGTCCCCATTCCCGGCGCTGGAGGTGCCGCTGGGGGCTGCCGGAGGTGCCTTCGCCCCAGGGATGGTGGAGGCAGAGCAGCCTGAAGTTGCTGGCCCCTTCTTCTGCCCGAGCCACCGCTGAGGTCTTAGCTATAACCTGGCTCCTGCTAATGGGGAATGGGGTAACTGTGCCCGTATCCCCCTCGTGTGATGCCCTTCTAACGCCCACCAGGTTCCTGGGGAGAAGGAGAGCCGGAGGCTTCTCCTCGGGGAGACGAAATGGGAAGAAACCCCCCCCTGCCCCGGCGGCAGCTCTGCACAAGCCTCCTGGCTTTCTCAGAAGCAGCCAGAGCCTACCGTGGGGGTGGTGAGAGGTGGGGGGTGCCTCCGCAGGACAGGAGCGGGGGTCCTTGCTCTGTTGCTGTTGGAATCCCTCTGCTCTTTGCCTTTCAGGTGGCAAAATCTGGCCAGGGCCGAGTGCCACCGAGCAGCAGGGCATGGCCCTCGTGGAAATTCAGTGCTCGCACCGCTCTGCGGGACCTCATCTCATCAAGACCCATCTTTGCTCCCGCTCCCTCTATGCTGGCAGCTGGGCTGCTCTTCCCGTGCCTCAGTTTCCCCATATGGGTAAAAAAAGCAACACTGAGGAGCTCAGGGGAGCCTTTGAAGGTCACGGATGAAAGCCCCTGGTGAAGGAACAGGGCTGCATCTCTTCTTTCTCCTCGTGCCCATGCTGGATGCCCTCGGAGTGCTGCCTCCACGTGCTTCACACGGTGCTGCAGCAACATTTGTTAAGCTTTGGGCACAGAAGCCGCGCTTTGAGGTACCCCAGGACTGCGAAAGCGCGCGGGGGATTAATGGGGAGCTGCGTGTAGCTAAAAGCAGAGAGCAGACTCCAAACAGTCAAACCTCCCTTACAAGCCTGGGGGAAAACATCTTCCCTCTCTGCTTCATCAGCGGTTGTAGCCGGCTCCTTTCATTTCTCTGGCGGAGCACGGAGTTTGCTGGGGGGGACCTGGGGGGCATCTCCCCTTGCTGTGCTTTAATGGAGCGGCACGGCGAGCCGCCGTGGGCCGGGGAGGTGGTGGGATGCTTTGATGCGCCACCGATGATTCAGTGGCAGCGTATTAGCTGGCAGCAGGTAGCTGGCAGGTAAACGTTCCTCCTTGGGGGTGTCCACCCTCTCGGGGGTCTCCCCAGGTGAAACGGGAAAGGGGAGCTGCCCCATTTCGGGCTGTGGTGGGCAGACGGGCTCCGGTGTGAGCCCCGGCACTCGTGCAAACATGGGGGTCTGCTCATCCTCACCCACCCCCATGAGGACCCTCCTCTGACGGGCGACCGTAGTCCCCATCCTTCACGTCACTGCGGCGGGAGGCAGCAGCAGCCCTGCTGGAAGGGGAAGGACCATGCTGCACGCCGCGATGTCCGCTCCGGTTTTATACACCTAATTCCTTCCCACCCAGGTGTCTGCTTTGGGATCGCAGGCGGGATTTCTGCTGGAAGAGCCGAAACGAAGCCATCAGTGGGGCTGGCAGCAGGCTGGGGCTGCCCACTCCTTTTATTCCTCCCTTCTCCAGCCTTGAGAGAGAGAGAAATGAGCTGCCCATAGCACGCAGACCCCCTGTCCCATCGCATCCAGCCTCCATCCAGCTCTGGAGGGGATGCTGAGGAGGAGGAGGAGGAGGAGGAGGAGAGCCAGCCCTGGCCCAGGAGATGCTGCCAGCAAAGGGCGTTAAGCCCCTGCAGAAATTTCCTCCGCAGTACAGATTTTTTTTTTTCTGAATGGCAATAGAGCTGTGAAGGAATTACCGAGGAAAGGCCGTGGGGGGGAAGCGGGGAGGGGGAAGCGCTTGGCAGCTCCCTTGCGGGGGCTTAACTCACTGTAACGTGATCCTAGGATCCCTGTTTCAGCAAAACCGGCGGCCCCGGCGGAAGGCTCCGCTGCTTAATCCAGCTGAAAAGAAGCCTTTGCAATTAGCCGGCTGGTTTGGCAAACTCTTGCGGTGATTCAGCAGCTGGTTGGAAGGTGGCACTTCTCCCACCGCGCTCCTTTGGGTGGTTATCTGTAAATACTGTGATTTCTTCCTCGCCGCTGAGGATGTTTCTTTCATCTCTCGTTCGGCCCGTTTGGCTCGCGGCTCCTCCGGCGGGTTTATTTCTTGGATAGCGCCGCGGAAAGCTTTTCTGGGCTGGGTTTCCGAGTCCTGCAGAGCCTTTGCTCCAAGGACACAGTCCTGCAAGCGAGGCCTCTCCAGCTCCATCCTCCTGCGGGATGGAGGGAGCGGGTTCGGGGTGAGGACCCTGGGCAGGGGAAGGTGACAGCCCCACGCAGGTGCCGGGACGGTGGTGGCGAGCCACGTTGTGGCTGCTTTGGACCACCACGGGGCAAGCTGGGCACGCGTGGTCATCCCACTGCAGGTTGTGGCTTGGGGTTGGACACAACCACGGGACAGAGGATGGTCCCTAACTGAGGGTGACAGAGGGTGACACGTACCTGGCTGGCCCAGAGCCCTTGGAGGAGCTATAGGTTTAGTGATGAGCCTGGTTCTCCCTCTGTCCTCGGCTGGTGGAGGTTGTTTCTCCTCCAGCCTCACAGGAGCCCCATCAGTTCAGCCTCGCAGTTCCTCCATCAGCAGGGCAAGGAAAGGAGGAGCACGCTGGACCCCAAGGGTTTTATTGTGCTGTGATGAGGCGCAGCGGGACCGGCGCCTTCCGTCAGGGCTTCTCTGTGCATTTCCCAAATGCAGCCTGAAAGCTGCGGCCACGCTAATTGCGTTGATTGAATCTGTGGCCCCTCAGTGGCCTTTGCTTGGGGGGAAGGTGGTGTCGGCAACAGAGAGCAGTCGTGGTCCCATGCCCAAACCCAGGCTGGGCGGAGGGTGGCTGGAGAGCAGCCCTGAGGAGAAGGACGCGGGGGTGTTGGGGGTGAGAAGCTCCACACGCCCCGGCAACGTGCGCTGGCAGCCCAGAAACCCCCCGCAGCCCGGGCTGCATCCCCAGCAGCGTGGGCAGCAGGGCGAGGGGGGGGATTCTGCCCCTCTGCTCCGCTCTGTGAGACCCCCCTGCAGCGCTGCCTCCAGCGCTGGGGCACCAACAGCAGAAGGACACGGAGCTGTTGGAGCGGGGCCAGAGGAGGCCCCGGAGCTGCTGGGAGGGCTGGAGCCCCTCTGCTGGGAGGACAGGCTGAGAGAGCTGGGGGCGTTCAGCCCGGAGAAGAGAAGGCTCCGGGGAGACCTTGGAGCCCCTTCCAGTCCCTAAAGGGGCTCCGGGAAAGCTGGGGAGGGACTCTGGAGCAGGGAGGGGAGCCACAGGATCACAGGGAATGGTTTTGCACTGGAAGAGGGGAGATTGAGATGAGATGTGAGGAAGCAATTCTTGGCTGTGAGGGGGGTGAGCCCCTGGCGCAGGTTGCCCAGAGAAGCTGTGGCTGCCCCATCCCTGGAGGGGTTCAAGGCCAGGTTGGACGGGGCTTGGAGCAACCTGGGCTGGTGGGAGGTGTCCCTGCCCAGGGCAGGGGGTGGCACTGGGTGGGCTTTAAGGTCCCTTCCAACCCAAACCATTCCATGATTCTGTCCCCCAGCCCAACCTGCCCCCCCCTTGCCCTGCGCTTTGCCTTCGGGCCGTGCTTGTTGGAGCTGGGGATCGGTGGAGGTCCCTGGGCTGGGGCTGCTGAGGCCGTGCACGAACATCCCTGCTTCTGCCTTCCCTGGTGTTTCGGGAGGGACAGGGGCTGGGCCAGGAGGGGATGGATGGAGGCAGCAGCTCCCTCCTGCCCAGCCCGGTGCCCCCCCTGCCGGGGGATGAAGCTGGGGCCGGGCGCCCGTCCCCCTTCAGCCGCCCCCTCTGCTCTCTTGCAGCTCACCCTACAGAGCACCAAGTCCCGCGTGGCCTTCTTCGAGGAGCTCTAGGATGCGACCAGCCGCTCCGCACCACTGCTGCCCGCTGAACGGAGCATCCCCCCCCCACCCCTACAGCATCGGCGTGCCCCAAACGGGGCCGGGGGAGCCGGGCATTGCCCCCCGGTGTCCTGCCCCCCCCACCGCGGGGTGCTGCCAGCCTCTGCACGCCGACGGACTCGGGTGCCCACGGACTGTGTGACGTTCTCTAGCTTAGCGTCCCTTCACCCTCCTCCCTGGCCCTCTTTTTTTTTTTTTTTTTGGTTTTCCCAGCCTTTTTCTGTGATTTTTTTCTAGCCTAGTTTTTTTAGCCTTGGCCTTCCCCTTGGTGCCGGGGTGGGGGCTGTGACAGTGCCTCCCCCCCAACCCAAGCCTGGCAGCCAACGGGGCAGCGTGCGGAAGGGTGTCCCTCGGCGGGGATGCTGTCCCTCCGCGGGGATGCCGTCCCTCCGGGCTGCCTTCTCCTGCCGGTCCCGGAGCCTTCTCCGGTGATGCCCGGAGCTCCATTAGGAAGGCAGAGCATGTCCTAGTGGAGTGCTGTAAATCAGGGGCCGGCGCGCCGGCGCCCGGCAGAGGTGGGAGGCAGGAGGCAGGCGGGCAGGGAGCGGGATGGCAGCGGGGACCCCGGGCTGCGGGGATTAGGGCAGGAGGTGGGGAGGAAGGCCCCCTCCTCCTCCTCCTCTCCGCAAGGGATAAGGAGCAGAACAGCTAGTGCCAACCAAATGAAACCTTTTTTTATTATTATTATTATTGTTTGGTTTTTTTCCTGCAAACTGTGACAAACCTGGGCAGCTTGAGGCCAAGGGGGGGCTTTGGGGGCTGAGGGCTGGGCTCCTGCTGGGTGCCCCGGTCTGGCAGCCCCCCCCCACGATGTGGCCCCCCCCCCCCCAGCTCCTCCGAGCCCCTCCCTGGGCTGCCTGCTCCTGCCTGTCCTTAAGCAGGTGCCTTTGCTCACAGCTCTTACCCCCCCGGCAGCGGCCGCAGGGGGGGAACGGGGATGCCTTGACTTTTCCTTCGTGTCTCCATCCCAAATCCTGCCCTCTGCTCGGGACCGGGGGGTGGGGGTGGGGGGGGGTGATGGAAAACCTCCCTTCCAGCTGCGATTTACCCTTTAAGGGAGCCGGTGCTGCCCTGAGCATCCCCCGCATCCCCTGGGGACCCCCAATTCCTCCCTCCCACAACCTCACCTGACCCACAGCCACTCCGGAGGGTCAGCCCCTGGGGCTCAGCACCTCGTAAATCGCGTCCTGAACCCTTTTTTTATTTAAAACCGCTTTGCCTCGGATCGACTCCCCGCACGTGGCTGCGATTCGGCTGCCCGTGGCCTGGCACAGCCGCTTTCCTGTTCCCCTGGACTCTTGTACTGGGAAGAAATAACCGTTTTCTCATTTGTTTTAATAAAAATTCAAAGCACTAGGAGGGGGAGCTGGGACTTGTTCGGTCTTTTTTCTTGGGGAAAAACCTCCCAAAGCCCTTCGCTGCGGCAGTTAAAAGCAGGGGGGGGAGGTTTTAATGGGGAGGCTTTAATGGGAAGCACGTCTGGGGCCATGGGATCCCTCCGGGAGCTCTCTGCGGAGCCGGGGTGGCATCCCGCTCCCCGTCGCTCCGGGGGTCCCGCTGTCCCCACTCCCATGGGCTCCTCCATCCCTGCTTGCTGCCCGTTTCCCTCCCGGGGTTCGGGGTGCCCGGTGGGGGGCTGAGCCCCATGTTTGCCATCCCCGGGGCTCTGCCCATGGCTGCCTGCACTCAACATGCCTGGAATAAATAACCGATACGCTGCATTGACCTCCATTTTTTAATTAATCACCGATAAAACCCCTCTGGGGACCCGGCTGAGCTGCCAGCCCTGAGCTGGGGCTGCCGGTGGGGCTGCACCGAAGCACCGTCTGTGCCAAACCTCACCATGGCCGGGCAAGACCCAACGCGGCGGGGGGTAGGGGCTGCTCCCGGTCGTCCCCCCCCCCGGCCCCGTTGCGACGGGATGCGCTCAGCGATGGATGGATGCGCTTGTTTATCCGCTCACAGCAGCCAAACCCCGGGAGACGAAACGCAGCTCCTGGCGAGGGCTCGTCCTCGGGTGGGCTGGGGGCGATGAGGGTTGGTTGTTTTATTTTTTTTTCCCCTTTTTTGTTGTTTTAAGCAGGGCTGAGGGAGGCGGGATGGGGTGGGGGGGGTGGTTTGGCACGGGGATGCTGGTGGGGGAGCAGGGGAGATTTCGGGGCTGCAGGGAGGCAGCAGGCGAGGGAAGCGGAGGGTGACCTGATTTCCCACGCGTGGGGTGGGAGCGCTGCCCACAGCCGCCCGTGTCGATAATGCAGCTGGTGTGCTGCCTGCCCTGCCTGCCCTGCCTGCATTGCACTGCCTGCGCTGCCTGTTCTGCCTGCGCTGCCTGCATTGCACTGCCTGCCCTGCCTGTCCTGCCTGCGCTGGCTGCCCTGCCTGCATTGCACTGCCTGTGCTGCCTGTGCTGCCTGCCCTGCCTGCATTGCACTGCCTGCGCTGCCTGCATTGCACTGCCTGTGCTGCCTGCCCTGCCTGTGCTGCCTGCGCTGCCTGCATTGCGCTGCCTGCCATGCCTGTCCTGCCTGCGCTGGCTGCCCTGCCTGCATTGCACTGCCTGCACTGCCTGCGCTACCTGCATTGCACTGCCTGTGCTGCCTGTCCCGCCTGTGCTGCCTGCCCTGCCTGCGCTGCTTGCATTGCACTGCCTGCACTGCCTGCACTGCCTGCACTGCCTGCATTGCGCTGCCTGTGCTGCTTGTGCTGCCTGCATTGCCTGCATTGCCCTGCCTGCGCTGCCTGCTGCCTGTCCTGCCTTCCCTGCCTGCACTACCTGCAGGGAGCGGGCAGAGCCGGGGATTTGGCCCCAAAGCGAAGCCGAAAAGGCCTTTCCCAGTCCGGGCCGTGGCAGCGGGGCCGGGGCGGCAGCGCTGGGGGATGCAGCGCCTGCGACGGGGGCCGGGGCCAGCGCAGGAGGGTCCCCGATCCCTCAGAGGGGCCGCGCGCAGTGGGACCCCGCACGCTCACAGCACTGCGCGCTTGCGGCACCCTGCAGCCGCAGCACTGCACGCACCCGCAGCATTGCACGCACCCGCAGCATTGCACGCTCACAGCACCCCGCACCCACAGCATTGCGCACTGACGGCATTGCACACTCGCAGCCTTGTGTGCGTGCAGGGTCGCGCACTTCCAGCCTTGTGCACTCCTAGCGCTGCGTGCTTACAGTGTTGCACACTCGCAATCCCAGGTGCTCACAGCACCGCACGCTTGCGACCACGCACGCTCACAGCACCGCACACTCGCAGCACCGTGTGCCTGCACCATTGCACACTCGCAGCACTGCACACTCATGGCATTGCACGCTCACAGCACCCTGCACCTGCAGCGTTGCATGCTCATGGCATTGCACGCTCGCAGCCTTGTGTGCGTACAGGATTGCACACTGGCAGCATTGCACGCTTGCAGCACTGCACGCTCACAGCACCCCGCACGTACAGCTTTGCACGCTCACGGCACTGCACGCTCGCAGCCTTGTGTGCGTGTGGGGTTGCGCACTTCCAACCTCGCACACTCCCAGCACTGCACACTTGCAGCACTGTGTGCCTGCACCATTGCACACTCGCAGCGTTGCACACTGGCAGCATTGCACACTCACGGCACCCTGCACCCACAGTGTTGCACGCTCACAGCATTGCACGCTTGCAGCCTTGTGTGCGTGTAGGGTCGCGCACTTCCAACCTCGCACACTCCCAGCACTGCACGCTCACGGCATTGCACACTCACAGCCTTGTGTACGTACAGGATTGCACACTGGCAGCATCGCACGCTCACAGCATTGCACGCTCACAGCACCCCGCACCCACAGCGTTGCGCGCTCACGGCATTGCACACTCGCAATCCCATGTGCTCACAGCACCGCACACTTGCAACCACGCACCCTCACAGCACCGCACACTCGCAGCACCGTGTGCCTGCACCATTGCACACTCGCAGCACTGCACACTGACGGCATTGCACGCTCGCAGCACCCTGCACCCACAGCATTGCACGCTCCCGGCATTGCACACTCGCAGCCTTGTGTGCGTGTGGGGTTGCGCATTTCCAGCCCTGCGCGCTCCCAGCGCTGCCATGAGCACTTGCAGTCCCGCATGCTCCCAGCGTCGCACGCTTGCAGCACCCTGCGCCCGCAGCATTGCGTGGCATCGCGCGCTCGCGGCCTTGTGTGTGGACAGGGTTGCACGCTCGCAGCCTGGCACACTCACAGCATCCCATGCCTCCCGCCCTGCACGTTTGCAGCCTGGCGCACTGGCAGCGCCCCCCTCCCGCCCCCCCGGCTCCCCGTTTGCACACTCGCAACCTGGCACACTCGCAACCTGGCCCAGGTACTGGCTCCCTGCCCACCCTCCCGCGGCACCACCGGGGCCGTTCCTCCGCTTTCAGAGGAAATCTCATTCTCTTTTTTTTTTTTTTTTCCCCTTTGAGCAGAATTAAACCCACCAGAGCGGCGGCAGCAGCAAGGTGGTGGTGGTGGTGTGGGGGGGGTTGCCTTGCAATGACTTTGCCCAACGAAAAAAACCCCATCCCAAGTACCCCAATCACCCACTTGGGTGATTCCCAAGTACCTCTCCCGACGCCCTCCTCCTGCCACGGATTCTTTAGGAAGGAAATCATGATTTTTTTTGCTAAGCCCAGGCAGTAACCGAGCGTTTCGGCAGCGGTTCTCCGTGCGCTGGGGGTGGCTTTGTCACTGGCTTGGGGACAGGTTTGTGCCCAGCGCTTGGATAAGGGTGATTTGTTGGTTCCATGAGTGTCCCTGTCCCCAAAGCCTCCTCGACTCACGGGTTTTTCCCTTTCAAACCATTAAATACTCTCAAAAAATAGAATGAAACGCTGAGAAGGGGGGATGGAACCCATGGATGTGGGGGCCACTGGGGTGGAGGGGCCGCAGGGTGGCCCATGGGTGTCCAGGCCAGGACCAGGAGCCTGGGGGGGGGTCAGGGTGCTGGTTTGGTGCCCACCCAAAATGTGCACGGCTTCGGCTGGCAAAACCTGGCCGGAAAGGGCCTTTTGGGGGGGGAAAGACGGGATGGATGGGGAAACTGAGGCAGGGATGGCTCTAGTGTGGCCTCCCCACACCCAAAACTCCAACTCCACACCCCCGGCCACCCCCCTGCACCACGGGGTGCTGCGCTGGCGCTGGGTGCACCAACAGCAGAAGGACTCGGAGCTGTTGGAGCGGGGCCAGAGGAGGACACGGAGCTGCTGGGAGGGCTGGAGCCCCTCTGCTGGGAGGACAGGCTGAGAGAGCTGGGGGGGTTCAGCCTGGAGGAGAGAAGGCTCCGGGGAGACCTTGGAGCCCCTTCCAGTCCCTAAAGGGGCTCCGGGAAAGCTGGGGAGGGACTCTGGAGCAGGGAGGGGAGCCACGGGATGAGGGGGGACGGTTTTACACTGAGAAAGGTCAGATTTAGACTAGGTCTCAGGAAGAAATTCTTCATTTTGAGAGTGGTGAGCCCCTGGCCCAGGTTGCCCAGAGAAGCTGTGGCTGCCCCATCCCTGGAGGGGTTCAAGGCCAGGTTGGCCGGGGCTTGGAGCAACCTGGGCTGGTGGGAGGTGTCCCTGCCCAGGGCAGGGGGTGGCACTGGGTGGGCTTTAAGGTCCCTTCCAGCCCGAACCATTCTGCGGTTTCCGTAGGGGAAGTGTGTCTGCACGGGGCTGGGGGTGCCTGGGGAGGTGTGTTTGCACGGGGAGGTGAAGCAGGGAAGTGCAGTCCCGCACCCCAGCCATGTCGGGGGGCAGCGGGCGCCCTGGCACGCAGGACGGGTGCTCGGAGCCGGCACATGGGCGTTAGTCAGCACGGGGCCGGCTCTGACTCATGGCTTAATGGATTCAGGCTGACACGCCATGGCACGGCACAGCGTGGCACGGCAGGCACCTGGCCACAGGCCACCGTGGGCACAGGCTGGAGCTGGGCGGGGGCCGGGCACCCAACAGCTGTGGGTGGCTCTTGCGGGGTCGCCCTCTACCCACCAGCAACAGGAGCCAGCACAGGGTGGGAACTAGGGGAGCAGCCCATGGGACACCCCATCGCTGGTCTTGGGCACCCTGGGGAGCTCGGGGCACCCATGGGTGCTCAGCCCCCAGGTGGTTCGGGTCTGGGTTGCAGGATGACAACGTAAAATGCTGCTCCCCAGGGGCAAAGCCAGGCAGGGTCCTGCTCTCCAGGGACAGCGTCTTGGGGACATGGGGACCTTATTCCTCCCTTTGCCAGCAGCTGCCAGCCTCGTGGCATCCCCGCTGTCCTCATCCATCCTCATCCATCCTCATCCATCCTCATCCATCCCCGCCGGCACGGGCTGATGGCCGGCACAGGGCTGCCGTCTGCGTCCCTCCACCTTTGCCTCTTCCCAGCCCTTTGTCTTCCAGGGAGAAAAAAGGGAAAGAAAATGAGATGAGGAGGGAGAGGAGAGGGGAGAGGCAGCCTCGCTGGGGGGGTGGCCCCCAGGGCCGCCCTGCTCTGCGCAGAGACCCGGCCAGCTCAGTGCATCTCCCCCTGCCCCGACACCTCCCCCGGGGCAGCTGCCGCAAAGCTGTAATTAAAAGCCCGACGACGTGTGTCTTGTCGGCTTAATTAGGGGCTTAACAGGCTAAGAGGGAGGATTGACGGTGGGGAAGCTGCAACTCCGGAGCCGAAACCTCCAGCTGGTACCAGCGGTGCCCCCTCAGCCACCGCGGCAGAGCACCGGGGAGGGGATGATATACGGATGCTATAAAATAAAAAGCACATGGAGCTGCTCCAGCCACCGCAATTTCCACGCGGGCGGAGGATGAATCGCCGGAGGCTGCTCGGGCCGAGCGGGGGGATGCTGGGCGAGGGGTGATGGGGTGCAAGACCATGCTGTGGGGTGCAGGACCATGCCGTGGGGTGTGAGGCCATGCGATGGGGTGCAGGACCGCGCCGTGGGTTGTGGGACGGCATGGTGGGATGCAGGACCACGTGCCGGGTTGCAGGATCATGCCATGGGTTGCAAGACGACATGGTGGGGTGCGGGATCATGCGATGGGGTGCCTGACCTTGTAGTGGGGTGCAGGACCGCACAGGGGTGCAGGATGCTGTGATTTGGTACAGGACCATGCAGCAGGGTGTGCAAACATGCAGCGGGGTGCAGGACCACGTGGTGGGGCACAGGACCACACGGTGGGATGCAGGACAATGCCATGGGGTGCAAGACCACACAGTTCAGTGTAGGCCCATACAACACACCTGGGACCAGCCATTGTCCAAGAGAGCTCGGGAGCTGCTGCCCTGAGAGCACAAGGGCCAATATTTTCCCAGGCACGGAAGAGACTGAGCCGGCGCTGCCAACCAGCACGTGGCCCTGATGGGGACATGGCCCTGGGGAAGGAGACGCCACCTCAGCCAGGATCCCACCAGCCAGGATCCCTTCACCCTCGTCACTAACTTTCCCTCCCCTAATAATCACCTCGGGCAGCATCATCCCTCCTGGCCTCCTCAGGCATCTGCTGCCTCCACTGCTCGGGGAGCCCCGGGGCCGGATCCGGACCAGGAATGCTGGAATCCTGCTCCCATCACCTCCTCCCACCCGGACACGGTATCACCTGCTGTGGGGACATTGGGCATCATCAGGATCCTGCTGGGATGCTGCCTGCAGCTGGCCTGGGCATCGTGGTGCTGGGTACCACCAGGTCCTGGCATCACGGCATTGGGTACCGCCGGGTCCTGGCATCATGGCACTGGGTATCAGCAGCTCCTGGCATCGTGGCACTGGGCACTGCCGGGTCCTGGCATCACGGCACTGGGTACCACCAGACCCTGGCATCATTGTGCCAGGCTACCCCGGGGCCAGCAGCGGCTCGCAGCATCCTGGAGAGACGGAGTGAATGTCGCTACCTGATGGCGTTGCTGATGGCGGGAGTCTCCTGGCGAGCACGGCCTGCGTGCCGACGGCAGGATGGGAGCGGGGCCTGGCCCAGCACAGCTGTGTCCTGAAGGCACGTCTTCTTGGAAAGAGGGTTGTTGGGGCCGTTTCTCAACAGTCTTAATGCTCGGCCAAGGGGTTTGCTTTGGGGTCTGACTTCAGCCTTGGCTGTAGCAAAGAAAAGCCGCTCGGCGACCTGCCGGGTACCAGCATCCACCCGTGTCACCGATGCACAGGCGCCGTAATGCGGATTTTGCTGCATTTATTCCTCTTCCTGGGGCTGTCGCTGAGGGCAGGGGCTGAAGGTCAGCCTCGCGTGGTGCCTCTGGGGCTGAGCACAGCTCTGCCATTGCTTTCGCTCCCCTCTTGTGTGCTGCTCTCGAAAACCCAGATCCTTCCCGGGCAGGCTGTGCTTCCCGGGGATCTTTTATTTTTTATTGCAGTTAAAGAGTTTAAGAAGGTCCTTGACTGGGAGTTGTGTCCCCACTCGGTCTCTTGGCAGGAGCAAGCGGAGTTGCCGCCACCCTTAGCACGCCGGGCTGCATCCGCTGGAGGGATGCTAAGAACAGGCTCATTTCAATTTTTCCCAGTTTTCATAAGGAAAAACTAACCCTAAGCAGAAGTCTAGCCTCGTCCCATGGAGGGGCTATTTTGCCTCCTGAGAACCCAACTTAAACGGGGCTCTCCAAGCCTTTCCCTTTCTCCCTTCCCTCCCCACCTGCGTCATCTGCCCAGAGCTTTTCCCGCTGTTTCCCTCATCGCGGGAGTGGTTTGCTCCAAAATACATCCCAGAGTCATGCCGGGTAGCGGCTCCGAAACCTCCCCGGTGGGTTATCGCGGCCGCCCTCCCCGGGTTTAATATCAGGCGCTGGGAGCTGGCAGCCGGCGCGGCAGCGGGGATAACCTTGCGGCTCGGTACGTTGCAGCCATCCCTCTTCTTCCATCAAGCGTTCATTTAAGAAACATTTCACTAAATACCCAGCTGACAGCGAGGGCCCCGGGAGATTGATGCCTCCGGCGTCTCCGAGGGCTCGGTGCCAGTCGGTGACTTTAAAATGACACAACGGCCACCCCGGGCCGCTCACGTCCCCTCCCTGTGCTCAGGGTGAGCGGTGTTACGTCCCGGAGGACACCGTGGTGCTGCCCCCACCCCAGGATCCTCAGGCTGCGCCGGGGTGAGTTATCCGTGGGGTTGTCCTGCGGGATTTGGGGGCACCCAGACCACGTTTGCACCATCCCACCCCCATCTCTGCCAGGGGTACCCATCCCATCCCCACCCCATCTCCAACCCCATCCCCATCCCATCTCCAACCCCATCCCTTTCTCATCCCCATGCCATCCCCATCCTATCCCCATCCCCACCCCCGTGAGGGATCCCCATTCCATCCCCATCCCCATACTCATCCCATCCTGTCCTGTCTCCAAGCCTGTCCCCATCCCATCCTCATCCCTATCTCATCCCCTCCCATCCCCACCTCGTCCCATCCCATCCCCATCCTCATCCCCATCTCATCCCATCCCATCCCCTTCCCCATCCTCATCCCCATCTCATCCCATCCCCTCCCATCCCCATCCCCATCCTCATCCTCATCCCCATCTCATCCCATCCCATCCTCATCCCCATCCCATCCCATCCCATCCTCATCCTCATCCCCATCTCATCCCATCCCATTCCGTCTCCAACCCAATCCCCATCCCATCTTCAACCCCATTCCCGTCCCTATCCCATCCTCATCCCCATCTAATCCTATCCCATCCCCAATCCCCATCCCATCCCTGCCAGGTTCCTTCTCTCCTCAGCAAGGACAATTGGGAATTTCAACTGGGGGACGTGGCAGAACCCAGACTTGCAAACGCCCGGACAAATGGAGTTGGCAGGACACGCTCCGGGCAGGGAGAGGATCCAGCACCGGAGTCTCTGCCGGGCAGGGGGATGGCGGGAAGGGAGAAGGGCACCTCGGCCCTGCCAGGGGAGGCTCAGTAACAAATGGGACAAGAAGATTAAATTAAAGATAAACCAGCGCCATCCCTGTGCCAGCACGGCTTTATTCCTTTTAATTCCCCCCCCTTCCCGTCTTCCTGAGAGAAATAAAGACGATGATGTTGGGATGGGAACCCGGGAGCAAGCGCTCTTGAGAGCGAGATCCTCGCAAAGCTGCGAATAAGATGCAAAACACCAGGCCTGGATTGCGCTTCTCCTGCCTCGTTAGCGGGATCGGCTAATTAGGGTACCGCCCTCGGGTGTCAGGGAAGGTGCTGCTGCCACGGGAGGGACAAAGGGATGGAGGGAGAGGTGGCATTGGCCTGCTGGCCCCAGCCCCCGGTGGAAAAAAGGGAGAAGGGTGAAGAGGAACCGCCGATAAAACAATGGAGGAATTACGAAGAGGAACATTTGCAACATCCAAACGGTGCGGGAAACGCGTGGATCACCCGGCTGCGGCTGGGATTTTAAGCTGAAATCCCAGGGGTTTGGGGACGCCGCTGCCTCCATCCCATCACCTTGGCGCGCGGTGATGGACCGAGAGCTGAGGAAACCGATTCAGAGCTTCTCAACCCAAAATAAGTGAGGAAATGGAAGCCAAGGGGCTGCAGGGCGCAGCTCGTACCGGGGCAAGGTCCCAGCCTTCATCCTGTGAGGAAGAGGACGGTGCGGCCGAGCGGGAAGGGGGGCTCTGGCGGGGCTCAGGGGAAACACCGAGACCGCTCTGCCGATGAGCCCTAACGAGCGAAAAACCAATCACGACTTCAAATGCCATTAAGCCGTTGTTTAATTCTTATTTTTCCCCCCGCTCCTTCCCCAGGGATGGAGCAGCAGGAGCCGGGCCGGAGCGGCTGCCTCCCGCCTCCGCAGGGAAGGATGCGCCGACAGGTCCCCCGATGCTGCTGAGAGCGGAGATCTGGAGGGATTCGTGGGGAAAAGCCCAACAATTTGCGGTATTATTCCTGCCGGGTTTTGGGCGGTGAGAAATTAATGAGTTTCCGCCCCGGGGCCTCCGGTGGGCAAATGGAGAATTAATTGGGAGGGCGACTTCGTTAATATTGTGGAGCAAATTGATCCGCTAAGAAAAAAGGAGGAGATTTTCAATTAGGCTGGTTTGCCTTTTCGGGCTTCTTTCTCCCCAAAAAGTTGTTTATTATTGTCAGCACCCTCCCCCTCAGGGCCGCGCGGTGAGCGCAACCGCAGTATTAGACACCGGAGACTCCCCATGTGCCCCCAGCGCCATCCCGAGCCCCGGGGGAGGATGAAAAAGCCACCCCCGAGCCGTGACATCCCGGGAGGAAGGGAACCGACACCTCGCAGCACCGGGGATTGGATCATCCCTGAAATTCCCCAGCTCGGGAGCACGGCCGAGGGTTGGTTTTCCGCTGTCGGAGAAGGAAATTTCTCCCAGCGAAAAAATAGCTTAAAGGGGACCCCAACTGGTTAAAACCAACGGCGGCTGCACGGGCGGCACTGCCGGGAGGCGGCTGGGGAAGGCGAGGGGTTTTGGGGAGCCCCGGGGGGGGGTGGGGGGTGGGGGGGGGTGTCCCGGCCGGCGGGGGAGGGTTGGAACCTCCATCTGCCCCCGAATTCTCGGCAGCGTTGGACTGGATGAGGCAACGGCTGAGCCTGAGCGCGTGGCCGGGGGGTGCCGGGGGGGGGATTTTAATGAAGGGGTTGGAACGGCAGGAACCCCATTCCAGAATGTTGGGGATTCTCCTGACAGTCCCAAGGCGAGAAGCACGTGTGGAGCCCGGCCGGCTGTGCCTCAGTTTCCCCATCGCTCTCGCGCATCCTCGCTATTCAGAGGAGGACCTGAGAGGTGCCGACCGTCCCCTTTTCTCTTTCCCACCCCCTTATGGCTCTGGGGACGTTTTCCCTCTTGTCCCCAACCCCTTCCCCCCCACCACAGCCCCTCCAAAGCAGCCTCCGGCCGGGACCAGGGACTTTGGCAGCCTCCCCGTGCCACCGTGCCTGGCCAGAGAGATGCCACCAAGGCACAGGGGACACTGTGACCCCCCCATCTCCCAACGGGCCGGGGTCTGGCACGGCCATGCCCACCCAGGGGGACGAGCCATGCCAGGTGGGTGGTGGGACGTGGCAGGAGAGAGGTCCCAGGTCCTGGGCAGCATCCCTGCCGTGGGGACACAGATGCCACTGGGACGTGGCACAGCGGGGACCTGCCCTGGTGTACGAGCCCAGCTGTGATTAATCAGTGACAAAGCGAGAAATGAGGCAAAAAAATGTGATCAGGGCCTGGGGGGAAGCGGGGGGTGACTGGAAACGGGGACGGAGGGCTTCGCTCCCGGCCCCGCTTCGGTCCTCTTCCACGGCTCGTCTTTGCCCTGGTGCGGGAGCAGGTCGTCCCTGGTGTCCCTGCCACCCCCGCAGCACCCTGGGGACCTCAGGGTGACCAGTGCCCTGCCCCAGGGTGCTGCGTGCAGGGACATCGGGGTGGTGATGGCCTGGGGTGCTGCCTGTGGGGACCTCGGGGTGACGACAGCCTGGGGTACCCAGTACGGGGACCCTGGGCTGACGACTGCCCGGGCACGGGGTGCCACGCGCAGGGACCTGGGGGTGGTGGCAGTGTGGGGTGCTGCGCGGGGTCCCCGGGCTGACGGCTGCCCGAGGAGCGGGGTGCCACGCGCGGGGACCGCGGGGTGATGGCTGCGCCGGTCCAGGGTGCTGCGTGCAGGGACTTGGGGGTGATGACAGCCTTGGGGTGCCGTGTGTGGGAACCTCGGGGTGACAACTGCCCGGACAGGGGGTGCCACAAGGACCCACCATCCGTTCTCCACCACCCAGTGTCCCCCCCCCGGCCGGGTGCCCCCCAGCAGCAGCGGGGCAGGATCCGGCCCGGGACGCTGACGGGTGGCTGTGACACCCTCTTTGTCGCAACTCCCCCCCCCCCTCCCCACCCCTCCCTCCCCCGAGGGGAAGGCACCACCCCCCGCCCCCAGCCCCATTTGCCAGGCGGGACCGTTCAAAACCCGCCCGGCCCCGCCGCTTCTCCCCGGATTCCGCCGCCTCTTCTCCGGGGCCGCGGCCGAGGATGCTCCGTCTGCCGGCGGCGGCGCGGGGGGAGCGTGTGCGCGGCGCCGGGGGCTGAGCCAGCGGCGGGGAGCCGAGCCCCGGGACACTTAGCGGGGAGGAGGAAGAAGAAGAAGAGGAGGAGGAGGAGGGAAGAGGAAGAAGAAGAGGCCGCCCTCGGCCTCGGCCCCGCCATGCCGGGCCCCGCCGGGGAACGTGGCCCGGTGGCAGCGGCCCCCCGGGGGCTGTGAGCGGCCCGGGGCTGGCGGAGGGGGGGCCCCGGAGCGGCATGGCCAGCCCCGTCCCCCCCGCCGCCGCCGCCGCCGCCGCCGCCGGGATTTAGCCGGTGCCTGGATGCTTTCACCTCCCGTTTCCACTTCGGGCGGGCATGTGCGCGGGGGAACCGGGCCGCCCCCAGCCTCCTCCGGCGCGGAGTCCCCCCGCGCCCTGACTCCCCGGTGAGGGGCTCCGCCGCCAGCCCCGTCCCGCCGCCGCCGGCCCCCGGAGGACGGGGAGCGCCCTCCCGCCCTGGGCCCCCCCCGGCCGGTGGGTGCCGGGCGGGGGGCGGCGGGCACCGGTAACTTGGGTTTTTTTTAGCGTCCCCGTTTCCCCCCCCCCCCCCCCCCCTTCCTCCCCCCGCCGCCCCGGTACCGGCTCCCCCCTCCGAGGAGATTTGGGTTTAAACTTTGGCTTTTGGGGAGCCCCGAAGATGCCTTTCCACCCGGTGACGGCGGCTTTGATGTACCGGGGGATCTACACCATCCCCAACATCCTCGCCGAGCAGCACCCCGTGGAGATCCCCGAGGACGAGCTGGAGGGTGAGCGGGATGGAGGGGGGGGGATCCGGGGTGGGGTGGGGGGGACACATCCCATGGGGAGGGGTGCGGGCTGCGGGGGGGGGGGGGGGGGGGGGGGGGATTGGTCGGGGTGCGCGGTCCCGTCCCCCCCTCCCCGGGCGCCGTGGGGAGGCTGAAGGCGAGCGGGATGCGGATGGATGGAGGAGGAGGAGGAGGAGTAGGGGGGGGGGGGGGGGGGGGGAGGAAGGAACGCGTGGGAGAGAGCCGGGCAGAGGGAGAGGGTGGCGGGGGGTGTGTGTGTGGGGGGGTGTCCCGGCCCCGGTGTCGCCGTTGTGACAATATGACACAGCAGGGACCGGCGGTGGCGGAGCGGGGATGGACCACCCCCCACACCCCCCCCCCCCCCAACCCCGGCGTGGCGGGGCCACCCTCCCCGCTGTCATAATATGACAGTGGCTGACGGAGCGGGGGGCCCCGGGGGCGGCTGTCACCCGTGTCACCCCACCCGCGTCACGGCAGCCCCCACGCAGCCCCGGTGCCACCGGGCTCCGGCCGGGAGGAGTGGGCGGCGGGGCTCTGCCCACCCGTGCCATGAGCGGGGCCGGGCTCAGCTCGCTATCGTCAGAAAGGCTTTTTCCACCCCAAAAGTTTGCCGGGACGGGTGCTACCGGTGCCCTCAGGCTCGGGGTGTCCCTGGAGAGCCCCCCCCCCCCTGCCGGGCACGGGGGGAAAGGGGCTGCAGCACCCCCGGCCCCCATCGCTGCCCCCAGCATGGGCACCGCAGGGGAAACTGAGGCACGGGTGGCCCCCACACATGGCCCTGCTGCCCCTTCGGGAGAGGGTGATGGGGGGTGTCCCCTGGGGACTCCCTCTGGGGAAACTGAGGCACGGAGCCCCAAGGTTGGAGAGTGGGGGGGCTCCGGCCCCGAATCCTGGCCAGGACCCCCGAGCAGGCAGGGACGTGGGCTCACGCTGGGTGTGCAAGAGGACGCGCGTGTGTGTGTGTGTGTGTTCACAGCTCTGCGGGTTGTGTTGGCATGCAGTTCTGTGCCCATTTACAGCCTCACTGCAGGGGTTGTGTGTGTGTGTGTGTGCGCGCGTGCACGAGTGTGTACACGCACACCTCCCCACGGCACACCCTGTGCGTGTGCTCACGCGGTGTTGTCACACGCACGGCCTCACCACGGGGAGTCTGTGCCAGCGCGCGTGTGTGTGTGTGTGTGTACACACTGGCAGCGTCACTGCAGCGTGTGTGTGCGCACACGTACAGCGTCAGCGCAGCACGGGTTTGTACGCACAGCCCCGCTGCAGAGGGAGCGCGTTGTGTGTGTGTGTGTGTGCACAAGTACGGCAGCCCTGCAAGGGATGTGTGGTTGTGTGTGTGTGTGTACGCGCGCGCACAAGAACATCACTGCACGGTGGCCCTGCATGTGTGTGCGCACACCTCCAGCATCGCTGCAAGGTGATTGTGTGGTTGTGTGTGTGTGTGCACGTCACTGCAAGGTGGTTGTGGTTGTGTGTGCACAAGCACGGCGCTGCACTGTGGCTCTGTGCGTGTCTGCGTGTGTGCGCGCACACGTACAGCATCACTGCGAGGGGGGTGTGTGTGTGTGCGTGTGCGCACAAATACAGCATCGCCGCACCGTGGTGTTGTGTGTCCGTGTGTGCACACACAAGTGGAGCGTCACTGCAAGGGGGGTGTGTGTGTGTGTGTGTGCACGAGTACGTCGCTGCAAGGTGGCTCTGTGTGTGTGCACGCACAAATAGAGCACCACTGCGAGGTGTGCGTGTGTGCGCGTGGACAAGCACGTCGCTGCAAGGTGGTTGTGTGCGTGCGCATGCACACCTACAGCATCACTGCAGGGTGGTTGTGTGTGTGTGTGTGTGCGCGCGCACAAGTACATCGCTGCAAGCTGTGTGTGCACGCAGCCCCACTGCAGCGTGTGATTGTGTGTTGTGTGTGTGTGTGTACGTGTGCACACTCACCGCCCGCGTGTGCCGGGGCGCTGTGGTCGCACCCAGCGTGGCGCAGCACCGAGGGGCGCTGGCAGGTCCCAGGGTGCTCCCGGCCTGGGGCTCCCCCCTCCCCCCCCAGCACCCACCTGCGGCTGCGGGGATCGATGGCAGCGGCGGGAGCCCCAAGGTGACCCCGCCAGGCGCCAGACACCTGCGTCGCGCCGGGGGGGACGTGCTGCCACCCGCTTCCGCGTCACCCTCCGCTCTGGGGGGACGTGTGTGACACCCAGCCGCCCTCCCGGCCCTCGGGGCTCCGCGGTGGGGCTGGGAAGACGCAGGGTGCAAACCGGGAAGATGCAGGGACAAACCTCTGCTGGGCCGGGGAGAGTCGGGGTGTCCCAGGTTAGGGGGGGGACACACAACACCCCGCTAGGACCCCAGTCTGGCCACCGCTGGGACACGTCCTTGCTTTTCCCCCAGCGCCCTGAGCTGGGTGATGGGGCATCCTCTGGGATGAGCATCCTCGAAGGACGAATTTTGGGGGCGCCTGGGCCGGAGCGGGGCTCGCTGCGAGTGCCGGGGGAACCAGGAGCATCCCCCTGCCCAGGCAGGGATGTTGTCCACCGAGATGCTTTAGCCATCAGGCCGGCAAGACTAAAACCTCCAAAACTCCCCCAAAACACCTTGGAAGACCTCACTGATGGGCCACCGTCTGGGCAGGGACGTCCCCAAGCGCTGGGGATCGATAGCACAACCCAACGTGGTACCCTGCCCCTTGGTGCTGCCCGGTGCCGGCAGCTTTGCCGCCTGGCGAGGGAAGAGGGCACCCACATCCATCCCGGCCTGGCTTCCCGGCGTTTCCCACACGATCTCGCCTGGTCCCTTCTTTCCCATCAGCCTGGTTCCAGCTCCGCGTATCGGGAGGGATAAAAAAGGCAGAAACTCCCTCAAAAAGGAGCCAAGCCCCGAGCGCGGCGGGAGGCGGGATGGAGCCGCTGGGCACCGGGAGGCTTTGGGGTGGGGGGGAGCCACCCGGCGTGGCGTCGCCGTGCCTCAGTTTCCCCGCTGCCCTCCGAGCTTGGTACAGCCACCCCCCCCCGCGATCGTCCCCCACACCCCGGGGCTCTTTTTGAGCCAGAAACCCCAAATCCTGCCACTTTCTCCCCACCGTTGCACGGGAGAGGGCTGAGCACCCGCGCAGCCCCGGCAAGGGTTGCTGTTATTTTTTGTCCGAAACGCGGCGCAGCTCCGGCACCACCCCGTAACCCCGGGATGGGTGCAGAGTCCCCGGGGAGGGGGGGACGGACATGGGTGCTGGCACACCCGGCACCCTCCCCGTGCCATCATGGGGGGGGGGGCGCAGGGATGGTCCTCGCCGGGCCCCCACCCTGATGGGCGCCCTGAGCTCGAGAGCACACGCCCCTCCCGGTATCCCCCCACCCCCCCCAACCACCCCCCCAACACCCACATGCACACCCATCACCCACTCATTTCCAGTTACGCCCCCCCCCACCATCGCGCCTCAGCCCATAACACCCCCCCCACCAGGACACACACACACAGAGTGTCACCGGGGGGGGGGGGGGGGGGGGCTCTGGTCCCATCAGATTTGGGGTTTCTGGCTCAAAAAGAGCCCAGGGGTGTGGGGGACGATCCCCGGGGGGGGGTGGCTGTGCCAAGCTCGGAGGGCAGCGGGGAAACTGAGGCACGGCGACGCCACGCCGGGTGGCTCCCCCCCACCCCAAAGCCTCCCGGTGCCCAGCGGCTCCATCCCGCCTCCCGCCGCGCTCGGGGCTTGGCTCCTTTTTGAGGGAGTTTCTGCCTTTTTTATCCCTCCCGATACACGGAGCTGGAACCAGGCTGATGGGGCTCGGGTCCGGCAGGGGTGGCAGCCCCTCGCGCCGTGCCTCAGTTTCCCCTCTGTAAGTGGGGGCCGGAGGGATGGGTGGCTCATTTGGGGCCACCAGCGCTGCCCACGGGGGATCTGTGGGGACCGGGGCTGGGGGGGGGGGGGGGCGAGGGGGGGGGAATGGCCAGACTGACCCCTGCTCTCCCCCCGCAGAGATCCGTGAAGCCTTCAAGGTGTTCGACCGGGATGGCAACGGCTTCATCTCCAAGCAGGAGCTGGGCACGGCCATGCGCTCCCTGGGCTACATGCCCAACGAGGTGGAGCTGGAAGTCATCATCCAGCGCCTCGACATGGACGGTAGGACCCCCCCCCAACCTCCACCCCCCCCGCCCCGCCCCGGCAACCCCAGCACGGGGACGGGGACCCCCAGCACCCTCCCTTTGGTGAAACACCCAATTTGCCCCATTTCCGCCCCGCTGGCTGGTGGCTGCTGGACCCGCTGCGGGATGCGGGATGCGGGATGCGGGGGGATCCAGGCTCTGCCTCATGCCCAGACCCTCCTGCTCGCCCATCATCATCATCATCATCATCATCATCATCATCATCATCATCATCATCATCATCGCCACCGCAGCTTCGTTTTGGAAGATTTAACCATCCTGGAGCGTTTGCAGGCAGGAACGGCACCTCTCCTGGCTCGGCAAACCTGCTGGGACCGGGCTGTCGGGGCCGGATCCTGCACTCGGGGCTGGATCCTACGCCCCGGGTTGGATCCTGCCCCCCGGGTTGGACCCTGCCCCCCAGGCCATGCCCTCATCCCCAGCGGGCCATGCTGGCCATGCTCCTCCGGCACGGCACTCGCTGCCACCATCGGCCTGTCCCTGTCGCTCCCGCGCTCATCGGGACCTTAAAGAGCTCGTTAATTTATTGGTTTCCTTTCCCCCACCGCCCTCCCACCCCGGTTAAAAGCCTTTCCGGCAGCGCTGCCAAGCCGCTGCTCCCTTCATTACTCATCGTTAGTGCCGGCCTGACAGCCCCGACACCGGCATCCTCCGCAGCCGCAGGATACGGACAGCCCGGTGTCACCCCGGCTCTTCCCAGTGCCCCCCCCCCCCCAGGGGTCACGGCCACCACGGGCGTCCCCAACTGCCATTAGGGTCCCAGCTGGAACTGGGGTTTCAGCTGGTGTTTGGGGTCCCTGATGGTGTTGGGGGTCCCCGGCCAGCACTGGGGGGGAGGGGCAGTCAGTATAGAGGGTCCCCATATGGCATTGGGGTCCCCAGCCAGCACTGGGGGTCCCCAGGTGGCATCGAGGGTCCTGTCTGGCACTGGGGACCCCAGCCGGTGTTGGGCATCCCAGCTGGTGTTGGGGGGGACCCCAAACTTTGTTGGAGGTCCCATCCCAGTGTTGGGGTCCCTAGTTGGTTTTGGGGGTCCCCAGGCAGCATTGGGTGTCTCCAGATAGCACTGGGAGGGGTCCTCAGACGGCACTGGGGTCCTGGCTGCCACTGGGGACCCCAGCCACTGTTGGGCATCCTGGCCAATGTTGGGGGACCCCCTAACTTTGCTGCGGGTCCCCAGCTGGTGCCGGGGTTCCCGACTGATTTTGGAGGTCCTTGACCAGCCACGGGGTCCTGGCTGGTATTGGGGGTGCCCAGCGAGTTTGGGGGTCCCTGCCTGGTGAAGTCCAAGAGTCCAAGGTCCCGTAATGCTGGCTGCTGCTCCGGACCAGCGCGGGTGGATACTAGTGACTCCTGGGTGGTATGGGGCGGGGGGGGGGCGCTCTGGGTGCTGCCCAGGAACAGGGTCCCCCCGGGTGACCCTGCAGCAGGGTGTCCCCAAGCAGTGCCAAGCCCAGGAGGGGTGGTCTCCCCAAAAAACACTGAGGCTTGGAGCGGGGCCCCCCTGGGCTGCAGAGGGGTGGGTACCCTGAGCATCACCGAGTCCAGGCAGGGGGGTCCCTCCCCACCAGGCAGCCCCATGGGGACTCTTCGGGGGGATGGGGAGGGTGTCACGCACATCCCCATGCCTGGGCAGGGTGTGACAGGAGCCTCCGTGTCCCACAGGCGACGGGCAGGTGGACTTCGAGGAGTTTGTGACATTACTGGGGCCCAAGCTGTCCACCTCGGGCATCCCGGAGAAGTTCCACGGCACGGACTTCGACACCGTCTTCTGGAAGGTAGGGGACCCCCACCTCCCGTCTGGGGTGCGGCAGCCCCGTCCCCCCCACCGAGGGCAGCGGGGGATGGCTCGGGGTCGGGGTCAGGGTCAGGGTTGGGGTCGGGATGAGGATTAGGGTCAGGGCTGGAGCTGAAGTTAGGGTGAGGGGGAAGGTCAGGATGGGGCTCCAGATTAGGGTCAGGGCCAGGGTTAGTGTTGGTGTAAGGGTTAGGGTTGGGGTCAGGGTCAAGGTTAGGTTTAGGACCAGGGTTAGGGTCAGGTTTAGGGTTTGGGGTCAGGGTTGGGGTTAGGGTCGAGCAGAGCTCAGGCTCCAGGTTAGGGTCAGTGGAAAGGTCAGCCTTAGTCGGGTCAGGGTTGGGGTCAGGGTTACACCAGCCCCAGGCTTTCCTGTCCCAGCCACGGCACGGGGGTGGCAGAGGGTGGTGATGGCGGGCACCCACTGGGTGCCCTTCTGTGGAGCCACCAGCCCCCTCTGCCAGGGGGTCAGCGGGACACCAGCCCTTTCCCCATCAAAAACGGGGTCGTCCACCCAAAACGCAGCACCCAAGGGTGCCGGGGGAACCCCCTCCACGCACACACAGCATCACTGTGCCCCCCCCACCCCCGACCGTGGGGAATATCCCCCTGCCCGAGCCCCCCCCTGCCCGCCCCCCCGCAGTGCGACATGCAGAAGCTGACGGTGGACGAGCTGAAGCGGCTGCTGTACGACACCTTCTGCGAGCACCTCTCCATGAAGGACATCGAGAACATCATCATGACGGAGGAGGAGAGCCACATGGGCACGGCCGAGGAGTGCCCCGTCGACGTGGAGAGTGAGTGCCGGGCAGCGGGGAGGCCAAACACCCCCCCCACCCCAACCAACCCCGACGCCACGGGGATGGCAGCGGGTACAGGGCAGGGAGGGGGATGCGGGGTAACGCCCCCCCTCCCCGGCTCTCCCTCCCCCCCCCTTCCCAGCCTGTTCCAGCCAGCAGATCCGGCAGACCTGCGTGCGGAAGAGCCTCATCTGCGCCTTCGCCATCGCCTTCATCATCAGCGTGATGCTCATCGCCGCCAACCAGGTGCTGCGCAGCGGCATGAAGTAACGGGGGCCGCCCCGAGCGCCTGCCTGCGCCCACCGACGGGGAGCCACGGCTCCAGCGGGGCGTCCAGAGATATATACACACACACACATATATACTGGAATCAGCCACAAATCTCCCTCCCGACACACACACACCCCCCGGGAGGGGGGCAAACCCGAGGGGGGGGAAGACCCGCGCCGGGTCCCCGCTGTCCCGGGGCGATGGGATCGCCTGGCTGTCTGCAGAACGTGGCAACTTTGATGAAAGACACACAAACACACACACAAAAAAACCCCAAAACCTCCCCTCGCTGGAAAAAAAACAACCACCAAACCCAACCGTAAGTGCATGTAAAGTGCATGGAGCCCCGTGTGCTGCCCCCTCCCCGCGCCGGGGGCGGGTTGCCCCCACCCCCGGGCATAGGATCCCGTCGGATACACCGATACTAGCGTCTATAGCTCTATATTTATGATAAAAACCAAATCATCCCCTAAGCAATACGCGCGCCTGAGGTGGTTTCTAGTCCGAGGTGGGGGCGTTTGCATGGACTTGGCTGCCAAGGGCTGGATTTCACACCACCCCCCACCCCCCACCTCCCCCCGTCCTGTCCCCGTGCCTCAGTTTCCCCACCCGCCCGATGGGGGGACGACGCTGACCTCCCGCTTGATGCACTTTGAGCTGACACCCCCTCCCCCTCCCACCCCGGGAAGAGCCAGAGAGACCCCAAGGATGGGGATCCCCCCCCTTGCCCTGCACCCCCCCCCCCCAGCCTGTATGTAGCACCCACCCGGGCACGGGACGGGTTGGGATTTGGGGCCGTTTCTCATTCTTTGGAGTTGTTTTGGGATTTGGGTTGTTGGTGGGCTTTTTTTTTTTTTTTTTTTTTTTCCTCCCCCCTTCCTGGTTGGTTATTTCCGATCTGAAATAAAACTGGGATTTCTGAAGCGCTCTTGGGCTGCTGGGGCTCCTGGCGGGGGGGGAGGGAAGGGGGGGAGGATGTGGGGAGAGATGGGGGGAGGATGCGATGGGGCAGGGTGATGGGTGCCGGGTGGGTGTAGGGCCATGGGAGCACCCATGGGTGCTGCTGAGCCGCTCTCAGCACGCTCTCTGCGTGGCCGAGTCCTCCCGACGAGGGGGGCAACGGCCAGGGGTCTGTGACCCCCCCCCCATCCAGCATCTCGGGGCGGGGCTGGAGCATCCCCAAACCTGGGGCTGGAGGGGACCCGGCTCCTTCCCGGTGGCTCCCAGCAGCGCCGGGGGCGTTACACCCCCTGTGTCCGGCTTTGGATC
Source organism: Rissa tridactyla (assembly GCF_028500815.1). Classification (NCBI taxonomy): domain Eukaryota; kingdom Metazoa; phylum Chordata; class Aves; order Charadriiformes; family Laridae; genus Rissa; species Rissa tridactyla. The sequence goes on from NC_071478.1 coordinate 15,194,726, forward strand.
CTGCCCTTTCCCAGGGACGGGTGCGAGCGCCGGGTGGTTTTATACCCCCCCACACACCCCCCCCAATCTCCCTGCCCTCATATTTTATGTCAGCGTTTGATGAATGTTTTAAGGCCATTTGCCTTACAAAGCGCCTCGACGGGGAGAACACGCGGCGTAAGCGCCTTCCCCAAAGCGCGTTCCCGCGCTTTAACGGCAAATTTAGGGGGGAACCAGGACCTGGTTCCACGGCGGAGAGGGACATGGCGGGGGGGGGGTTCAGAGAGGCTTTGTTGGGGGGGGGGGGTCACCGTCCCTGGGCCGGGCTGGGGATCCTGCCCTGAGGCTGGCAGGGAGGGGAGCACTGCTGTTACTCCTGATTTACACCACGGTGGGACCTGGCCCGGGGTGTAATTTCTCCCCCCCCATGCTGGGCGACGCCGTCCCGCTAATGGAAACACGGCCACACTCATGCAATCACGGCTGCGGGTGCTGGGGGGGGGGTCGCGCCCACCTAATGGATCGCCCTCCCCGAGCCCCCGAACGATGCATTTTTAATGACAAATAGATCAAAATAATAAATAAAACCAGGGGAAGCTCTCCGTGCCGTTAGCGCATCGAGCAAAACCGCTGCCCCCCCCCGGCCGTGGGCAGTGCGGGGGGTTCCCCCCCTCCCCCCCCCCGCCCAGGGAGAACGGGGCTGGAGGGGACCATCCCCGGGGCGTCGGGGCTGGGGCAGCCCCAGCGTCATCTCCCCACAGCCCCGTTTGACCCCCACATGGAGAAACCACATTTCCTGGGATTTCCCATCCTCCCGATGGGCCTCCCCAGCACCGGGATGGCGGGGGGGACACTCCCCCACCCCCCATTTTTGGGATGCCGGGAGGAATCAGCTGCGTTTTATTGACTGGGGGGTTGGATTGGGGGTGGGGTTTGGGGTGGGGTTTTTTTTGGGTTTGGTTTTTTTTTTTTTTTTTGATCTCGTATAATTTATCAAACAAATTGAACCGAACGTCCAAATGAGAAATGAAAATGGGAAGTGCTCCACGGCAATGAAATCATTCCGGCTGCCTCGCAAAGTGGGGGAAGCTCCGCGCCCGTAATGAAATTTCATCCATCTCCCCGCAGAAAGTTTTGATTTTTTTTATCAGCTGGCATTGCCAAAGGAAGCCACGTGGCCTCGGAGATATGTGTGTGTATATATATATATATATGTTTTTAACTAGATCTATTATAGATGCTGTGAATAAATATAAGGGGGCCAAAAAGAAAAAAAGAGGACAATTTAATTTGCTAGAAAATACGATAACATGAAAGAAAATTTAGATAAAAGGAATAATGCGATCCCCCAAGCTCAGCTTTTCCAAAGCGGCTCCATTAATTTGAACGGGAATGGGGAGGACGGATTCCTTCAGGCAGGTTTGGAGATGGCAGCTCCCGATTCAGGGCGCAATGGGGAGCCCCGGCCACGATCCCCTCGCACCGCGCTGCCGCAGCCGGGGACAGCTCGGGGCGGGTGCTGCGAGACAGCCCCGCTCCTCGCTCATTTAATTAAATGCTCGCTAGGAAAGGAAAATAAATAAATAAATAAATAAAATAGAATGTTTCTGTGCGAGCGCCGCAGCGGGAGGAGAGGGGGGGGAGGCGCGGGGCTGTCCCGGGAGAAGGACCCTGCGTGGGTGCTGCGGCGGGACCCCGCCGGACAGGGCGAGAGCAGCGGGGTCTGCAGGGCTGAGAGCGTCACAGCCCCGAGAAGCGTTTTGGGAGAGGAAGGGAAGGGGCTGGTAAAGGTTATCGCTCGCGGTGGCGCTGCAAGAAGCGGGGGATGGTCTCAGCCCCATCCCTGTCCCGTCCTCATCCCTCTACCCATCTCCATCCCTGTCTCCATTCCCATTCCCATCCTTATTTCCATCCCCATCCCTGTCCTATCCTCACCCCGTCCCCGTCTGCATCCTTGTCCCCATTCCCATCCTTATTTCCATCCCTGTCCCTATCCTGTCCTCATCCCTGTCCCCCTCTCCATCCCCATCCTTATTTCCATCCCCATCCCTATCCTGTCCTCATCCCTGTTCCCATCTCCATCCTCATCCCCATTCCCATCTGTATTTCCATCCCCATCCCTATGCTGTCTTCATCCCTGTTCCCATCTCCATCCCTGTCCCCACCTCCATCCCTGTCCCCATTCCCATTCCCATCCTTATTTCCATCCCCATCCCTATCTTGTCCCCATTCCCATCCCCATCTGTATTTCCATCCCCGTCCCTATCCTGTCCTCATCCCTGTCCCCATCCCCATCCCTGTCTCCATTCCCATTACGATCCTTATTTCCATCCGCGTCCCTGTTGTGTCCTCATCTCCATCCCTGTCCCCATCTCCATCTCCATCCCCATCCCCATTCCCATCTGTATTCCATCCCCATTCCTATCCTGTCCTCATCCCTGTCCCCATCTCCACCTCTATCCCCGTCCCCATTCCCATCCTTATTTCCATCCCCATCCTGTCCTCATTCCTGTTCCCATCTCCTTCCCTGTCCCCATTCCCATCCTTATTTCCACCCCATCCTGTCCTCACCCGTCCCCATCTCCATCCCCATCTCCTTTCCCATTCCCATCCGTATTTCCGTCCCCATCCCCTTTCCCATTCCCATCCGTATTTCCATCCCTGTCCTGTCCTTATTCCTGTTCCCATCCCCCTTCCCATCCTATCCCCATCCCCATCCCCATTCCCGTTCCCGTCCCCCCCCTCCTCTCCCAGCAAGAGCTGCCAGAGGACACCGGGCAGAGCCCAGCGGGGCTGTGCCTTGGCAGGGGCCCAGGAGCTGCTCATTTCCCTAAAAGCTTCCCGATAAATTACTCCTGCTCTTGCTCTATAAAAGGCACTTTGGCTCCCGCCGTCACCATCGGGCCGCAGCTCCTCACCGCCCACCCCGGGACCTGTCGGGGACACCGCGTCCCGCGGGGCCCTCCACATCCCCTCAGCATCCTTCGGGAGCCGGGTACCGGCCGCGCTGTGCCAAGGGACGGAGCCCAGAGCCCTGTCCCGCCTCGGCGCTTTCCTCCCACCGCGCAGCTCCCCGCGAACAGCCTTTTGCCCCGGGTTCGCCCGCGCCGGCTGCGTCCCGTCCCCGGCAGCGATACACGCCACCGTCGCATCTCCTGCCACCGCGCTGTAAAACACACCCCCATAAACGCCTGTAATTTACAGGCTCCTACAAGCACCTGGGAGTTCCCCGGCTCCGTGAATACACGACACCCTGCGAGCGATGCTCGGCTCGGCCCCGACGGCCGGAGATGGCACAAGCTTTTGCCAGAAAACCCGCTTTTAATTACCCCCCGCCTCGCCAGCCCCTCTCAGCCTCCCCCGGCCGAGCGGGTGCGTGGGCAGGGAACGCTCCCGCGCTCCGCTTTCAGGCTTTTGGGGGAGTTTCCTGCGTCAGGAGCGGCTTGTCTCCTGGGGCGCGAGGAAGAGTGCGGAGGGGCCGCGTGTGTTTTACACCGTCATTTTCATTTACAGTTCGGTTTTGCAGCTCGCGCAGGGAGCTGCCTGGTGCCCGCCTGGGCAAAGGTGTGTTTTATCTACCAAATTTAAGCCGAATCTGGGGAGTGGTTTCGGAGCTGTGAAGCTTGTGGGTGTTGGGACCAATTGCCCGCCCAAGGGATGCTCCAAAACACACTGGGACCGGAGCACGCGGAGCAGGGAGGGGACACGGGGGCTGATGAAAGTGGGTCTCCAAACACGGGCGAGGAACTGCGAAGTATTTTGACGGCTGATTGCGAAACAGCCAGCACAGGCTCCGCCGCCGTCCTCAAAACATCAGCGGGAGAGAGGGGAGCGGCTGTGCTTTGATTTGGCTCTGCCGGCAGCAGCTGTGGCCTCGTCAGGAAGGTGTCACACGCGTGGTCTGGCTGCCGCTGCCACGGCTCAGACTCGCACCGAAGCCGTTTGTCGCCCTTCAAAGTCAGCAGAGCGGCGGGGGCAATGGGCTGAGTCCCCCAGCAGCCCCCGGCCCCCCAGGGCTCTGTCCCCACGCTGTGAAGGGGACATACGTCAGAGCAGGATGGAGAGAGTGGCCAACGCTGCTCCTGCAGATGGCTGAGAATGGAGCCTGACAGCTCATCCCCTGCTCCGGAGCATCCCAAAGCCCCTTTGAGGATTGTTTTTTCCCCCCATTTGGCCTCCTGCAGCTGCGCAACCTCTGCATTCAGGGCAGGGGTCCCCTTCCTCCAGGGAACACTGATTTGTCCCCAAATAGGTGACACATCAGTGCTCTTGCTTACCCACACGTACCGGCGCCTGCAAGGGGAGGTGAGGATGGGACATGGGGCTGGTGCCGCATCCTCGGAGCCCCAGCCCCGGGCGAGCTCAGGGCTCGGCGGAGCAACCGCAGCCGCAGCGGGGAGGATAAAAACACCCTTTAGTTTGGTTTAAAGCTGCACCAGCCTCCGGCCAAGGCTGGTTTCCCCACTGCGGTCACATCCAGCCCCTGCTCGTGTCAAAGCTGCGTCCCAGGATGGCTGATGGCTCCCGGTGACCATCTGCCTGCACACCCTGGGGTGGGAGCTCCAGGCAGCCGAGCGCTGCCACCATCTAGGCGAGATTTGGCCAGAAGCAGCTGGCTCCTGCCCGCGCTCTTCATGAATCTGGATTTACCGCCACCGTGCGCGGCCAAACCTGAAATGCACTGGCAGGGGGTGCAGCCGCCCTGGGCAGAGCGGCTGCCGGAGAGCCGCTCTCTCTGGATGCTGCTGGCCAGGATCCCCCGCGCGCCCGGCAGCTCCGCGGTGAAGCCGAGCACCCACCCACCCTCCCGAGAAAGCCGAGCCAAGGGCCTCATCCCTCCCTTTCCCGGTGAGGAGAGCCGATTCTGTAAAACTCGCTGCGGCAGCCACGTTGCTGGGCTCAGCCTGTCTCTGGCGGCACTGGGCTTGGCCGTACCAAAGCTGTGCCCTAAAAGCACCCCTAGAGTCTTCTCCAGGCCAGTTCTTCCAGACCAGTAAAGAGGAGAAGCTGGAGGCAGCTGGCCCTGGCTCCCAGCAAACAGAAGGGCCATGGAGTCCCTCCTTGCCCCTTCCCAACTCCAGCCCCCAGCACACCCGCCTGGCCAGCCAGCTCCCAGAGCGGGGAGCCAGCCACAGAGGTACTGGCCCCACTGGAACTCACTGTTTACTTAGTTTCCTGGAAAAGGAGAAACCTTGGGATATTTTTTCCTCTTTGCCTTTCACCTTCAGCATAGCGGCGGCAGGAGCAGAGGGCTTACGGGAGCTCCCCAAGCTCTTCAGCAGGAGCTCCGGCACCTGAACAGAAGCAGTTTTACACACTGAATTTAACAGAAGCAAACATAAGTCATAAACACGGTAGGAAATATTAAACATCAATTTTAAAAGCCTGGTTACGGCTTCCTTCCCCAGCCTGCATCAGTCGCGTAGAGCCCGGCTGCGGATCCGGACTGGGAGCGGGCGCAGCACAGACAGCAGCACTCCAAGGGGACGGATCCTGCCCGGGGAAACGGGGGCTGTTGGCTCCAGCCGACAGCAGAGAGCCCCTCCGCATGGGGCTGGGGCTCTGCAGAGCGCACGTCCCCATCCCAGTGGCGAGGTGACAACCGCCCGAGCGGCTCAGCCCACGGGAGGCCGCCAGGCGAGAAATAACACAACACATGGGGGCTGCAACGGGGTGTCGGGGGGAGGCTTTTATTGATATAAAAGCATAGATAAATAATTCCGTCCCTTTCTTAGAGCGGGCAAGGAAGAAGTCCATCTCCAGCACATCCTCTGTGGGCGTCCCTGTGCCTCAGCCCCACTGCAGGTTGGGGGGCACCGGCCACCCTCCGGGTGGGGGGGCCTGCAGGGACGGGGGTAGGTCCTGAACTGGTGGCCAGCCCGGCGGGTACTGGAAAGGCGCTGGTTTTTCAGGCAGAGCGCTGTGGAGGTAGGGAGATGGCAGGGGTGGAGGTGAGATGGGGGTGTCCCAGTTTGATAGCAAGGTCCTGTGCCCCCCTCCGCGAGCCCCCAGAGGAGGAGGGGCCCAGCGGAGCAGGGGTTTGGTTACCAACAAGCAGCGTATATTCACCCCCCACCTCCACATCCAAGAGCAGAACTGCTGCGTAACCACCCCCCAGCCCATTCAAGCAGTTGGGGCTGGCTAACGCAGTGCCTGCCACTGAAAAATAAGGATGGAGCACTAAGATAAGGGGGTTTGCTGAGGGGGGGGGGGCGGGGGGAAGCAGCAGCCCCCCCGAGAGCTGCCCCAGGCACAGCCGCTGGGAGGACAGGCCTTGTGCTGCTCCCCTCCCACCCCCAGCTGCTCTCCGCTCTCCCCACAGCTGAGTTTTGAGAAGAACAAATGAAACCAGCAGATGTTTCTTTCCCAGCAGCCCGAATCCCAAGCCAGCTGTGCGCTTCCCAAAGGACAAGGACCCCTCGGAAACGGAGAAACTGCCAAAACGCCAGGGTGTTTTCACAGAAGCACCCTTCAGCAGAGGGACAGGCTTCCTCCTCCAACTCACAGCCTGGGAAACGCTTTTCCTCCTGTCTCTCTCTCCCCCAAGTTTACTAGTTGAGGCCGCTGCAAACAACACACCTGACTGAAGAAGTGCAAAAGCAAGAAGCATCACTCCCTTGTCTCCAGCTGAAGAAAGCACTTGGCCAGAACAGGTTTAAATTCATGGAAAACGTACCTTTTCCATTAATTCCTGAGTGCAGGAAACTCATTTGTTCTTTAGCACAAGCCCTGACAGCAGCCTTCCAGCTTCTCAGGCCTTTACCTCCGATCCTGATGAATCTTTTTAATTGTTATGCCAGAAGAAATCTAATCAAACTCCTTTACATAATGCTCCCGAGGAGCAGCACCCTCCTCTCCCTGCAGGGCCGACGACATGGCCGAAAGCCAGCTCCAGAAGTTGAGCGCAGCGTTTTCCAGGCAACTAGCGCAGAGCAAAGTCATTTGGTCTAACGCTTCTCCCCGTGACGGGGATTCTTCAGAGCCCAGGATGAGACAAGACTGACTGCTAGGACACTCACCAAGCCCCTCTCGGGCAGGAATAGTTTTTTTGTTCCGTCCAGGCTCAGGCAGGCAGGGGAGCCCCCGCAGCAGCAGCAGGGTGGGGTGGGCAGCAGGAGAAGGCATGCTGCAGGGTGGAACAGCACAGCTATCAACTAATGAGCCGTTCTGCGAGCAGCAGAACTAATCAATAGGGAGGATGCTGTCTGGGTACTCAATTCCCTGGGGGTCTCATAAGATACAAGTGCTATCAAAGGTTTACCTACAGCTGGAGCGTTCTGAATGGCTGTCCCATGTGGATGCTGCGGTGTCTAGCAAGGGTCAAGAATATTTCCTTTCCAAAGGCATAAATGGGATCCCTCTTCTCTACCCACTTCCATGTGCAGGAAGTCTGTAGTATCTCAGTATCTTTGAGCCTTTAGAGCCGTTCTGATGGAAATCAGCAAGCGGGCTCCACAGCAGCGATGGCAGAAGCACACACTCACGTGTGCTGACGTGCTCCGTTTCCTTTGGAAATCAGCTTAAAAATCAATCGCACCCTGGCAGAGCTCCACTGCCAGAAGAACTACACGCGCTCCATCCAGCTCCACCCCAGCCCTCCAGAAAGCAACGGCACAGCGTGACTTTGAAAACACACATCAGGTGGAGGCTTCCAAATGAAGACTGTCCCCTTGAGCCCGGCCGCGCTGGGAGAGTGTCCGCATGAACGACGGATGGAAGGCAGCGCGGCAGCTCTCCATCCACGGGGCTAATTTAGAGTGACGGTCACAAACGGTGCTCGAGTTATTGCCTTTAAGTGTTACCCTTCAGCCAAGCCAGTACCTGGCCACACAGCCACTGCTAGCCCAGCACGGTGTTTTCTTTACACTGTGGTGTATTCGGAGACCGCGCAAGGCAGTAGCTCCACCCGTGACTGCCTGCCACGCACCCTGCTAGAAAGCCCCGGGTAAGGCAGAGAGAGAAACTCAGCTATGCTCACAGGCTGAGGCTTAACATCCTCCCACCACGCTTTGGGAGCATCGCGCTCCCAAGGATCTTTTCCATCCCAGCTTGAATCCTTCCTACTCAGCGCTGCCGGAGCAGGAAGAGATGGAGCTGTGTCTCCCGCATCTTCTTTTGGAGCCGACTGCCCTTGAGAACATTTTCTCTACTGTTTTGTGCAGATTAATGGTCTTCACTGAAGTTACCAGCCAGGCAAGGCAGCCTCTAGGCAGGTTATCATCCAACAACACAAATTCCCCAAAGCAGTGTTAGACCCTGCCAGAGATTCTGCCACATTTCAGGGACCTCAAGCACTGCAGGAGGGAGAGGGAGCTCTTTGTCCTTAAAAGCATTGTCAGGAGGAACACGGACTCCCCAGGCACCAGGAGCACAGGGACCTGCCTGAACCAGCCCCTCTTCCCTGGCAATGCAAACCAACTTCTCTGGCAGACAAAGCAAGGTCGGAAGGGGAAGGCTGGGGCTGAAAAGCACAAAGGGAGAAGAGAAATTATAGGGACAAGCACTGGTGAGGCCAGATAGAGGAAGAGAAGCTTTGAATAGTTGGTGTTTAGTTCCAGCAGTGGCTGGTTTCTGGGCCTGCAGAGGCAGAGAGGCAGGGTAGAAAGCAACAACTCTACAAATCCCAGGTCTTGTGCATCTTGGGAGGCAGCAGGGACCAAATAGTTACAAAAGTCTGGAAATTCCTCTGGGTGTAATGCTGGCTATTTTCTGTAAGAGGTGATCTACCCCGAAATGAAGGGATTCATGGGCAGGACAAGCAAAATGGGGCAAGTGAAGTGTCTGGGAGGGGTAGGAAGGTTATGGCTGCCAGCGAGCACCACTGCAAGGCTGAGAGCAGCCAAGCTGATGGATGGAGCGAACGGAAAGCAACAAGCCCAGACAAGCACCAGGAGAAAGATCCTGCCCAGACCAAACACAGAGAGGACAGGAGCAAACAGAAGAACAAAAGAGAGATTTGGCACCTGCCCAAATGTCATCCAATTAAGCCTGCGGCACAGTCAGGTGAGCAAGGAAACAGCAGGCACCGGCAGGCATCCGAATCCGAATGAATGCTGCGAGGAGGAGCTAATTCCACCCTCTCACTGGCAGGGATGTGCAGACAGGGCAGGCAGAGGCTGGGGAAGCTGTCAACAGATGAGACCGGGCTCCTGCCACTGAACTCCGGGCATTAATAACTCAGCATTGCGGTGGCACTGTCCTTCCAGGCACGTCTGTGCACTCTGCAGAGAGCGCAGGAGTACCGCTCTGCCTGCCTCCCCCAGGGAAGCAGCCGCAGGCAGCAAGGCCTGGCTTGTCCCTCCTGCACACGGGGAGACATGTCCGTGCATCTCTGATGTGGGTGCGCAAGACTGGATCCATACGTGTGTCCGTAGCATGTGCCACCAGCAGACATGCAGTGCCGGCGGACTAAGTGGTAAATGACAGCTCAGGGAGTCCCATTGAGTTGAGACCTTTGATCACTTGTGCCTTCTCCTGTCCCACTCACATCCCCCTTGTGGGATCCCTCCTCCGCACCGTGCGGGCCAGAAGCAGCAGCCAGCCCTCACACAGATGCTCCCCGGCCACCCGTACCTGTTGCTCTGAGCCGCGCTCAGTCTCTTTGCTCTCTTCTCCAGCCAGTCCTCAATGGTGCCAGGGGGCACGTCTGCTCCCTCCTGCTGCAGCTCCTTTGATCTCTGCTCCCCTGGTTGAGAGAGAAAGAGGGCTATCAGACGCTCGCTCTGCAGTCCTTTCACTCCATTAAACCCACCGCTCATTACCCTGCATAGTTTCTTATGGTGAGAGTTTGCAATATGCCTGTGGCGGCCCCTCCTCCTCCTCCTCCTCCACTGTCCACCTGCCATCTGATGCTTGGCCTCCTCGCTGGTGACAGCTCCAGCCAGACAGAGCCGGGAACAAGACCGAAGCCAGCAAGCACAGCGACGGTTTGGGCACTTAACTGAGGGGAGTCTGACATCTCCCCCTGGGGCAGATCGTCCACGTCCTCGCCTGAAACAGCCTCCACTGGCCCTGAGCCCTGAGCCGTTTCCAAAGACGTGTCCCTCCAACTGGCAGGAGGGCCTTTGCCATCTCTGCCCAGTTAGGTGGGAGTGACAGGGACGTCTGTCCGGATCGATGCAGACTTGGCAGGCCACGAGAGTCTGAAAGGTTCAGAGTGCGCTTACAACCAGGGGACGGGATTTCAGAGATGCTGTCAGGTCTGTTTAAGGCACACGCTGCGTGATGCCTCCCGAGTCCCCGCAGAGACGGGGCGGGAGGCTGTCACCCATTCCTGCTCAGCCTAGGCGCAAAACCAGAGCAGACCACGGCCGAGGGAGGGAGGGGAACAAGTTCCTGCATTCTCCCATGCAAGTTAGGAATGAGCAAGGAAACCAGTAAGAAACCTCTGCTGTCTACCAAGAGGCAGGGCAGCCTGAGGTCCTTTCAAGCTTTCAGCCCCTCCATCACCCCAGGGGGGTTGCGTGGGGCAGATGCCTGCATGCACCCCGTCCTGCAGCACTGTCCTCTCCGGGCAGAAGGGCACAGAGCCAGCGGGGCAGCCCAGCACTCACCAGTCCCTCCCAGTGGGCAGAAATCCTCAGCTGCCCAGTTAGCAAAGGTCCCTGGTCCCTCCTCAGCACCAGTGACAAAGCAGGAAGGGATGCTAGCGGAGAACAGGGTCTAGCAGGAGTCCTTGACACGAACGACAGAGTCATACTCCTGACGGCACGTCAGGCAGAGTGGCTCAGGAGATGCTCAGAGCTATTAGACCTTCAGCCCAGTGGAAAGTTCCCACCTAACAGAGAAAGGAATGTGATCCTTGAAAAAACAAACACTGTTAATGATAAAAAGGAAGCCGAGGCAGCTGTGTGTCATTCCCCTTTGCCCCCTCTGGGGACAAGTGCTCTGGGGGAACCCTGATCCCATTTAGAGATCAACCCGCCACCCTGGCGGCAGCCACCTGCAGCCGTGCCCACCAAGAGCCTGCTCCACACCTACCCGCCATATGTCACACGTTTAAGGAAAATATTATACGTTTCCAGACAGGGTGTGAAATTAATATTGCCTGGGCAGAGTGAAGGATCACTTCATCCTAGTGGTGGCAACCAATTATTCATCTGCCTGTTGAATATTAATAAGGATGGCAGAAATGTGCTACACAATGAGCAGCCGGAGATGGATAATTTGTCATCCAGCCTTTTCATCTGCTGCTGCTGGGAGGGGTGACGACGTACTCACTGCCGCCACAAAGACAGCCTGCTGTGGTCCTGATGTCGAGGTGCTGCTCTGCAGCCCAGCGATAAGGATACAGTCGGAGACAGGACTGTTCATGTCCGCGACAGTCGCTCCCAAGGAGCAAAGCCCCAGCAGAGCCACTCCGGGTGAACCCAACAGCCTGGCCAGGTGAGGGCACTGGGGGGACACGAAGCTCAGCCTGGTGAGCTGGGCACTGCTCAGACGCAGGATATCCAAATTCATCTCCCAGATTAGACTTCTCCAGCAGCACCGGCCACAGCCACTTTACTTCCCTTTGTTCCAGGTTTCTCCATCTCCAGTGAGCGCCCAGGCACATTCCACCTCAGCAGGGGGACAAGCAGTGGTTGTGAGAGGCTTTGATGAAGCAGGGAAGAAAAATCACAGAGAGAAGCCTCTCCCACCTCTACCTACCACCAAGATTTCCTTTTGATCCCACTCCACGCCCCAACACACCACAGACCAAAAACTGCCAAAGCCTCTCTGCTTAGAGCAGGGACCCCCCAAGGCCACTGCCCCCAAGTGTCACATCAGGAGCTGGTGGGAGCCCACGGACTCGAGCAGACTCAACTGTCTCATCCAGAAAAGCTCACTGGCTGCGGTGGAAGAACTCCAGACTCATGCTGGCCTAAATGAGGCCCCAGGTGTCCAGTTCAGAAAGACATCCAGCTGGCTCTCTCTTCACGCAGCTCCACGAGCTACTGCTCCAAAGCACTCCAACCCTCGGGCTGAGAAACAAGGCAGCAGGGACGGGCAACTCTCTGTCCACCTCGACACATACCCACCAAGAAGGCAAATCTTTTGTCTCTTCTTGCTCTGAAGCACACACGTCCCATCCGGAGACCACCAGGACCACCATGAGACTGGAAATACCCCCTGAATGTCAACAGGCATTCCAAGATGTAAGTCAAACGCAACTACCAGCCCTTACTCCTCATACGTGACCACACAGCCAGCCAGATGGCAGCAGCAAGACAGGTGTGAAGGCGCTTCCCCCCTCCTCCTCACCGGGGTGTTTGCTTCAAAGTCTAATTACAGGCAATTAAAAGAGTGGCTGTAGTCATGAAGTGCCTCTCCAATGATGCCAGAGTGGGAGTCCAGATTTATCTTCTCTCCCCAGGCAACTTTCAGCATGAGTTTTCTTCCTGAACGAGGCACCACCGTATGTGAGATGTAACCACCAGCACCGAGCAGGTCACCCTGCAAAGCGATTCACACGTAATCCTTCAGCTCCCTCCCTGGGCAGGAAGATGTGGCAGCCCAAACTCCTCCAGAACCCAGAAGGAGCGGCAGACTGCGGCTGAGAGATGAGGTTGATGAGGCCCTGCAATACGAGCAGCTTAAGAAGTTACCACCCCGCAGCCAAGAAGTGGCAGCCAACTGCGAGAGAGCTCCTCCTCCTGCTCATCGCTAAATTAAACTGGTCGACTACAGCCACCCCCAGCAGGGCCACTCGTATTCTTTCAATCCCACGGATCTATTGCAAACACTCACCCAACTGTGCCCTTACTCTCCCCTCGCAGCTCCGGCTAGCTGGAGCTCACCAAAGAGGCTGGGTTGTGTCAATACTACCAGCAGAAGTGACGCAGATTAGCGGGGAGCCAATAACTTTAAGCAAGACGACGGCAATTTGACAGTGACTTTTCCTGACATGACTGTACTTAAAATGACAGCCTGGAAGTGTCGCGCTGATGAATGATGCAGCAGATGCAGAAGGCTAATGCTTTGATGCGGTAACAGCTGGGAATATGCCTCCCTCCCCGCTGAAGGTGGAAACTGTTGCTTTTTGATGAGTATATTCTACGGGGTGCAGAAATGCTGAAGCCAAACCAGGACACGCTCTAAGCTGTTACAGGACAGCGGATCGTCCAGAAATGTTCCTACTTGACCCACAAGACTAACCCAAACAACCGGGTGAATTCCCTGCATTGAAAAGGCCAGATGTTAAGAATAACGTCATTTTTCCTTCGGCATCATTAATAAATGCATCATTAGCAAGAAGAGCTCACTGACACGGAACTACCAACACCAAACACTTCACAGGGATTCAGGCACGGGTTCAATATTTACATGTCAAAAAGTGCCATCACGGTATAGCAAAAGTCAGAAAGGGCTTTGCTGGGGCTTAGGATGCAAGGCCGCCCCTGAACAGAGGTTCGTGGGCTACACCACTTCACTACAGGATTTCTTCGCACCGTTTTCTGAAGCATCTGCCCCTGGACAAGGGAAGACATGGGTTCAACACAGCCCGACAGCTCCTCTGCTTCTCCGCCCACACACCAGAGCTGAGGAAAGCGGAGTTAAGCAGCACTGTGGACCCACCAAGAGATCGTCCACTTTTACCCCACCAGAGGCAGAGCACGGCCGTCTCCAGCTCGGTCACACAAGGCTCTGCGGAAAATGGTGAGAGCACTGTGGAGCTTCCAGGCTCTCAGCTCATCTCAAATCCCCGAGCACCCCGGGCTGCAAGCCCGTCGAAACCTCCCAGACGCTGCAGGTTCAGATGGGAAGTCTCCAAGGACGTTGACAATTCAGTGAGAGGCAGCCTGATCCAGACCACTGCTCCAGCCTGCTCCGTATCATCTCACTGGCCATGGCCTGCGATGCACAGAAACATTAGGTGCTAACGCATCCAGGACATCACTGATGGAGGCACCGGACAGACGTGCTGCAAGGATCAGGTCTCCTGCGTGACTAATACAACCTGCAGCCCAACTAGCTGACCTTAAACTCTGCCCTAAGCCTCACCATCCAAGACACGGATACTTCAGTAGCCTGAGGAGTGGTGAAACGTCCCCACGACACACTGAAGGGCGGCCTGGCTTTTGTAGCTGTTCTTTCCATCCAGTCCATTGTGCTATGGGCTGCATCTCTCCTCCACCAAGTCCTGCTGAGCTCTTCCCTCCACCAAATCCCTCCAAGCTCTCTGCAGGCTCAAATGATCAGATTTTGAGGTCTGTGAGACTCTCAGCCTGCTCGCTCGGCTCACACGGGATTTCCATGGAGCAACACCACGAGAGAGGTGAGCAGGATTTAACTCTACAACCAGCCATTTGTGTTAGAGCAGCACAGCCAAGGACAAGGCACCCTGCCGTCCCCTGGCCATCGCTCCTTGAAGTCTAATTGTTTAATTAAATGTTTGACTTGGTAATACAAATGCAAGGTTTCCAAGTAATCTCCCAGGAATCAGCTCTCTCGCTAGCCAATTCTCCGCTTACACCTGACCCATTTGACAGAAGTCAATATTCAATAACAAGTGTAATTGGCAATGAAACCTGCCCAAGCGCAGAGGAGCTTGCCAGCCTTCCCCTGCAGCTCCGCTCTGCTCCAAAGAGCTTTCACTTCCCCTGCAATAAACAGCCTTCAATGACTGGAAGCACTACAGGTTCCTGCAAATAGGCTGACATCCTGTGCCACCTCTGGGGAGCCCAGCACTTAAACCCCGCAGCGGAGAAGGGTCGGGGAGAGGTTCTGGGCTGGCAGCGGGGAAGGGGAGTGCGACTGCCAGCTCCGAGGAGGGCTGGCTGGAGCGCTCCATCTCCCGCGCAGCCCGACGAGCTGGGTTTTATTGACTGCCAGTGTTGTTCAGCGATTGATTCACAGAGTCGCCTCGGGGACTCGCAGACTGACTCAGCAACGGCGAGGACTGGAATAGCTCTGTAGTGCCTGCCTTCCTCCCGCTCCTCTGGGTTCACCAGAGCTCTGCCGCGCCAAATCCCATCCCTCTGAAGGCCAGGAGAGACTCTACCCCACGCACACCCCAAATCTCATACGTATGCATGCACGTACAAACACACACACACACTTTTAACACTGCAGCCTGTTTTTGCCAGACTATTGGCAAAACAACAGTTGGCTCCAGCTAGCAGTGTGGGCACAGGATCTGCTCAGAAGTTGGGCTGCATTAGGAGGAGCGTTGCCAGCAGGTCGAGGAAGTGATCCTTCCTCTCTGCTCCACACTGGCGAGGCCACAACTGGGTGCTGCATCCAGTGCTGGGCTCCCCAGTACCACAGAGACAGGGACATACTGGAGGGAGTCCGGCAAAGGCAAGAGACAATGGGCACAACCCCACATAGAAGAATTTCCATTTAAATATTAAAAAAACCCAAATGTTTTTACTGCAAATGTGGTCAAACAGTGGAACAGGTTGCCCACAGAGGTAGTAGAGTTTCCACCCCTGGAGAAACTCAAAACCCAACTGGATGTGGTCCTGAGCAGCCTGCTCTAGTTTACCCTGCTTTGAGCAAGATAAGGTTGGGACTAGACGATCTCCGGTGGAGACTTCAACTGCTCCATAAGTTCTCACCAACACCTTACTCACATTTTCTCTAACCACCAAAGTAATGAATCCTAGAGAGAAAACAGAGCTGCCACCCCTTTTAGGGCGAGGAGATGGTACTACCAGAATGAAAAAGTCCAAAAGCGCTCTGGAGGCTCACAGCAGGGGAGCAGCTGCCGTTCACCCTCTCCCCAAACTCCAGTTCCACCCAAAGGCATGTGAGCAGAGGCCATTTCTGCATCCAAGACCCCAGGACAACCCAACTGACAGCAGGCTAGCTCTTCCCAAGAGCGGAAGCAGCAGCTCCCTGGTAATAGCAGAGAAGTGGGGTGAAACCAAATCCATAAATTAAAGGGGAAGCGATGTACCAGTGCCCTCTGCTGCTGACAGTTTTTATTCCCTGACTGAACAAAACCCCGAGGGCTCAGAAAGCCCACTCTCTGCTTCAGATGCTTGCTGCTAAGTTGTAACAGCATTGCTCAACTCTAGGTTTGTGTCTCTGCCAGCAGATCGAGCAGAAAGCATATGAAAAACTGCAGCACTTACAGCCACGCTACAGGCTCACATAGCACTGAGAGGCAGGCGGGAGGGATCCACGCTTGGCTCGCTGCGTACAGGCAGTACGGGACTGCCGGCTCTCAGTGCACAACCCCTCATGCCCCTCTTTGCAGCCCACACTCCCTGCAGCAGCTCCCCCTCTCCTCAGAGACCCCTGGACATTTTGTTGTTGGAGGACTCACCTTGAACCTGGGCACTCAGCTTCTCCAGGTCCTGCTCTGTCATGTGGGAAAATCTGCAGTTGGACCCAAAATCACACTGTCCTGGAACAAAAGCCACAGAGCTCCATGAGAGCCGCACTCTCTTGTAAATGTGCATGCAAACCCAAGATCCGTTACACCTGCACCCGGACACACAGGCCCAAGCCCTTCACTCCCTTCAAGACAAACACACATACCAGGGCCCGCCAGAACAGCCTTGGGCTGGCTCAGGAAGGAGCTGCTGGATCTCAGGCAGTTATTTCTCCTTCAGAAGAACTCACCTGTTTGCAGAAACTTCCGACACGGTTTCTTGGTTTGCTCCTCTTGCAGGATAGCGGCAGCATCTAGGGGAGACAAAGGACAAAACAGGCTAAAGATCATAGAATCACAGAATGGTTTGGGTTGGAAGGGACCTTAAAGATCATCTAGTTCCAAGCCCCCTGCCCTGGACTGGGACACCTCCCACCAGACCAGGCTGCTCAGAGCCTCATCCAGCCTGGCCTTGAACCCCTCCAGGGATGGGGCAGCCACAGCTTCTCTAGGCAACCTGTTCCAGTGCCTCACAACCCTCACAGCAAAGAATTTCTTCCTAATATCCAATCTAAATCTCCCCTCTTTCAGTTGGAAACCGTTACCCCTGTCCTATCTTTACACTCCCTGCTCCAGAGTCCCTCCCCAGCTTTCCTGGAGCCCCTTTAGGGACTGGAAGGGGCTCCAAGGTCTCCCCGGAGCCTTCTCTTCTCCAGGCTGAACCCCCCCAACTCTCTCAGCCTGTCCTCCCAGCAGAGGGGCTCCAGCCCTCTGACCATCTTTGTGGCCACCTCTGGCCCCGTTCCAACAGGTCCATGTCCTTCTTGTGCTGAGGACTCCAGAGCTGCACGCAGTCCTTGCCTCCTGTGCAAGATCTCTTGCGCAGCAACACTCCATCATATCACGGTCCCAAACGGGTCAGCTGCCTAGCGGAAGCCATTTTACATGACAACCAGGAACTTAAGCCACAAACTAATAGTTAACAGTCCCCGTTTGCACCCCTGGCTTCAGATTTTCACTGGCTTGCAAATATCACCTTCTTTGCTTTCCGCTTTATGCTTTCTCCCCATGCCAGTAACGGAAAAGAAGCGTGACAGAAAAGCAAGGACCCTGCAGCACTTCCGTGCAGCAGAGAAAGACCAGACAGGCCCACAGAGCTCTCAGAAAAGCTCTACGCGAGGCCTCACAGAACCCTGTGCTGAGTCTCCAGTGGACACCACTGAAATGGTCCTTCACCTCCCGGAGATGTCCTGGGGACAGTGAACCCCAAAGACACAGCAGCTCCCATAGACTGCAGAAGAACTTGCACTGGCTGATGCCAGACCACAGAGCCTGGAAACAAGAGGAGATGACCCAGGATGAGGAATTTTATCAGTCAGAGGGAAATCAAGGGTTGCAACCTGGTAAGAAGAAAAGCTCTAGGCCATCTGCCTCACCGTCACTGACCCAGCTAGAACTTTGCTGGGCTGGGGCTGCTGGTCCTCCACACTTGAGAGCCTTTCTTCCATGTATGGTTAAGCAGACAGCAGAGCCACCCTGAGCTCTGCAGGGTATTCCTCACCTAGCTAGCCAGGAGACAGACACAGCCTGCAACTCCTGACCCCGAGAAACCAGAAGGAAGCCAAGGAACACACAGGCAATGGTTTCACAGTCGGTTTAACCCAAACTAAGTCTTTGCTACTGCCAAAATACGCAGTCCTGCTCTCTCTCTCAGACCCTGGACACACATTTCCACCATATCCCTCCGGCTGGCACCAAGGCATACGGAACTGCATGGCAAGCCAGGTCAGAGCGCTGTAAAACAGGCAGAGGACACAGGGCTTTCCTCCATCACATCTTGACACAGCCTCCAGCCCCAGAATTACAACTCGTTTTCTGTCAAAACCTCAGTGCACCTACCCCTCCTCTTCTGCTCGCCCCCTTGGCTAAGACAGGTTTGAGCACACCAGTGCTCTGAGGTGCTTCCCCAGCCCCATCACCCTTCTGGGATCTCCAGTCAAGCGGTCGCATCCTCAGCCTCTCCCACGGCCACCCTCAGAACCGACATCTCCAGCCAGTGCAGAGAAGTGCTGCCAGCTTCCCACCCACTCACACAACGTGTGTGTACAGCCTGCCTTCCAGCCCGCTTTCTCCACAAACACACCCGTATTCCTTGCTCCTTGCATGTCAGAGATCAACTCTGGTTTGCAGAAGGCACCTAACTCACCTTCAGAAACTGTAACTCACTTTGTTCTCTCAGGTCTCCCGTCTCAGATTTGCTCATGATGCCAAGAGAGCTTTATCGGCAACTCCTGTTCTCAGAAACACCCTCCCTATCTCTTCCACTTCATTTCAGATCCCAGCTGACGTCTACAGTTTCCCCTTCCCACATCCAGACACATGAGGGTTTTGCCTCTGAGACCGCTTGACAGCAACAGTAGCAAGTCCGCAATTCACTGGCATAGACAATCTGAACATAAATAATCAGTGCTGATTTATTTTATCTATTCCTTCCCCCACCCCACCTCATCCATCACCTCCCCAGTCTCAGAAAGGGAATGGCAGACAGTTGGTAGTACCCACCTCGGAATAAGTCGTACCAGACCCTCTTAGCCCTGAGATGCTGCACTCCATTGAGGTGTTTCTTCCTGTTGTGAAGGTTGTCCTGAAAGGACCTGTCACAGTAGTCACAGAAGTATCTTTTCCCCATCTCTCTTCTGGCAGAGCAGCATCAGCGCGGCCTGGGAACCATCAGACAGATCCTCGGCGCCCAGCCATGCCTGCCCCGGGGACGGAGGATCCAAGATTTACAGCCCCTGCTTCCAAAGGAGAGGAACTCAAATCATTTAGGGTTGGCAGACAGAGAAAAGAGGTGAGACCCAATAGTATATATTCTTGTCTATCAGAGACTGGTAAGGTGGCATCTGCTGCACGTACATGGGAGAACAGACTCGGATCTGCATTTCTTACCTCCGTTACCCAAAGGAACAACATCTCTGCTGAAAGAACTCTCCTTCCTCGAGTGTGCCGGAGTTCAGATCACACAAAGCAGAGACCTCAGAGAGCCAACGTCTCCCAGCCACCACCTGCACCACAGAAGGTGCAGCAGAAACCATCCAATGTGCAAACAGGAGGAGCCAGAGGTCCCCTCCATGGGGACTTTAACCCCAAACCACAGCCAACTTCCACAAGCAACAGAATGGAAATTCCCCCGTGTCCATCTCTACAAGGTAAGGAAGAAATGCAGCAACTCCTCAAAGATGCAGAAAAAGCTGATCTCACCAGTACTGCGAGCGGGAAGCTGCTTTACCAACGCTAAAGGACACAACATTTCATTCAGTTCACCTAGCCACCTATCCACCCCTGTACCTCAAAGATCGCCCTCCTCATCCTCCCCAGCCGACGGCAGCAAGATGTGTCTGCTTCACCGAGTACAGCACTTGCAATAACTAAGGTCACAAGAGCCTTACAGCCAGGAGGAAAGACCTCCCAACTCCATGGCCACTGAAAGCAACCTGGAGGTGCCTGGTCCTTCTCTTCCCACAGGGGAGAGGGGCTTTATCACACAGGTATTTGCAGTCCAGAGACTCTGCTGTGGAGTATCGAGAAGCGGCAGGACAGAATTTGGGCGCTCTCACCCGCGCTGGGCCTAGAGCAGCCCAAACCCTGGTAGGGCAGGTGGGGTTTGTGGTTACGGGCGGCCCTGTCCCCATCGGTTCTCCTTGCTGGAGGTGCAACAGACACCCTGCGGGAGCTGTAAGTTCTCTCCCGAGTGATATAAAGGTACCTGATAAACACCAAAGATGGATGGACTGGGAGATAAACTCCAAAAGCAATTCTCCAGTTTTTGACACCTCGACAGTCAAATGCGTTTAAAAAATGGCACGGGGACCAGCACAAGAAATAAAGATTTTATAAATAAAACAGGGTCAGAATCAATCACAGCCTCCCTACCGATTCCTCGGAATCAGCGGGAAGAGCAGCGGCAACAGGCAATCCCTCAGAGCCAAGCACGCTGAGCGCAGGCAGCTCTGCCAAGCCCTCCTGCCAGCCAGCCATCCCGGCACCTCATGAGCAACCGTGCCTAAGCCCTTCCTTCCCCCGCTCCCCCGCTCCCCAGCACTGCCGCTTCAAAACCGAGTCCCTGGAAATCTCTCAGGCCTCACGCCGCAAGTTAAGACGTAGTCTCTCTCCTCCATCTCTGTCCAGCTGCATTCAACGGAAAGATCATCTCATTTTTTTGAATCGTCTCGCAAACCTTCACACCGAAGGTGAAATGTTCAGAGACTCAACTGAACTTGAAATGTCTTTGTTTTAAGGTCCTTTCCTTGTTCTTCAGGTGAAATACGGTGCTGGGAGGCGGTGCTGATCAGCCACCTCTCCCTGATGCAACTGTAACACCGCTGCACCTGCAAACACAATCAGACCTGGCTCCTGCTCGGGACGCGTAACTCAGCTCTGGAGGGCTTGAGGTCTTAAATTGTCCTACTCCAGCCCAAGAAACCAAATCCAAGTGCTGCTTAATGAACATTAAGCCATAGTTTCCCCCCCCACTCCCCATCCTTTACTAGATCACCCCAGAGTTTTGCAGGCAGCCTGGCAGCCAGCTTTGCTGCACTGTGGTGGGGCTGCTGGAATCCAGAGGGAACGCTCTTACCCTCAGCGCTGTGGCTTTTAAGTATTGAAAAAATTCCCCCTTCTGCATCTTGTGCCATAGTCTCCCAAAGTTTCTGGTAACATAAAAGCTTCCCTGCTTCAGCTGCTGGCTCCTGCACTCCATCTCTGCAGAAGTGGCTGCTGCGAACGGGGAAAACAAATGAGATTCTGCAGTGGTCCCACACAAGTTTCCACAGATCTCAACGGGAATTCTGCCTGCAGAAGCCCAGCAGCAGCCAGCCTTTGAAATCGTATTTCAAACTTTTCCTTTCATCACCCCGACAGCAATAATTGCAGAAGCTCGTTCCCCCTCCTTCCCCAGCAATGAGGGCAGAAAGCTCCTACACATTTCAGGCAGCCAGATCCCACACCCCAGAGGTGCTGGCTCCCCAGTTCTCCCAGCAATTCCCATTGCAAGGGAGGAACGGAAGAAAATAAAGCAATTAGAGGAGCGTCAGATTCTCCCAGAGATCGCCCCCTCCAAAGATCACACTGAACACTTATTTCCATCTTTTTTAAGAATTCAATTGCGTGGATTATCTTGGCTGGATTCCGACAACTCTCCGCAGTATCAGCAATCCACAGCGCTTTGCGCTGGACTAGTACGCAGGAATAAAAGCCGCTTCTGAGCAACACTGGCTAACCTATTTCCATTTTCCCAAATGGCTCAAGCAGTAAACAAAGAGCATTATTCAGTTGAAAACAGAGATGTTTTCTAATTAAATCCATGTTAGTCATTATGAAATAAAGTAAATGTAGCTGCTTTATAAAGAACTGCTTCATCTTGGCCATTTCCTCTTAACATTTCTAGACCCTCATTTGCAGTTGAATTCAGGCGAGTAGACCCCTGGACCCACAGGCAGCCACAAACGACTTCAGACAGGCTTTGCACCAGCTTAAAAGTCTTTCTGCATAAATCCAAAGACAAAAAAAACCCCAGGGCTTTGTCTTGTATCTCGATGCTTAGAAGTATTAACAAAAAAATCCTCCGCTGTAAGCCTCTTGGAGCAATGTTTTATAAGAAATAGCGTGTTCTAAGACACCGAGCAGGTGTTTCACTCATCTAGCTGAGGTGCTTGGTAAAACTCCAGGCAAGATCTCATGTGCACCATCCTACATTTTCCCTGCTCAAATTGCTGCCAAAACACTCCACATTGTGCTCTGCTAGCTACAGATTTAGGACTCCCTGGGGGTTCTTCTTCCCCGAGATGTGGACAGAGGGAAGAAGGTGACCCAGAAATGGGCATACGCCAGACTTGTTTTCGTCTGGGTGTAACTGCTTTTCTCCATGTGGAACGCTGACAGTTGCTGCTGGGCCTTGACCTCAATTTCCTGCTTTCTTATAGCCCAGGCTCGGGGCCGTTTTGGCCACTTTGGGTACCCAAGCAGATGAGAAGTTAATTAAATCCAAGTGTCAAGTTTATGATATTCAGCCGCCAATTTAAATGTGCTGATATCTCTACGGGAACATGCAAAACGCCGGCAGAGTCTGCCAGCACCTTCTCAATGACAGAGGGACGGATTCTGACTTCCATTATGCCCAGCGTAAATCCGGAACTCAGTTTGGGATTAACACTGACCTGACCGTTACACAAACCCATCCCAGTGGCAGCAGTTTACAGGCCACTGGGGAGAGTAGAGACTGAGGACCGTCTTCAAGACAATCCCTAGCTGTTAACTTTGAAAAATAATAATGGAGCTTTCCCAAGCGCCGGCCTAAGGGATAACACGATGCACGGGAATACACGAGGCACCTTCCAGCCTCTGTACGGGCTTCCAGCACAAACAGGGGCTTTGCCCTACCCCAGAAATCCCACGGATCTCCACAGGAGCCGCATGCAGGGAACCAAACATAAATAAATTAAAATAAATGACTATGCAGCCAGACAGTGCGCTCCTCCTGAGCGACTGAGGCAAATGAAACTACGGAGCGAGTGTCACTTGAGGATCTGTTCTGAAATTTAACGTAGATACTTGTTTAACAAGAACCCCGCCGAGGAACGACTTCAGTGTTACGATTCCCCCAGCCCCCTTGCCTGCCCTCCCTTTCCAAACCCAAATCCACCTCTCTTTCCCACCGTCGCTTGACCCATCCTGGGGTCCCTTTACCCTTGATGAGATTAAGCAGAAAGACAACGCGAAAGAGAAGATGGCAAGCAGGAACGGGAACTTGTCCACACCAGTTTCGCCTCGTGGGGCCCTGTCACCTCTTCCCGAGGCCTCTGGAACGGCCGCCTGAGCGGCTGCGGCTGTTGGGAGCCACGATGTCCATCTCCTGCTCGGACCACGCTGACGACGCTCGCACCCTCCGCGGCTGGCCCACACAGCATGGAAACCCCCAGCATCCCCAGGGGGTGGGCAGAAGGGGACATGAATGCAACCCCCCCGTTCTCACCCCCGGCAGGGGGGGTCCTCTACCCCCCAGCAAGGCCCCACAGCCGGTGCCGGGCCCACCTCGCAGCCTGGGAGGGGGTCACCCGCCCGGCCTGATCTTGCCGGCTTCAGCCCGCCGGCCTGCGCTTCCCCAGCTGGTTTCACCTCAAAGAAAGCGGAAAACAACCACCGGCCTTGCCCAGCGGCTACCGCTGAAGGGAAGGAGGGCAAGGGGAGGCGGGGTGGGCGACACTACGGGCCAAGGCCCTCAGGCTGCCTCCTCCGGCAATGGGGCAATGTGGGGATCGGGAGGGGGGCTTGGGGGTCCCTGGGGGAGCCTTGGGAGGGTTATGGGGGGGCTGAGGGGGGCTCCTGCGAGCCCGACGCTCCCGCCGGCCCGCACTCACCTCCCGCCGGGCCCGGGACCTAGGCCGCACCGCCCCCGGGGCCTACATCCCCCAGCATGCCCAGCGGCGCGCGGCGCCTCCATCTCCCAGCACCCCCCGCGGCGCAGGCGCAGAGCCGGGCGGGCAAGATGGCGCTGCTGCGGCAGGCGTACAGCGCGCTCTTCCGCCGCACCTCCACCTTCGCCCTCACCATCGTCCTGGGCGCCGTCCTCTTCGAGCGCGCCTTCGACCAGGGCGCCGACGCCATCTTCGAGCATCTCAACGAGGGGGTAAGGATGGACGGCGACCCGCCGCCGGGCCGCCCGGGCGCAGGCCTGGGCCCTGAAGGTCAGGCTAGGCCCGGCCCGGGCCCGGCCCCGAGCTGCCCCCGCCTTCACCGGGCCCGCGGCTGGCGGTCCCCTGGCTGCGTTGCGACCTTGGTTGCCCCGAGGAGGCCCCGAGGGCCAGGGTGGCGGCAGGGGCGCAGTTCAGCGCTGCCCTGCGGCAGCTGCCCTGTCTGGGCAACCAGCTCTAGGTGACCCTGCTCTGGCAGGGGGTTGGACTGGGTGGTCTCCAGAGGTCCCTTCCAACTTCTTGCCATTCTGTGATTCTGTGTCTGTGGAGGCTTTGGTGGTGTGGTGGTGCTTGGCAGGCAGGGCTTCAGTCTGTGCTCGGGCTTCTCCGGCTGTGGAGCAGGTGTGGAAGACAAGGAGATGCAGGAAGGTTAAAATGGGTTGAGCTTGCTTTGCACTCCCTAGGTCTGCAGCCCTCCGCCTTTCACAATCTGCCCTTAGCAGAGGGAGGGAGAACGGCTGGTGAACCTGCAGCGCTGTACAGGACAGCAGAGTCCGCTGTCCCGGGCGTGAACGTTAGATGAGATGGGTCAAATCACCCTTATATTTCAAGATAGAGCTGGGGGGGATAATAACTGCCTGGATACTGATGACATGGACAGGACATATAACGGTTCCCCGGACAGGGTGAGTTGATGCAGGGCGTGCCCTAAGCAAAGGCAGGAGGTGCTGTAATTTCCATCTTGCACCAAGTACAAAAAAACTTAGCGTGTTGCACATTCCCATCTGCAGCACAGCGGTCCTTTTCCCTGTCCTGCAGCACTGGTGTGCCTCGGGTCTCTCAGAGCACCAATGGTGCGGTTTCCCAGGATGGCCAGGTCATCTGAATGGCTCTGATGTTGGAAGGAGCTGCCCTGTGCCTTCCCTGACGGCATGGTGTCTGCTCTTTGGCCTCCTAAACCAGGTCACGACACCAGCTGCAGACTGATACCACACAAAGTGACACCTTCACCACCCTGAAGTAACTCACCGGGGGTTGGGTGAGCTGAGGAAATACAACAAAGAGCAGGACCAGGGTCCTTGTTTCCTCCTTTTTAGCAACAATCACTTGTTAAAAGCTGACATAAAATCGGATCTGAGCTTCAGCTTTGGACTCAACTCCTTTTTTTTTTAATTGTCTGGTCCAAAAGCCGTGGGCCCAAGTACAGGGTGCTGTCTGCCGCCTCCTCCAGGGCAGGATGAGGGTGGGCTGGTGGCTCTCAGCTGCCGTGTGGCCTCTCCTCCCGAAACCTTCATGTGCGACCATGGCTGTTGTGGAGCAGGGTGTGCCCCGCGTGGCAGGGAAGCGCAGGCTGACAGTACCCACGCTGTTGTGTGCCCCGGCGGGACTTGTGGAGGAGGTTTCTTACAAACTCTTCTTTCCCCTCGTGCTGTTGCCTGTTATGGATTAGTTTCATGATAACTTGCGTTTGAAAGTGAAACTTTATCCCAGGACCGCTGAAAAGCTGGCTAAGATTACTGTTTATGTTTTTGGGTTTTTTTTAATTTGTTTTGCATACAGAAACTGTGGAAACACATCAAGCACAAGTATGAGAGAAGTGATGATTGAAATGCTCAGCAGCAGGATCCAGCCTGGGGTGGCAAAAGGCACTGCAGAGGATTTGGCCTCCTGAAAATGGTTGTATCGAAACGGAAATGGATTCCTGATTGAACAACTCCGAGCCAGATTATATCAGCCACCTACTGATATGATGTAAACAAAGATGGACTCAACGAGTTCTGCTGCTGTACTCAAACTTACTGTGTTAAAATAAAAAAAATAGCTTGGTCCGTGTCTCATGCCTGTGTGTTCACCTGACTGATCCTTTGGCCTGCTTCTGACTTCTCCTTATCTAGGAGAATGCTTAAATATGGCCTTATACCTTAGTTTCAAGACACTGTAAGAAATCATAATGCCCTAAAAATGGTTTGAAAGACTTGAAAGCGTTTATACAGGTGTAGTTTGCTGGCAGTACCCTTGGCTTCTGCCTGATGAGAGCTTTGAGAGGGGTAAGGGTTAAGGAGCTTTCTTCTAGCCTTGTTGAAAGCAAAGTGACTTAAAATCACTTACTGCTGGTTCTGGGCCTGTCATTCTTTCAGAGCGGCAGCAGAAGCCACCTTGCCTTAACCAGAGAGGAATTTGCCTCGCCCCCGGGCCCTTTGAGCCTCAGCTCCTGCAGGGGAGCGCTGGTGTGTGCCCGTCGCTCTGCCGGGCTGGAAATGGGGACGGCGTGTAGCTTTTAGCTCGTCCAAAACCTACAGAAAAGGGATGTCGATCTCTTTCCTAGCTACTTCTGTGCCTTCTGGCTCTTCGAGCGGCTTGAGGGCGGAATGCTCCGAGCCTCCTCCATCCTGTCTGATCAACGGGGAGCTGCTGAGAAGGGAGAGGAGTCGCTGAGCGTGGCAAGGAGCCCTCAGGCGTGCGGCTCCTGCATCTGCTCCAGCAGCTGCCCGGTGCAGGGGAAGGAGCGATTCTCTTCTCAGCGGCTTCACAGTTAATTACTCCGGGCTCTGAGGTGGCTGTAGGAAGATCTGGCTGAGTGACTCCTGCTCTTCCCACTATACCAGCCCAGAGGTCACATCTCCCTCCTCACTATATTTTTCACTAATAAGGAAGAATTTTAAGCAATGGATGAGGCAGAGCAAATTAGAGCCAGCGCTAATGAAGGAAGCTCTAGTGGGTTTGCAAATAGGTGTCAGGAGTAAAACATCCACTCAAAGAACAGAGAGGACTTTAAAAAAAAAAAAACATTGTGCTTGTGGTTTTTTTTTTTTTTTTGAGCAAAACACAACTACAGGCTTCACAGTCCCGGCTGTGCTTTTATAGAGATGCTTAAGGGGAGCGGTTTAAGCTTTCTCGGGATAATCTCGTGGCGTCAGACTGCCTGCTTTACTACCAGCTCTGTCTGCAGTGCCCAGAGCTTCACGCTATGCTGAGCAGGTGATAGAGATTTGCAGCTTCTTAGAAGCAAGAACTAAAGACGAATACAGTATTAGGACGGGGGGAGACAGCATTGTAGCGGACTGGCAGAGAATAAAGGAAGCTATTAGCCCAGAGAACAGGAGCTATAGGAGAGCAGAGAGTTAGTTATCCTCGCAGGTGATTTCCCTCGACAGTGGATTTGGGGAAGCTGGTAAACGCAATTCCCTTTCTCCTACGCCTTGTCACGACGGGGTTTGGGCAACACCGATACGCAAAGAAAAGTCTTGACCTCAGAGCACTCGGGACTTCACTGCATTGGCCTAACGCTGGCAGCCCTTTCTACCCTTTCTGAGAACCGCCCTGGCACAAGAGCGTGTGGCAGCAGCACTGACCGCGCAGCCCCGCAGTCCCGGCCTCTGCGTAAATCTAGGCAGCACCCTACGTGCTGCCAGAGCTCGTTACCAAAAGTGCACCTTCTGCAGCACTCGCGAGTGGGGAAGCAGCGCTGGCTGCACCCCGGAAGGGCAGCTTGGACACCACACAACCCACTGCTAACGTACCCAGCACCCGGAGGAGAACCCCAGGCACCTCCGCCTGCTCTGCTTCGTACAGCAGCGCTAGAAAACACCACAGTGTGGTGGTGGGGAGACAGCACTCGGAGCTGATTAACCAAGCAAAGCCTAATTGTTAACCTGAAAGTTCGTCTCCGTGATGAAGACAGCACTCCAAAAACGTGCTAATGCTCTGCGACAACAGCAACTGGAACAGTTTGATCACCAGCTGCTGGCAGATGCTCCAGGCTCGCCTAGGCACAGCGTAGCAGCCATTGCCATGGCATTCGAGCACCTTACAAACAGGTTACACAGTAAACTCGGTAATTCCTGTGTCTCCCTGCCTCTGTAAGGAAAGGCAGCCCTCAGGAGAAATCCTTTCAGCCGCGACAAACTGCTGTTTACTATTAGCTCCCAGCCTTCCCAACAGCAAACACGATGATCAGGGCAGTTCTGCTTCACAGAGGGTGACAAGTGGTTATTGAGGAGGCAGCTCCCCAGGGAGACTCCGACCCTGCTGCCTTCAGCTCCCGTTTCCCTACTACTGTCATCTTGCTAAGGATGCCTCCATCCCGATTTTCAAGTATCTTCAGTCTCCGTGGCTGTGGCTAGATCTCATTACACTAAACCGACACAAAGCAGCAAGTGAATTTCACTGCCTGCAGATACAGCACATTAAAAGGCTCGTTGAGGTTGCTCCAAGTTAAAAATCAATACGATTCGTAAGAGCCTAAAACACCAACTAAAAGGTTTAAATCATTTATTTGCACGTTCTTTTTTCACACGCCTCACTCAAGGGATAGAAATTTATGGTAAGATCTTATTCACCTGAACTCCTCTGTGTCCATCGGCAATGGGAATAGCCTGAGCGTTTCCCTATCAACCTTAAGTTGTACTTCGGGATAAGGCATTTCAGCGGAGCAGAAAGCCGCGAGGGCTGTTCCAGGGAAGCCTTGCTCTCAGCGCTGCCTGCTGCGCAGCCTGGAAGCCCGCCTGAGTTGCGGAGAGGGCACAAGGAGCCGGTATGAAAATAAAATTCCCAGAATTACAAATAGTACAAGAGGAAACGGGGGGCTGGTGCAGCCTGTCCGACGCATCGCGGAGCTGTCACGCACACGGCTCTATGAACTGGAGAGCAGTCAGGGTCTGCAGGGAGGGCAGCTCCTGTCCTTCAACGGGCAGCCCTCTCGCAGGGCGTGCGACTCCGCGCGAGCTGAAGTGCCAGGTATTGAACCACGACATCCAGTCCCCTGAGCAGAGGGAACGCCGAGGGAACGGAGCACAGCTGCCTCCTCCCAAGCAGAGGACTGGGGATGATGCAACACCGGCGCTAAGAGTCTTTCAGGAAGGAATCATGCCTTTATTCCGCTTTCTGTCAGCCATGGCTCGTCGGTTATGGTTAGCTCTCGTGCTTTTGTTTGCTTCCTTCTTCCTTCGTTCCTGCACTGTTTCCCGGTTCTGCCCATGGCCCTTCACATTCCCAACAACAGCAGAGCTGTCGTGCTTGTGCCTGGAGCAGACAGAAAAAGGACATCACAACAAGCACACCGCACACCTAGGGGACAAAATATACCGATCCTGAGAAACAACTGGGTGTGCGGAGTTCAGCCGTCAGGCCTCGAGCCTCGGCTCACCCCAGCTCTGCAGGGCTTCTGCAGTAGCTGGGGATCAGTGTTAGCCACACAATGACCGCGTCCTTCTACATGCCGAGTCTGTCAGCTAAAGCCAGCTATTAAACCTTCCCGAAATCCCCGCGGGAGCTGTTCAAGCTCTGGGAAGCTGTGCTCTCCAAGATCCTATCTTGCACAGGGTTCTGCCGCTTATGATAAAGGGTTGTGCCTACCCATTTGATGGGACAGAACAACCAGCACTGAAGTAAAAGTTGGGCAAGGAGGCGAACGCCCCCGTGGTAGTGACCCTGAGGTACAGGAACGGTAAGGAACAGGTATATCCCCTCAACAGTTCCGGTCAGCAGCAAAACACCTGCTAACTGCAGAGCCGCGGTTTCACCCCGCAGAGGGAGACACTCACTTACCCCTTCCTCGCAAGGTAAGCCAGCCGCCTGGCCTCAGCTCTCTCCCGCAGCACAGCTGGGTCCTGCACAAAATGGTCCTGCCATGAAAAGGAAGGAAAGAGGTGAGTGAACTCATCGGCGTCGTGCAAAAGGCTAGAGCAGGAGGTGATTCTGTTGGACCGCGGAACGGAGTCAATTCGTTGTTCATTATCTCTCTGGCTGAGCCAGCAGGATTGGTGTCAGTGACTCTAAACACAAAACCTGGCAGAAAACCTGACTGATACTTCTTCCCACATCCTACCTCTGCCAGCAACACCATCAACGTCACTATTTCCAGTATATCCATGACAACGGAGCATTAGTGACCCTCAAAGTGTTCTGCTGGCATCGCCTGCCTATGGAATAAAGGAGATTAAACCTCTCCACGGCGTAAGTGTCATTGCTGCAGAGCGGTCAGCCTAGGAAGCAGTGATAGCTGTACTCAGGGGACATTTCACAGTCCAGCAGACCACGGAAGTAGCCACCCTGAAAAGCAGCCCGGTCTCCGGGCTACTGTTAAAAGATTCACTCTCCGAAAGAGGAAATCTGCTCCACATGACTCTGCAGGTGAAGCAGGTAAGACATATGGTAAATCTTAATGCAACTCCAACCACAAACTAAATATCACCTTTGTTCTTTCCTTCTCGGCTTCCTCCTCCTCCTCCTCGTCATCCTCTTCCTCCTCCTCCTGTCCTTCCTCCTGTCCTTTAGGTCTCAAGACTTGAGGAATTGTGAACGGCCTGAGAATTAAGACACAGTCAGCAATGAAGAAACTACAGCCACAAGCATTCCACTGAACAAGCGTTTCCCTTTCGTTTTGCATCATGTCTTTAAAAAAGGAGAATCTACACATTTCAGGGACTTGGCTTTTTTTCCTGAAATGAAAAAAAGTAATAAGAAAGAGACCCAGTAGGTAATGACACATTTGCCATGGGCAATTAACGAACACAGATGTTCTTCAACAGGGAATGTTCGCTATGAAGTTGTTACTGAAAATAATAATAGGTAAAAAAAAAAAAAAAAAAAAAAGGAACAAGTCAGGAAAAACCTGAAACCTCACAAGGAATTTCTCCAAGGAAACGACTGGTTCCTCTGGGAGAAGGGGATCCGGGCACAGCCACAAGGCATCAGTAAGGAGGACGCTTTGCTGGGCTTTAGCTCGCCCGTCAGGGAGCATCTATGGTACAAAGACAAACCCCTAAACCTCACGCTCAAACTCAGACAGAAACATTAACGCTCAGAAAGTGCCATCCTCCAAAACCACTGTGACTGGTCAGTGGCTACCCATGGAGCCCCAGTTTCATTGCTGTGCCCCAGTTTCCTACTGGGGGAAATACCTGGAGGAATCCATCAGGCTTTATGAATCACCCCAAACACGCAGAGCGGCAAAGGGCCTGGGGGGCAGAGGCGGAATTTACCACGTGCCTATAGCTCTTCTTTAATATATATACACGTATGCGTATGCTTAAATTCTACTGGAATTCAGATCCACCGTTCCACTGCCAAAGAAATAAATGTAAAACCAGAAAAGCCTTTGTTACTTCAAACCTATAGATCTAGTTTTCGGCAGTAACCTCCGCTAATTGTTCCTGCTGCCTCTCCAGGAGCAGCGAGCGCTGAGCACCTGAAATAGGAGAAAAAGATCCGAGTGCCACACTGTTACAGGCAAACCACAAAAAGGATTTAAATTGAAGCCTCACCACACTTTAGGAGGTGAAAAAAAAAAAAAAAAGAAAAAAAAAAAGAAACAGACAAATGAACCCCAAAGATCCATTTTGGTTTGAGGTTAGAAACGGCGACACCTTCATAAGATATCAGAATTGAAAAGGCCACTTTCAGAAGTGTTAAGGCAGCTTTTAAAACACTTTTTCTGTCTCTAGCTCTTATTTCTAAAATAAATATTCTACGGCCTCCACCCCAAACTAACCCTTTGCTTCTTAGAAGCTAATCGTCAGTCATTGTGGAGAGTGCTGTGCTCTCCATCAAGGACTGAATTCCAGGTGGCAGTGGCTCAGGAGGGGATTGGCAAGGAGAATAATTCCAGTTGTACTATTTTCCAAATTTTGAAGTTTTCCTTTGCTAACCAGTCATTTTACATTGCCCAGCTACACTCAATCCCAATTATCCAAGACAGCCCATTCTCCCCCGCTGCAGGATAGTTCTCTGTAAGCAGAAGCACCGCCGAGTGCCAGTTTCAACGCAGTGGCAAATCCCCCCTCTTAGATTTGTTGACGAGTTGAGGCGATGGCTGAGTCCCGCAGACACAGAAAGCGGAAGCCCCAGAAGGTCCTGGGTGCACGCCACAGCGGCAGTCCCTACCAACGGGAGAAGGGAGACCCAGATCTCCCTCCTGGCATGTTACGGAGAAAGCAGCCGCAGCAGAAAAAGGGGTGGTTTGAAGCACGCACGTCCTCGTTGAGAAACAGAGCCCAAACCCCAGCGTTGAACAGCTCTGTGCCAGCCAGCCAACTCCAGGTGGCGATTCCCATCAGCCTCCCATTCACTGAAGCCCCAGCACCTACCTCCTACTGATCAGCTCGTCGTCCGAGTCAGCATCATTTGCCCCCACTTGGTTTCCATCGTAAGTGTCATCGTACTCGTCCTCGTAGTCCTCCTTGTAGAGCTGAGCTTCTCCCGGCTGCACAGGAACCTCCTCCACAATCACGCTGTACTGGCTGTAGCGCTCCTTCTGCTCAGCAACCAGGCGCTTGTCGTTCAGCAAACTCCTGGTCGTGTCCTTCTCCCTCCTGCACTCCACAGCATGGAAACGGAGAGGCAGACACAGAAAGGCAGCGTGAAGATCTTCTCTACAAGTTACTTTTTTTTTTTTTTTCCTGTTAGTAAGGGGAAGCTGAAGCAACAGAAGTCTCATCTCAAACTCCACAAGCACTACTAAAGCTATTTCCCCTCCGATTTATAACAGGGCTGTTTGTCTGGCTACTAAAAACAGCCACTCCTGGCTTGGAACAAAGTCATTTTTAAACAGAAGCCCAGCAAGATCACGCAGCAGGTAAGAACAAGGAATTGGAGACCGCCACTGTCATTTGAGACAGAAAGGAAGCTTTTACAGGAGGCCAAATGCAATTATAGCCAAGACAAAATTTGGCCAAGACCCAAATAACACCAGAAGCCCAGTGAATCTTGAATGGCAAGCTGTTGGGGCTGAGACTCCAGTCTCGGAGGCGGCTCTGCAAGGCCCAGAGTGCCCTCTAACACCCTGCTGCAGTATCGTCTCACTGCGGTAGCACGCACGGCTGCAAATCATGGACCAGGGCTGCAGTAGAGTAACTGCTGCCCGGACACGTGTGTTCCTACAGTCAAGAACCTCCACTTACAAACGTGAGATGCAAAATATGAATGTAGGTGGGAAGAGCCCAAAAATGACCAGTGCAGCAAGTAAAGATTAGGATAAACACAACGAAGAATGCAAAGAACAAACCAGAGTAGACTAGTGATTCTGATCCAACCTATCTCAAAGCACTGCATATACAATTTAAGAAAAAAAAAAATTAAAAGGCAAGTAAATTATAGTCATTTTAAAGAAGGGAAGACCAAGAAATAGAATTTTGACAGAGGCATTAAAAAGCCACCGCTGCGATGCTGTGTTTCAAGCTGCACAAGCGTAAACTCCTTGAAGTCCCATTTTTCAGCCCAGCCGAGTCTTTGCCAGCTTACAACAAAGCAACAAGGGATTCCACTGTCAAGTACTCACAGGACAACTTGCAGCCCTCACAGCCTAGAAAGTCACACCTACCAGCGATCTGTTTGGCATCTGGGTATTATCAGAGAAAGCACCCGTCCGAGGCAGACTGTCGGTGACTCAAGAACGGATAGACTTATGTGACATACTAGCAAGCAGCGGGGAAGTGATCTAAGCAGCCTGATTTTTATTAAGAATCCCAAAGCAAAGTAACACTGCAGACGGCTGCGGTTCCCCTCTCTAACGTGACTCACGCTGTTACACGCCTGCGTTTAGCTGCAAAATGCCCTACAAAGCATGTGGTTAGTTCGCACATACCTAGGCTGGGATAACATCTTCTGTTGGTATTCAGCATGAGACTGAACTAAGTATTTGATAATTGTTTCCTGTTGAGCTGGTCCGATGACTGCAGAAGAGCCGCAATGAAATGTTTCGGGCACCAATTCCAGGAAAAACAGTGGGATAACTCCTCTAGTCCCATGGTGTTCAGATGTGCTCTGACTTCAAGAGACAGATCCAGCTAGCAATTACGGCTGGACAGGCAGAGACAGGCGAGATCGCTTTTCAGGATCAGCAAAGAATCACGTATACACTAGGATGGTCATTTCCTCATGCTTGTTTCCCTCCTCATCCCGGTGTGGCTTTCTCCTGCACCTTAACAGTCCCTGCCCCACACTGCTTAACGCTTACCCGCACGGCAGCTGGTGCGATGGGACCCAACCTGATCGGCCTCTTGAAGCACTATCGCGACATCACGCTTAGGCAGCAACACCACTTTAAACACAAGCAGTATTTGGTGAGCAAAAGATTTTAAAAAGGAGAAAAAAAGAAAAAATATTGATAGAATTCGAATCCAGAGCAGATGCCAAACTAGGCTAGGGGAATGCTTGGGTAAAGCCTCAGGTTTCTTACTTGTGGAACAAGCTCTATGGAGTAAGTTGCACTTTTAGTGCTGCCAGGACACACTCTTCATATTTATGGAGTTCTGAATGTTCAATCCTAGAGAGCAAGGTACTATAGCTTATCCTTTGACTCAGTTAGATACGGTCAACTTTGGGCGTAGGGATCAGCATTGCTGGTCCCAGCTAGTTACCTCCAGGTTTTAAAATCCACTCAAAACATAAGTAACATGTCTGGAGTCCTGCAGAGAGAGCGTTCTCAGTGTAAGAACAACTGTTTGGAAATGAAGACATAGCCCGAGGGAGGCCAAGAGCCACCAGGAACAGCAGCAGTAAGAGGATAATCCCAAGAGGCCACGTAACAGTGCAGCAGAAGAAATGACAGCTCTCCCTGGCAGAAGAAGACGACACGGCTTCCCTGGCAGCAGCCGGGGGGCAAAGCCATGGGAGCAGGGTCCCAAAACCCAGCTCAGGGATGACTGACAACTTCCAAAGCTCTTTGAGTGATCTGCAGAGGGAGCTGCCGGCAGCATTATTCCATATGCTGGCTGCACTGCTCTCTGGCCTCGGCCGGCCGCTGCGGCAGCCACCCACACGTGCGAAACGCTGGGGAGGTGGGAGATAACCGAGCGATAACTTTCCCTGTGCACAAGGCTCCTGCTGACAAGGTGCCTGCCTGCACTCTGAGCAAGGCAACATAACAAGGAGGAAGGAGAGAGATTGCGCCTGTGATTTCTTCGCTATGGACACTTCAGAAAGTCATTGCCTTGGCCAGAGAGAAAAGAAAAGATTTTCTTGCCTAGCTGAGGCAATACAAGCACTATAGCACTGCTGCTGGAGAGTTGTTCCACTGGACTTTGGGACAAAAGTGGTTTTGTCCTGAGAGCTGATGCAGCTTTGCAACCAAAACCTTAACCAAGAAGTCCCAGGCTCTCATGCGGCTCCATCTCCAGCCAGACTTTTATTTACGTTCTGTGGAAACACATACCGACATAAAGATCAGACTTGGCTTGTTAAAGAAAGCGTATAAAAAGAATCTGAAACGAATCAACCATACGCGGAGGTACCGCTGACATCAATGGGAGCCAGCAGGACCATGCCCTAACCGAAATCTGCATGGAGCGTGGCACAGCACAACATGCCAAACTAGGCGGAAAGCAAAGGGAATGCCCTTCCGC
This sequence comes from Rissa tridactyla, assembly GCF_028500815.1. Taxonomy (NCBI): domain Eukaryota; kingdom Metazoa; phylum Chordata; class Aves; order Charadriiformes; family Laridae; genus Rissa; species Rissa tridactyla. The sequence goes on from NC_071478.1 coordinate 15,230,038, forward strand.
AGGACGCTTACAGCAGCAGGAACAACAAAGGTAGTCTAAGCCACTGAGCGCTATCGGATTTTGCAGTAGATGGATATTGAAGCTTCGCTTGGATCTAAACCAAACCATTCTCAGTTCGGAGTCACAATCCCAGGCTCGCAGAGGTGGTTGCTTTTCAAGGTTTGTCGCTCAGTACAGGTTTAACACTAAGACCAAGAAGCAAGAGCCCGACACTACAAACGAGCTTGGCAGGGCGAACTCTAGCAGCATACAGAGGAAAACCAATCAGGAAAAACGCTAACTGAAACCAACCCCCTAACAATACTTCATTTTACTTTCCCAGAGAAATAGAAGGGAAACGTTTTTGATACACCTTACCTCCTGCCAACAAATTCCTGCAGGAGGTTTGTAGGAGAAATAAATTTACAGGTTCACAGGTATTTATTCCCCCTGACAGACAGGGTTAATTAAGGGCGCACGATACTCACCGCTTGCCTTTTTGTATCCGAGAAACATCCACCGAATCCCTACTGAAAACATCAAACTCATCATTCTGGAAAACATTATGGCGAGAAGTGACTAGAGGAGTAGGGTCTGGCTTGAGCTGTCTGTGAAAAAAGAAAAAAAAAAAAAAGACCGAGAGAATAAAAACAAAGGTGAGCTGAGGAAGACCAAGTCCTCTCCTTCCCGAGACCTTGCTTTAGTCTTTGTCAGTCTCAGAGTCACCCGCAGCACGCCACGCTCCTCTTCGTGGCGCTGGCTGAGTGGGTCACAGGCTGCTGTTCCTTCATGTCACACTGCAGTACGTGCACAATCACTACGCGGCATTGGTCTGCGATAAAAGGCAGAATTTTCGAAGCTTCTCTTTGCGGGGAAGCTAAAGCAACTTACAAAAACCCAAAAGAAAATTCTTCCGTTCATTTAAGTAAAACTGTACAGCAGCATGGAATATCCAGCCTGCCTGGTCTCAAAGCAGTGACTCAGTAAAGCCAAACACTAAGTATGATGAATTACATGCTGGAAAAAAATCCAATAATTTGCTGCTCTTGATTTCAGGATATTTATCTCCCTATGGTTCCTTCTTAATTCTTTCTCAGGGTTGCGGGTTTACATTTGTTCAACTTTTAAGTCAAAAGACCATTATTTTTACATCCATTTTGTTGGTGCTGTTAGCTCAGCTGGGCATCTGAAAACGCCGCTGTGCTCACTTCTAAAATCAGCAGTGATCAAAATTCTACATTTGCTATTGAACTGACGGTTCTGTTTGAAGATGCAAGAGGCAGGGAATAAAAATCCAGCCCTATCTTCTGTAACTGCTGGCTTTGCAGAAAAAACCCCAACCCTTCCGAAAGCCCACCCCACATCGCTTGTGCCGAAGTCAGCAGATCTGACTGTGAGAGCATGAAGATTGTTGCAAAACTAAGATATTTTTTTTTTTCCCCACATCATTTTTCTGATAAAGATGCTTTCCTTTTTTAATGCAACAATGAGACAGTCTGCCCGTTCCTCCATGAAATGTGAACAAACAGCACATTCACATCCTGACACCCAGTCAGAAACTGCTGTTGCAGCACAAGCACATGCTAGCAGCTGCAGGCAAACTAAAACAACTCAGTTCCACTGCCAGCCAGAAACCCTACATCCCATGCACAACCCGGAGAAGCAAGCAAAAGGCTGGCAAGTTTGTCAAAGGGTAGATAAAAATGGGTCTAAATTGGCATTTCCAGACTCTTCTCTGGTTTATCTTCAATCGCAAAACAGAAAATCCCCTTTCAAATACCGTATTTGACTCTGCAGGTTGAATTGGAGCTGAATTAGTTCCTTTGAAGATGCCCTTTGCTGCAGGACAGCTGGGATTTTAACACCTACGACCCTGTCCTCTGCAGCAAAATAACTTGTGAAGGCAACACGTTCTATTGCCCAGCCCGGGCTAAGCCCGTATCCCCGTGATGGGATTTTAATGGTTCTTATTTGAGTGTTTGATGTACAAGTATTTTTGTTCCCCCCCATCACAAAACACAACCCAGCACCTGCTCTACTGAAACGCTGAACAGTGAATGTTCCAGGCCTCCGCAGGGACGCAACGAGGGCAGATGGCAACGAGAAGCTCTCACTGCAGATAATCTACCCCGAGAAAACACACAGCCAACTTCTTAGAGCTCTACAAGTTGTCTAACCTTCAGTAAGAATGATGTTAAATGATAACCCACAAAGGAAAAAACAGAAGGCATGGAAGCTGTGCCAGAAGTTGTCCCACACCTTTGCATTGTACGGTCCAGCTTATCCAAGTATGGCACCAGTTTATCTTCTAGAATGTTGTTGATCACTTGCTCCGTGTTGTAGCTGTACTCTTCCAGGCAGGCCAGGATGAAGCCCTCCCCAAGGTCTGGCAGCAGGTCTTTCACTTGAGAGATCAGAGAGTCCAGCTCCACCCCTGACACCTTGGCAACGGGCGCAGCAGCTGCTCCGGCGCACTGCAGGTACCGAACAGAACGGGGGGCATTACCGGAAAGAGCCAGCAGCTGAGGGAAGGCAGGTATGCACATTAAGAAAGGGAAAGGAGCAGTCTGGGTTATCAGAATTTAAACACAAAGAAGTCAAAGAAGAGTAATCAGTTACGTTGTTTATACTACACAAGGTCCATGACCCAGGCTGGGGGCACAAGACCACTTTTGTCTGTCTCCGAATCAGCAAGGATACTCTGGAGAACCCCTTCCTCAAATAACATGTGAACTGTGCGTTTAAAAAACATGCCCACGAACTACAGTGATGACGCACAGTACTTCAATTAACCACCGCAGCCGGAAAGCCAAGCCAACAGCAATTTGCTCCAAGATAAAGCTGGGATTCAGGTGTAGTTTTGTTTCTCATTTCACATGGCACGTGAGGCTGCACTGAAATCTAGCAAAGGTAAGAAAGGAGAGTAAATCTCATGTGATCTCCAAAACGGAGCAAACCAATCCTCTCTTCACAGACAAATGAAGGAAGGACAGAAAGAGCAGAGGCCAGCCCTGCCCGCACAGCCCCACTCACCTCATCCTCCGACGCGTATGCGGCCGCGAGCTCTTCCACGTCCTCAGCAGTGCTCTCCACGACGGCTGACGCTCCATTAGATGTTGCTGGTGGTGTTGGATCTTTAACGACTTGGGCTTTTTTCCTGTCTACCCCTTCCCACGCGCTTTCCACTGCTTGGAGGATATAGGCTGTCCTGGTCTCATCTCTAATAGGCCAGCATTGAGGACATTTCTAGATGCACATACTCAGACCTATGCAACTATCAGTGACTCCCAAGCCTGTGCCTACGTTTAAATTCTCCCCTTGCTCTTTTTAAGAGAAAAAAAACCTTTCCCTCCCTCAGTCGCACAGCTTAACCAGAGGCAGCAACACTGGAAATGCCACTGGCGTGAAGGAATCTAAGAGCAGCCCAGTCTGCAAAACCCCAAGGTGACAGCAAAGGATACAGCGTGGAGGACGCCTGCTGAAGCAGACTGACATCATCCTCAACAGGAAACAGCTCGTCATAGTCACGGAGAAATCTGAAATGGCAGAAGCAAGTTTAATCAGTCGAGCTCAAGAACAAACGACCAGCAAACCTATCACACACTGCCATCCCCGCTATGCCACTTTGACTTCCTCGCCGCTCAGGCAGGAACACGTACAACCTCTCGCCCGATACTGAATTCCAGCACGGGTTGCCATGTTTGATTTTGCCCCCGTTACACTGCAGCAACATTTCCCCGCCCGAGCCATCGGAGCCAGATGCAACACTCCTCACTATGCTGAGACCTGTAACCCAGCGCAACATTACGGAGAAAATATGGTTTATGACTTCAACATGATCAGAACGACAGCATCGTCAGGAGGACGACACCGAACTCCCAGTTCTGCCACTTATTCCCTTTGCATCTTCAGCATTAGCACTTGATATCTGTCTGGTCACCCCAGTTGAAAAGCACAGATTAGTAATAATAGCCTAACTTGTCAGAGTAGCTAATGGCTAAATTGCTACCCTCCACTTCGACAGCCTAGATTAAAGAGAGCGAAGAATAACATTCTCTAGCGTCATGCAACACCCTCCCCACCTTTACAATAAAGTCTGTACTGCAGTCTGACATCCTCTCGCAGCAGTTCTCCCAACTAGTTAGAATGATTTCTAACTCCCAGATGCATTGTAATGCCTCATAATAATGTCTCGGGCAATGCTGTTGTAAAGAATGGAAGAGGAAGGCAAGCTGACCCTCCCTTTGGGCCTCTTTCAGCAAGACTCACCTCCTTTCCTGAAGCACCGAAGTGAAGATCTGGAGAAATTCCTCAATAAAAGGCTGAATGTTCTCACAGCTACAGAAAGCAATGGCACAACAGAGTGAAAACCTCAGTGGCAAGCCTACCGCATTGCACAATCTCCACGTTCTGCCTCACTAGCCAAACTAGTCACACTCATACATCACAGGAAAATCCCATTTGAAAATAAATTTCCGACCACTTTTTGGCTTTCACAGGAGCAAAGGGTCAAATGGACGCAAGTTTCTTTTATGGCTTCATCAGCCAGCCAGATCTAAAGCTGTATCGCAGTTAGAATTACAAGGCTTCTGAGAGGCTTTACAAATCATAGCTTGATGCCTCTGACTTGCAATAAGCAGAGAAGGGCGTGTGGCGCTTTTGTAATTGCACTCTTATTATACGTCTTGGGATTATACCAGTGAACCTCCCAGAAAGTCTGTGAGAACACATGCCAAGCAAACTCCTAGTGCAGCCTTTCTGTTCTAATGCCGGAGCCTCCCATTGCTGCTGATGCCTCGAGCCTCACAGCAGGACAGAACGCTCTCTACAGAAGATCGGTGTTCAAAAAAGGTACTTCTCCAGAAGCCGGACGTATCGTTTTCGCAGGAGCCTCAGCTCTCGTCAAACTGGCAATGAGTTTCTGGAGCTGTTCTTTACTACCTCTGAAGTATACACAGTCCTTAATACCGTGGAATCTGAACACGTTACGCTCTTTGGTTCATTTACGCTGTCAATATTCGGGTGGCTACCAAAAGGCACTGCTCAGGTAAGCAAGGGTAAGGCAAGGCTGCTATCGCTCCTTTAAGGATTGGGTTTACAGCACAGACACACTGGGCGACAGAATCCTGGTCAAGGCAGCAAATCCAAGTCTCGCACAAGAAATTCCACCAGCAGACCTCCTCGTTTTGGACAACTCTACCAATATCAAACCAGGGAAAATAGTCAAGCCAAACAGGAGCCACAGATACCAGCCACCTGCAAAACCTGTAATGAGCACAGGCAAAGAGAGACCAGCCCAAGGCAGCACTGGCCTTCCAATCGAGACCCAGGTTCTTGGCTCTGTCCCCCGTCCACAGCACGATTTTGGGTCATTTCACTTCTCTTCATTTCTCTATTTTAAAATAAGGATAGTTATACTTGCCTTCATTGTGAGACTACTCACAGAGCTATCAGTTAACAATTTTCACAGTAGTGGGGGGGGGAAGAACTAGGCAGAGGCACTAGTATCTAGATTTAAAATGACTGTTTTCAGTGACCTATAACACTGCATCGCTTTTACTATGGTGTCTCGGTCAAGGTCTCTACACAGACCATTAGAATTTGCAACTTAGCCATAAATTGAGGTTAGAAAGCTCGATGGACCACAGCATGATCCCACTCTTGGGGTCAAAACACAGCTCACCACACCAGTTCTGGAACACATAGCTCCATCGGGAACATTCCTGCTACGTGCAGGACAACAGACTTCTGATTTTAGCCAAAGTCTTTGGCTACAACCCCAACACAAACAGCAGTATCTGTTCATTTTCTCCAGTAAATCTGAAAACGAGGAAACAATCTCCCCCATAACAGCAATCAAATAACTGGCTAGTACCACAGCGCCCAAGTGCCAATACCTGCTTTCTAAGATGGGCTGCAGACAGACTTGGTTTATTAGGACGTGAAAAGCTTCGATCATCTTCTTTCTGGAATGCGAAATTCTTCTCCACAAATCCGCAAAAACACTTCAGAGAGAGCAAAAAGACACTGTTGGTGTCAGCACAAGAGATCTGAATCTTTAACACACCTCTACTCCAGAGTTAACCCTCTAGAGGAGGGATTCCATTAGCAGAATCATTTCTTTGCTGCAAGGACCAGAGATTAGAGCCATTTCATGGTCATTAAGGCAAATCCAGTCTCTAAACAAAGTTGGTCTCAACCACCAATTGTCCCGACAGCTAGACACGTGGTACCTCAACTGTACCAGCACAGCCTGCGCCTTAAAATGAGAGCCATCTATACACAGATGTCATTCGTGTTTTCACACTTCGTTACAATTTAAATGCATCTCCCATCACGTTTCTTCTTAGACAGCAGTGAATGAAATCATTAGTCACCCCACTGCCCAGGAAAACTTGGAATTAGAAAAGCTTCAGAGTTCTTTGAAGCAGCACAAAAGAAAAGATAGAAAGACTCTGGAGAGGTGGGTAAAGCAGCATTAAGTGAATTTTTAACTAAGCCCTGGAAGACTTTTATTGAAAAGAAAATGCAAGCCTTTGCAGACATTTTCACCTGTTATCCTCATAATGCCTCTTCTTAATTGCAGATTCCAGCTCAGGAATTGCCAATTCATAAAACGAAGCTAATCTGCAGAAAGGGGGAACAAAACAGCAACCGTCAACCGAGGTTTCAAAAATCATTTGCTAAAAGACAAACCAATAAATTCTCCTCACTAGCAGTACTCATTAGTGTTACCCCGTTTGTTATTTGTTCCCTGAAACACAAGCAAGCAGGTATGCGCTAGACAAGAGCGGCACTCTAAGGAAACCCCCAAGGTGTCTTTGAAAACGTAGGCAAAGAAATGCGTTTGAAAAGCATCGTGCTACGGAACAGAAGAACAATCTGCCCAACTGAGAAACATCCCGAACACAAATTTGCAGCCTGCAAAGAGCTGAAATGCTGGAGTCCAGCCCGAAACACCCCCTCCCACTCCAATATCCTTATGGCCCTTTCTTGCTGTATGCTAAAAACTGGATATGAAACAGGATATGATTGCCAATAAAGTCTTACTGGTCTTGCTATTCAGCTCTGCTCTAGGTGGGCATTTAGACAAAGGTATCCAATGCGCAGAAAGCCTAAGAGGGTGTTTCAGTAGGATGGGGCAGGGAGGAAACAAAGAAAGTTAGTTTGGTGCAGTTTCACATTTTACGTGCCGGGCAGCCCATGCAGACCCTTTCCTTCGGGGCCGGAGCACCAAGAGATGTGGAGAAACGCCCTCACAGAGCAACAGCCTCATCAGTAGCTCGAAATTACAACTAATGGTTTACAGCACTGTGCGCAAAAGCCAAGCCTGCTGAACTGACGAGCAGAGGCTCCATGAGGAACATTATGTCCATGTCTCATATTAAGAGCCAAATATGTTAAATGAGTATCCTTGAGGCAAATGTAGCAGAAGCTGGTTGATACGATTAGTCAGGGAGAGAAATTAGAAGTGCCAGCAGATCGATTCAGACTCACAGAGGTTCCAAAAAGATGACACGTAAATCATTTTCCCTCCCCACACTCCAAAGACCCAGTCATTAGTCCATATTGAAAAGTAATGAAAATGTCGCTGTTGTCCCACTGCACAGAGATCAAGACTATTTTAGCACATCTCTGACCTCAACAGTAGAATTAAAAGCAAAAGACTTTCCTCCTCTGAGTAACCACGCAAGTAAGCAGCGCTGCTTGCCAATCCAAACAGCCACCAATCTGCCCTTCCTTCAATAACCAACTCGACGACAACATCCAAAGAGGAGAGAAACCTGCACGCCCCAGAGCAGCGTTAACTCATCCTGTGGTCCATAAACCACCGGCCGCTGTAAGACTTCAGAGGTCTGCAACATGATTGGAAACAAAAGCAAAACACAAACGTGTGTTCCTTCTCACTAACAAGCAAACAAAACAGGGGAAGTAAGGACAATAAATTAACACTTCAGTTGGTCCTAAACAAAGGCTGTTATGGCAAGACTCTACAAGGTGATCTGGGGGCTTAACACAGCCAGAGCGAGCTGGGTAAGTGCCACTCAAGGACCTGCAGCCTCTGTGAGAACACACTCGGCTGTCTGGTCCTTCAGACCATCCTGACTCATCGCCAGCGTGATCCAGAGTCGGACAGGGAATGAGCTGTCCGCCCAGCTGTGACAGCGCTGGCTTGTCACCCTCTCCCAGGCGCTCAGCTTTTACCAAACCTCAATAATGTTCTCTAGCATAAAACTTAGGTGTAACAGCAAAGAAAAGCGTTTATTTTCAGACCTGATGGACTATCACTCAACAAGACTTTCTGTTTCCCTTGCTTCGGGTCCTACAGCGGGAAGCTCTTTTTGTCCGCAACCTTTTAAAGCTCCTCCCTTTCCACCCTTTCCAAAGCACAGCGGGTACTATTTACTGTCACTGTTGCCTGGCTCTAGGATCTAGATAATGGTGAAGGTGAACATACAACAAACAAACTCTAGACGTCCCTATATTCATTAATTTACTGGGAGTCTCTGTATTCCTGTCGGTGTGAACCTAGCAGTCTGTAGTTGCATTAAATCTGTCTACTCTTTTTAAGATGAAGGCAGCGGGACAGGACACAGCAGCACATTCAGTATTTTTACTTTGCCAAGACAAGCTCTGTCTGCAGCCCAAGATGTACCTGTAGCAAAATTCATGTTTTTGGAAGGTCTGGCAAGCCAATGGGAAGACGTCAAGAAACGCCCAGAGTGTTGTGCAAGTGTCACATAAGTACAGCACGATATCCTTCAGCTCCTGAGAGAGAAAGAGCAATTACTGAGAGAAAGGCCAGCTAAGTTTTCGTAGGAACACAGTATAACTCACCAGCAGGGACACAGCATGTTCAGCCCCAGCCTTTTTCCTGGCTGCACAAAGAGTTTGCTATCAATCATAAACACATTACACACAACTCGGACTAGAGGCAGAGACGTCTCTACTACAACTTCTATCCTTTAAACATCTATAGTGCAATCCCAACTGCTCACTCTCATGGAAGATTCTGGGAAATTACAAGAATCCTCATCAGATCCTGGTTTGGACAGTGGCTTTGCCCTCTATATATCCTCCACATCCAGTATTCTTCCCCAGCTGCCTGGCAGCACCGCACAGCAGTAATACAGGAATTAAAGGGGTAATTTCAGCGGTCCATTTCGGAGCAAGATGCATTCCCAGGGTAGCTGTAACAACTCCCACATACAGATTGTATGACTAGGATTTTTAAAAGACCATGCTCACTGGGACGGGGCCTGTCTTTGCACAAAACAACCCTCCTAATTAACTAGAGTTTAAGTACAGTATTGCTAAACAAACATTTCTGAAGAAAAGATCAACTCTGATCACTGTCAGGGTTACGTGGAGACTTCCGTCAGATGCTATGGTACATTACTTACAAGGTGGTTAAGCGAAAAAAAGATGCCAGGTTTAAAAAGAACCGACGTGACAACAGATATGGTTGAAACGCACACAAGCAAAGCAACCAACTGATGGTGGAAAGGCTTTATCATCAAGTCATATGACAAGCAGTGAAACAATGACAAGGAGCCATGTGCTGTATGAGCCAGCAGTATTTGGGAACAGAATGACCCTCTGTGGCCTTAGTGCTCCATGGAGTGTTCAGTCTGCAGGAGCACAAACAGCGAGGGGAAGGAGCAACAGTTCTACCTGGAGGGGCATGTTCCCCGGAGTCACGTTTACTCTTTCTTCCAGTTTCTGGGGCTCAGCAGAGGCTCCTTCACACTGCAAGCCACACTTATGCAAAATATTGTTGAACACCTAGATCAAGAGAAGAGAACAGTGTTAAAACGGAGAGGGGAAAGCAGCGGGACACACTTTCTATGCAATATGTCACTATTTCCACAGCTGCGTGAGACGAAAGCTGCAACAGAGTTTTGCAGGCTGCAGGAGGAACAGCCAAAACCGCGCTTTTGAAACCCCACGCGACTTGCGTGCAATTGAAGTGCAGCTGCGTAGGGTGATGGTGCTGAGACAGGGACGGCAGCTAACCCAAACCCTTCGCTGTGTGAGAAAATCAGCCAACACTGGGAGGCCACCCGGGATCCCCATTTGCAAGGGAGCAGTGGGACAACTGGGAAGTTAACACCACCCCCTGCTTACGGGCTAGTCCCAAAGCCTTCCTGCCCTCTCCCCTCAGGTCAGCAGGACAGATTTTGTGGCTTTTCTTTATAATCAAAGAATCGGGTTCCGTATTGCTAACAAACTCTGGCATACGACCAACTTTAAAGCCACTCCTCTACGTTTGCACCCGAAGAGATTTGTCAAACCCTCCTCCCAGAGACGTGTGAATGGGTGGCTAAAGGCGCTGACGTTGCCTACGTGGGGTTAATATGACTATTCTACAGGGCACATAGGCTCCTAAACCTGCACAGGTATCGACTCCTTTCAGAGACAGCGTAAGCACATAAATAACTCTACGGAGCAGTAATGACACATCATTGTTTGAGCTGTTTCATCCATACGCTTGAGGTACACTGGTATCACCCTGCAATGGTTACAAAAACACAGTAAAGAAACCAGCATTTTACAGAGAAACCACTCCGATGTAGTAGATCACAAAAGCAAATGAACTGTCTGCTGTCCTCCCCCGTAATTCATTTGAAGGTTTGGTCTTGCATCCTAGAATATTTTTCAAACGTGATATCACCTCTGAGATTTAGCTCTAACTGTTTCTTAATACACTGAAAGAAAGAAAAATGTGGGCTTTCAAGAGTCAAGTGACATTATAGGTGTCTTGGGGTAAATGGTACCTTGGGCTTGTTTATTTTTGCGCACAGGCGAGCTTTTTGAGGACATAAACATGACATTTCCAGGGTACAAAGATGTCAAGGCACCTTGATTTCCCCCTCAGGTTAAATGTGAATCCTGCTTACCGTGTCTGGGGAATAGACAGGCTGCTTATGAAAATGAGAGCTTAGACATGGAGAGATGCCAAATATCTTTTGTACGATAACAATGCATCCCTTCCAACAGATTTGCATTTGCTCCCGAGAACCTGCAGCGTTAACACGCACCCATTCTACTATGTGAAGCCTTAGCTACCTCTCACGATCTACGATTTTGGTCTAAGTTTCAATGCTTCCCCCACTTCAGGGGCGTAAAAAGAATGCTTTTTGAACTGCCTAATGAAAATTCCTTGAGCTTAACTGCAGAGAAGGCCATCAGCTGAAGGAAGGTAATAGGGAATAGTCATCAAGTAATACTAGATAAAGGTTCAAAAAACTACCTGACACATGTTAGCATGAACTAGAGAGAGAAAGTAAGCAACAGCAAGTACATTCTGCCTGCCTATGACCACATCTGCTCCCTGCCACCCTCTGAGCTATGCCATGTTTCCAGATGGAATCTGAGCCAAGCAGGAATGCCATACCTGGAGGACGGTGGGCAGAGTTTCGTCTAGGTCACTGAAGTAACTTGGTTGCCAAGTGAAGATATTTTCTGAAAACAAAGAGGGAAGGAGACCATTAGTTCAGACATTCACGCCAACAGGCAAACCTGCAGCAGCAGATGTACTTGTGTTATTACTGACACCCCCGGCCCCTCCCGACACAGCTCATAACCATTGAGGACACGGCACAGGCTCGCTTCTCAACTCGTACATGGGCCCTACTCCTACAAAGCTGGCCCATCAACTCCTCAGAGCAACCGGAGAACTGGTAATGAGAATATGCTCATCAGAGCAGAGCCAACGAGATGTTAGATGATTCACACCCCAGAGGCTGCATCAATGAATAATGCAAATACTATCGCTAAACATTCCTAGTTCCTTTATTTGACAAGTGGAGTTGACTTTTAATTACTGATAACAGTTCAGCATACACTGGAAAATGTTCTGCAGAATGTTTCTTAAAGGTAATGAGGCTTTAGTAATACCTGCTATTATATTACTAGGACTTCATTATCTTTACAAAATACTCCCCTGAGTAATGGCACACCATAAATCCTCACCAAGTAAGCACAGAGGCTGCCTATTTTCCTGTGAATTACTGTTCAGACAGCGAAAATTAACAGAGTTCTCCAGCAAGGACAAAGCATGGGTAAGAATTATGAGACAGGTTTCAGAAAAATTTATACCCCGAGAAGAACCTAAAGTTTATCAAGTTATGAATTACACCCCGGAACTGCTCATGCCGTTACTGTCACAACATAATGCAAATGATCAGCTGAGCAAATCACCGGCCACTTGCGTGCAGCGTTATTGCACAGCACTCTAAAGCGTATGTATAATTCAAATGAGGTTTCAGACACTTAGGTCTTCTTCAGAATATTTTAAGACCCAGAATATCTAAGCTTCACATCTAAAAGAGGACTACCTATCTTGTCATGCCTTCTTCCCACCTCTAAGGCTTGACAGATGAATTTAGAGTGGAAGTTACTGAAAAAGGATAAAAGGATTCAAAAATGCAAAGGTTTATCTAAGCTTTTCTGGTCTGGAAATATGACCGCATCCCACGATCTCTAATGCTTCTCGTGTTAGTAAACTTGGAAATGAGACAAAAATAACTACCAAAGCAAGGGAAAAGTTTCATTACGTGAACTGCAGACAAAGTGGGTTAGAATTTCGGAAGAAGAGCTCACTTAATTCAAGGTTAAGTACTCTTCCATCTGTGCTCAGGTGGCTGTCAAAGATCACAGGTAAGTTCCCTTGTGAGAAGAGCACCGGATAAACACAGAAGCTAAACCAGCATGCTCTTTCTTCATTACGCAGATTCTAACATCCAAGGCTGAGATGTTGCTTAACACGCACTTGCCACTAAGGCTGTCCGTACAGATAGAGAAATCTGGGGATAAGCACAGCTTGAGCAACGCTCTGAAGTGCTTTGTGGTTTGAAGGCACTATATAAATCAATGTCTGCATTGCAATTTCACGTTCTCCCACTTCATAGTCCAGTGATTACTACACATTGCACGTTTCGCTTGGCTCCCAGCTCTGGGAACAAAAGGACTCGTATGAGCAGTTTGACTGTGCCCCATCTCCTAACCCTCCTCCCTCTCTGCCCAGGAATTGAGTTGTTTGCCCCTTCCCATCTAGGGGTTTACAGAGCCCTCACACTCCTCTGGCAGTAGCCGAGGACACATTTCATTGGCACGAGGCACAACTGAGCCTTGGTTCACGCCAAACGCCATGAGCCCAGCTCAGGACCGCTAACCAACAGGTCACAATGCATTCCCTGACGTAAGTGAAGATCACAAGAAAAAAGAGAAGAAAAAAAAAAAAAAAAAAAAAAGAGTAATCTGATCTAAAAATTGATCTAGAAATTATAGAGTCCTCAACTAGAATTCTTTATCCGAGCAGTAACATGGGTGTAAAACCCCAGTCATCACTTGCCATTATACAATTAAGCAAAAGCCTAAAGGCAACAAGCTGTTCCTTGGCTTAACTAACCAATCATCTTCTGGAGCAGGAGACCATTTCCTTTCCCAAAAAGCACACAGAGATCCAGAATCTTAGGGATGTCGAACAGGAAGTTATTGTAAATAATTTCTCCAAAGACGGAGGGCGTGATAAAATGATCCTACAAAGAAAAAAGAAGAGTAATTTAAAGGATAATCCATATCTTACTCTGCAAGAACTCCAGCATTATGACACCTGTAAAATCATCTCTCAAAGGCGTATTAAGGATTTTGTTTCATAGAAGGCGACAACTCTGCTTACACCAGAGCCCTCTATCCTCACATTCCCAGCTACTTGTCCCTGCCTCTACGCCATCCACCCCACTGGCCTCCTGCCACTCACCGTACGGCCAGGCCGCACCACGAAATGAACCAATCGACCTAAAAGTTAAACCAAAAAGGCACTGACAGTTCATTCAGTTTCCAGACCTGGCTCACTATGGCCAAACAAAGAGCTGAGCTGCCCCAGGAATGGCTCAGCTCAGTAGTACGAATGAGTAACCAGGCGTAGGAATGACTTAACTGGCACTGACACTGAAAAAGCGCACACGAGATCACGGCCTGAGGTTACTGGTACCCTGGAAGAGTAGAAGCAAGGCACCAAAGACTGCATCAGTGACAAGTGGGAAGAAAACCCAGGAACGGCAGCTCTATACCCTGACTGCCGAACGCTGTCGAAAACACATGACACCGAAGGAATTTCTTCACAAATTCTGGACGACAAAAATTCCAGTCTCTTTGTCATCGAGAGGCAAGCAAGCGAAAACGTGACTTTGGATTTTTCAGAAGACAAATGTGCTTATGATAGCAAATGTTTTCAACCACAGTGAAAGGTAGTACACACATCCCCTGCTAAAGCAGAGGGACAGGGCTTTACGCTGGCTGGGTTCAATTTCTAGAACTCCTGCTGACAGCCTGCATGACAAAAGACTATTCATTCTCTTCAAACTACTCAACTATAAAATGGTTTCAAATGCTCGTCTGCCTCATTGGAGTGGTAAGATTTAATCAGATCCTGGAATGAAAGACACCATAGAGGTGTCGTATTTTCGCTGAAGTGGTGCCAGCATTCCTTCTACCTGTTCCCGCCCCACTCCTCCAACTCCCACTCCGAGAACTTCCCTCAAAACGTCCTGAATTGTCACCACTGTGGTAACCAAGAGACTCAGTACATCACTAAATAACACATCGCGAACCAATGAGGATATCAAGGGAGCAATCGCTAAAACACAAGGTGCCTCACTCATCCTGCCCAAAGGCCGTGTGAGAATTCCACAGCTGCTGATGGGAGCTGTGCTCACACAATTAGGGCTGAGGATGTCTTTCAGTTATGACGCCGAGAAAACAGTAATTTAGAGCAATTTCATTGTGTGTCCAAAACTTGGGGAAAGTTCAAGGAGAGACAAGTACTAGCGCAGATTACGCGACACCGCATGGCACAGAGGAAGTGGCAATGAGGGAGCGAACGCTCGGCTACTGGTGTCCTGAAAAGCTTCTGTTCCACCCAGCCGTACGAAGGTCAACTTGCTCTTTTTTCCTCTTACAGCGATGTATCACACCACCACACGTGGCTAACCCGCTATTCCTTAGCTGATTGCCTGGATCTCCTTCCTAAGAAATCACCGCATAGTTCAGATACTTCAGCTCTGAGTGGTTATCATCTCCATACAGAGGAACAGACTGATAAAAACAGCCAGGGAGAGGAATGCAGTTGGACACGCAAGTAAGAAACATGATTAATTTCTCCAACTGTCTTTTCTCCTAAGCTATACAGCCCGGAGCACCTGCAAGGCAAAGAGATATTTACCTTGGACTCCTTGTGAGTGGACATTCTGAGGAAAGTCAGGAAGACGCTCCGATGAAGACATTTCTGCATTTCATTCACCTCCGGATGGCAATCCAACAACGCATCAAACTTGCGAGGGGCATAGCACAGGTAGGAATCCAGACATTTCTGAAGCGTCTCATCAAATATTACCTTGCACAATGAAAGAAGGGAATGTCACACATTCGCAGGTTGCGTTCATGGGCAGCCCAGTTAAATTTGAAAGCACTCTAAAACATTCAAGAGTGCTAAAAGGCTCCACGTACGCATCAAATACAAGCAAACTCTTAAAATCCCCAATGAAAAATTTATGGGGAAATACTACTTTCTTTGCACTCTGAGGGGCAGTAATTAACATTAAAATGCTTGACAAACGACATAATGAGCACATACAAGTCTTTATGGAAACGATTTAAAGTTCGTGGCTTTTACAAGCACCTAGATTGTTCATGCTTCTTCTCCAGTGTCCACAAAACAGTTATTACCTGGCACCAAAATTTGTCATGAGGCAAAGCCAGGAGCCAGTTCAGGTCATCTGCAATGAATTTTGCTCGCTCCAAGAATTCTTCCACTAAAGCAGGGTCTCTGACAACAGGTGGCGGTCTGTATGGCACAAAAGACCGATCCGCTTTGATTTCTGGGTGCTGCGGAAAGCCAGAACACTGGATTAAAACCACAGACCAAGTGACAGGAACGCTCGGTTACCATTCGCGCCGCTCACTGAATTTTAGGAAACCGACACAAAATTACACTGTAATACAATCTGACATTCGGTTCCCTGGTAACTTCCCATTTTCTAATCTTTCAAGGCAGCAGATCAGTGGATTTACATCCTTATTTATCAGCAATATTTTCCGCCCTTCGTAATTTGGTAGATGTTGCTCCATGCGTTCTATTAACCACAAGCCTTGCAAAGCAATCCTCCCACGCCTTCAAAACAAACAGCAACAGCTTAATGTCATGCCTTTGAAATGTGCCCTGCACTCTCTCTTTTTCCTCCAAACTGGTTCTTGCACAATATTCCATGAAGTCAAACCGACGTGACCACCAAATGCAGAGAAGAAACGTTTCCCTGCCCTTCCTAAGGGTTACTGAACAGGCTTTGCCCAAATACCTAGAATGAGAATCATGCTGAATAGCAGCAGCAGCAGCTTCCAGCTCTGCCTCAGCCCTGCACATGCCCAGGGTCAACCTCCTCATGAGCAACCAGCATCACCGGCAGGTCCCACTTCTGCAACAGGCCCAGGAGAAGGCTCTCTCCACGCCTTATTTCTGGGAGAAAAGCCTAACTGTGGGTTGAATTTTCTGATTTCACCAAGCGGGAGGTCACGGGATGCAGCAAGTGGATGGACGGACTTATCCCAGTGCTACAGCTCAGAGCTAAACTTCCCAAAGTTTGGGAACTTGCAAAAGCTCCCAAAGCATTCTCTCTATTGCAGCAAAGTTTACATTGCTAATCAGGCCGTTCCTCAAAAGAATAAGGAGGTTTGGGAGAACAGAGTTTCCCACAGATGTTGAACATAGTACATTTTCATTTGCCCATCACTGAAATAAAATTCTCAACTATCTAAATGCGCTAAAACACGCTGAAAACAATTTCTTTAAGAGGCAAGTGTAAAAGGAATAGGCTTGTAGACTCCTAGGCAACAGCGAACCGTGACCGAGCTTAATTTTTAATATAGAGAATAATTATGTATCAATGAGTAGACAGATTATAGCATCGTAGAATTGATTAATAATATGCAGGTGGTAAGAACAATACTAAGCAAGCACAGAAAAGTACTGCTGGTTTGTCCTTTGTATAGCCCTTACCACGGCTGGCTCAAAACCCAGTCGAGCTGAATCGACAGAATAGTGAATGTAGATAGTAGGTGTAAGACAGAAAAATAGATAGGAAATAAGTGATTAACTTCGAAAAGGTTGGGCATTCAAAAACAGACGTAGCCTAAGCATATAATTAATAGAATATTTTAAGTTTCTAAGAATCCTACAGGTGAAGATTGTTTGAAGAAGACAAGAGACCGTGGTGACCAGAGACTGCACCAGTGAGCTGCAACTTCAAAAGGGGAACGGGAACGAGACAATAAAGAATCACCTGAGACAGAGGAATTGTATGGACTTTTGAAATTACTGAAGAATAAAGAACTGAGAAGTCGTGAAGGAACATCCAGACCCTCTCGGATAAAAAAAATACCGATTATGTCATGTTTGTTTCAACTGTGTATATATGAGATTATTCCTTGTCCGTCTTCGCCACTCACTGAGGTGATGGCCCAACTCTGAGTTGTCAATAAAGCAAACCTAGAGGTACCCACCGTCTAGTGAAATTCTTTAACAGCAAGCTGACCAAATTTCATCACATCCTGGACCAAAGGCTAGTTTTGCCCAGCCCTGAATATATGACAATTATTTGTTAAAGGTCTTGTTTGTCTTTCAGGAAAAACACAGCTCACCAGTGCCGGTAAAGTTCTCAGCTTCCCTGTCCTGGGATCCCTTTCTGTCAGCTGGAGTTCATCCAGCGGCAGTGCTGGCATCCTGATGACTTGTTCCTGTCTTCAGCAAAGAGAAAAACAAAAGCAGCACAGGATGAGTTTTACAAGGTCAATCAACCAAAAACACAACAAAAGAGGCTACAGCCTTACTCTCACACGCAGTAGCTGGAAATATATTTATGCAAAGCAATTTATACACCGCCCAAACGCCAAACCTTGAGGGAACACCCAAGAGCCCGTGGCACATGCCTCAGAAGAAACCTGTTCCTTACCGAGAGGCCATCGGTACCTTCCAGGACAACAAAGAGCATTTTGGGACATTTTTTAATATGGGAGCTTGATATTTAAAATCTGGTTCCAGAAGAGCTGGGCTGAACTCTGCTGTTGCAGTCTCTTTCAATGCCTGCAGACTATCTCCTGACATTACAAACTGGAGAGGCAATCGAAAGACATCCTGCCAACATACTATTAAAAGAATATTTTTGGTGCTTACGTGGCAGAATCCCTCGGTACTCATCCAGAGAAGGCACACATGGTGAGCCTACAAACCACAGCCCTCCTTTCCCCTGCCATTTCCCACGTGCTCACAAAACCATATTTTATTCTACAACAGCATTTTTAAGCTCAGAAACATTTCAATCAACTTTCTGAAATTAACTGCAAGTCAAACCTTAGAGTAATTCAAAAGAAATTATTGTATGCGCTGTTTAAGTAGTTCAGATATTAACCAAAAAATGAAAATTGCAGGTTAATAGAGCTTTTCATTTCTTGGGGTTTTATAGTGTTATGCTTTCTGTGAAATGTTATGTTCTTGTTAAGATCTAAGATCACGAGTCTCCTTTTATGCATACCTAATTGCATTCTCATTGCCTGGGCAGAATAACAATTAAAACAAGAGAAGGGTCCCTGCAGCTGAACGACGCTAATTCAGGAGCACAACCTCAGCTTAGACAGCAAGGAAGAGAGTAATGTTTTTGGTTCCAGAGAATTTGTCTGCTATGGACCTAGGCTAAAATTGTGCCAGCTAACATTTTAGAGTTTGATTTTTCATACACACACCAAAAAAAAAAAAAAAAAAGAAAGAAACTGCACTTGAGCAACACCAATATATTGGACAGCTTAGAAAACTTAAAATAATTATGCCTTTCCAAGGGAGTTTAAAGATTAGAATATTGACAAGAGTGTTTTCAATTTTTTTCTTGATGATAAACCATTTCTTTGAAAAACACACTTTTCAGCAGAGTAAGCCAAGGTGTTTTTCAGTTCTTATCATATATTTAATTTGGCTCTTCAAGTTTCCAACATCATCGGAATCATTCGTGCGTCCAACACGCACAAAGAAGCTGTCGTGGTTTAACCCCAGCCGGCAACTAAACACCTTGCAGCCGGTCGCTCACTCCCCCCCAGCAGGATGGGGGGAAAGACAATGGGAAGGATAAAGGTGGGAAAACTCCTGGGTTGAGATAAGAACAGTTTAATAATTGAAATTAATAATAATAATGGAAAATAACAAAAAAAAAAGAGAGAAATAAACCCCAAGAAAGACAAGCGATGCAAACAAAACACAAGTGCTCACCACCAACTGGCCAATGCCCACCCAGTCCTGAGCAGTGCCCCCCCCAGCTTTCCCCCTAGTTTATACGCTGAGCGTGACACCATATGGTCTGGAACGTCCCTTTGGTCACTGGGGTCAGCTGTCCCAGCTGTGTCTCCTCCCAACTTTCTGTGCCCCCCCAGCCCGCTCACTGGTGGGGCAGTGCGAGGAGCAGAAAAGGCCTTGGCGCTGTGTAAGCGCTGCTCAGCGCTAACGAAAACATCCCCGTGTTATCACCGCTCTTTCCAGCACAAAACCAAAACGCAGCCCCACACTACTGTGGATAAAATCAACTCTACCCCAGCCAAAACCAGCACAGAAGCATGCGTTTGCAACAAGGAAGAAAAACATCGGGTCTCATTTCAAGCCTGCCAAGCATCAAACTCTCCAGTCCAAATCGAAAACATCTTGGAAGAGATGACAAAAAGCCTATTCATCTGCAGAAGGGCATAAATCTGAGTATGGAACATCCCCAATACAGAGGGCCATCCCTGGTCACTACCATGTGCTTTCCTGCCCAAGAGCTTTGGCCTACACTACAAGGCCACGATTAATTTGTCGCACCCTGTGATCTCAGGCACGCAGCACAAAAGCCAAACAGCCCTAGCAAAGAATAGAACAAGCCAGACTCCTGCCAGGGAAACTTGTTTTTACAGCATCAGAAACGTTCTCTGCCCCATGCTTCCCACTATTCCACCAAGGTGTGCGGACATGGGGATGTCAGGGGCAAGGGGCACAGACAGACATGGAGACATCCATGGTGGAGATGCACAGGCATGGACATGGGGACACCCATGGCGAGGTGCACAGACAGACATGGGCACACCTTAGGTTAGGTGCACAGACGGACACGGGGACACCCACGGCGAGGTGCACGCATGGACACGGGGACACCCACGGCGAGGTGCACAGACGGACATGGGGACACCCACGGCGAGGTGCACGGACATGGGGACAGTCCAGCACAGAGGTGCATGGACATAGGGACACCCATGGCCAGGGGCACACTGCTGGGGCCGCAGCAGCCACCACAGCACTGCTGGCCAAGGAAAGGTCCCACACTGCAGCTTCACCACCGGCTGTGCTACTAGAGAGCTGGCCGAAGCCAGGGACACACACCCCCCCTTATATACTGTCACCAGCCCCGACCTTCCCCTGCTCCTGCACCGCAGGGACCTCCAGCAGGCCACCAGCAGCCACCGCCGAGTCCCCAGCCGGGCACCGAATGCAGCTCTGCCCACACACCGCAGCCAGGCCCAGCCCCTCCCGGAGCCCGGCACACCCCCGGCCCCAGGCCCCGTCACCCAACCCCGGCCCCAGGCCCCGCCGCCCCCTCCAGGCCCCGCCGGCCGTACACCATGCCCCGGCACAGCCAGGCTCTGTCGCTCCGGACACCCCCCGAGTCCCTGCCCCCCCACTCTACCCAGCCCTGTCCGGTGCCGCCCCGGGCCAGTAACCCCCACACAGCCCCCGGGCCCGCTTTACCGACAGCAGCCTCCCGCCGCCACGGCCCCGCCGCCGGCACCGCACTTCCGCGGCACAGCGACTTCCGGTGCCCGGCGGAAGTGACGAGATCGGTGGGCGGCCAGGGCGAGCCGGGGGACGGGGACGTGGAGCGATGGCCTGCAGTGGTGGGGGGCTCCGAAGGGCCTGGGCTCCCATCGCCGACACCTGAGGCAGAGCCGGGGTGTAGGTGGTGAATCCCAAACGCAGGCTGGGCGGAGGGTGGCTGGAGAGCAGCCCTGAGGAGAAGGACGCGGGGGTGTTGGGGGTGAGAAGCTCCACACGCCCCGGCAACGTGCGCTGGCAGCCCAGAAACCCCCCGCAGCCCGGGCTGCATCCCCAGCAGCGTGGGCAGCAGGGCGAGGGGGGGATTCTGCCCCTCTGCTCCGCTCTGTGAGACCCCCCTGCAGTGCTGCCTCCAGCGCTGGGGCACCAACAGCAGAAGGACACGGAGCTGTTGGAGCGGGGCCAGAGGAGGCCCCGGAGCTGCTGGGAGGGCTGGAGCCCCTCTGCTGGGAGGACAGGCTGAGAGAGCTGGGGGGGTTCAGCCCGGAGAAGAGAAGGCTCCGGGGAGACCTTACTGTGGCCTTTCAGTACCTGAA
Source organism: Rissa tridactyla (assembly GCF_028500815.1). NCBI lineage: Eukaryota > Metazoa > Chordata > Aves > Charadriiformes > Laridae > Rissa > Rissa tridactyla. Next base: position 15,251,455 of record NC_071478.1, read on the forward strand.
GGGGCTCCGGGAAAGCTGGGGAGGGACTCTGGAGCAGGGAGGGGAGCCACAGGATCACAGGGAATGGTTTTGCACTGGGAGAGGGGAGATTGAGATGAGATGTGAGGAAGCAATTCTTGGCTGTGAGGGGGGTGAGCCCCTGGCGCAGGTTGCCCAGAGAAGCTGTGGCTGCCCCATCCCTGGAGGGGTTCAAGGCCAGGTTGGCCGGGGCTTGGAGCAACCTGGGCTGGTGGGAGGTGTCCCTGCCCAGGGGCAGGGGGCTTGGAATGAGATGATCTTCAAGGTCCCTTCCAACCCAGACCATTCTGTGATTCTAAGTAGCCTAAACCAGAACCCCGCCATGCCCTTTGCCACATGGCTAATGAGGAACGGGGCTGTAATGAGGTTCCCAGTCCCAATATCCAGCCCTCCCAGATGGTGGATAGTTGGAGTTTCCAGCTGTGGGAGGGGAGCGGGGAGTCGGCCACACACCCAAGGGATCAGCAGCTGCACAGGGGAGGCCGAGGGCTGGCTGTGCCCCTCGTGGCACAGCCCTGGCCAACGTTCCCTTGCTGGCTGCTGGCATGCTGTCCGGAGCAGGAGGGCAGCACTCATTACACTAATGATCTGCACTTTAAGTGTTAGAACAGGTTGTCTGGACCCTGCCATTTTCACCATTCTTTTGCCATACCTTTTGAATTGCTCATTTTAAAATTAATCATTTAGTATTTCTATTTCTCAAACGCCACTGCTCAAGTCAGTCCCTCAGGCTGGAGCCCCAGCACCAATAGGCTGTGCAAAATGACCAGCTGGAACAAAACTCCAGTAGCGATGACAGATCCGAGGGTTGCTCCGATTGTTTAGCGGAGGATGACATTTGGCAGCTGAAGCACCGTTCCCTCGGAAAGGTGCCTTCTTATCTCCTCTCCTCTGCCAACCTTCCCCCAGAGGAGCGGTGGTGAGACTGCAAGTGCCTCAGTGGGCTTCAAAGCTCTCAGCGAGCTGTTTTGAAGCACTGTTTCTCTTTTTGTGTTTGTTTTGTTGGGTTTTTTTTGTTACCTTACCAATTGTGCATTACAGATTTGATTTCCTAAAGCACTGTGAACTAGTGGAGCCTCTGCCCAAAATATTGGTGATATTAACTATGTATGTATAACCGAGGTAGATAATTATACGTATACGCATTATTCATACAAGTTAAATTTAATCTGGCAACCAAAAAGCGCATCCGTTCACCTGTGTACAACATGCCAGAGACCTTTAACGCTTCATGACAGTAAAAGTCAGTTCTGAAATCCTAACGCAAATCCCGGCTTGCCAATCCCAGCCGTGCAGGGTCACTGCCGGCCCCTCTCGCACAGAGAAGCCAAAGCATTAAAAGCAGCTGGCAGCCTGCTGAGCTCTGCCGGAAAATCACGCTCTCCAGGTTTGATCCAGAGCCACCTGAAGTTACTGGGCAAGCAGAGCTCCGAAGTGGAGAACTTCTCCAGCCAAAAGCTTTTGGAAAATGTGCTTTTATTAAAAGGATCCTTCTTTGGTCTGATTCATGGGCGGGAGGAAGTTGTTCAGTGCTGAATGTGGCCGTGCAGGCTATCGGATGTCACAAGTCCAAGGCTGGGAAGAGTGCCCTGATCCTGGTAGCGCTGTCAGTGTTTTGACAGATCCACACCAATAATCTCCGGGACGCTGTTTGTGAGGTAAGGACACTCCTGACTCGGCTAGCGATAAGACACAAAAGCAGCCTTTTCATTTCAAGCAGCACAAAAAGCAGCAAAAGGAGGATTGAAACGCTGGAGCCATGCCAGGAATGTGCCGTTGGAGGTCAGTTTTTTTTCTTTGTCGGTCTGTCACGAACGCTGCAACTGGGCACTCTTGTTTCCTGAACATCACCAAGGTTCTCACATCTCCTGCATTTTCTCACATTCCGCCTCAAAATCCCAAATGGCAGCCTGGGGGCCGGGTAGAATATCTGCCTCCCTTCTGTGCAGTCACGGAAGGCCGCTGGTTTCCTCCTCCTAGCACAGCAGTCTCAGGGTTACTGGGCCAAGTGACCTTCTTCCCCGCACGCAGAGCAGGCAAGGCACACCTCCCGTCCCCTCTTCCTTCCCAAAAGGACATCACTGAGGGCTTAGAGACAGCTCAGGTCTGAGGGTGCAGGAAACCCTGAAGGACCGTCACTTCTAAACACATTTAAAAAATAGAAATAAAATGAAAGAGTTATGGAACGACCAGAGGAAAATGTCAGTGCAATCTGAAAAAAAAGACATAGGCATAGTACTAAATTGCAAAGTTGTGGAAATTGGCCATTACAGTTTCTAAGCAGCTGAAATGCAATTACAGTAATAATGATGAATCGGTATAGCCCTAGCCTTTGCAATTTTTCAACCCAGCTCTACTTTTTCCTTTTTTACGTTTTATCTTGATATATACATTAGCTTATCAAGGACTAGTGGCAGTTGTAAGCCTTCCACAGCATGTTCTTGATAGTCACAGAGACGTGATCCTTAAGCTGGTGACCTGAAGGATCCTACAATAATTTACTAACTATTTTTTCAATTTTCCATCGCTCTCCCATTAACCCCCGCTAAGTATATTCTTAGCATAAAGTCTCATCATTGGATATTGTTTATCCAAAGACACCAGGCGTGGCCCAACATAATTCTAGTTCAGTCTCTGCTCGGCATTGTGTCAGCGTACGGGTAGAATGCCAGTTCCCTCTTCCTCCGAGAGGCTGCAGGTTCAGCATTCGCCTGGCCAGTGGCACGAAGGAGTTGCCCAACTTCTGAAAGCTTTAATGGCGCAAGTTCCTGTGGGTGGGAACTCCCTCCTCTTTGCGCCACAGCGGGCACAGTCCTCAGTGGGTTACCAGCATATTTCTACAGCAAAGAATTATCACTTAAGATAACCAGTTAAAATAATATCATCTTCTAATGATACTTGAAGCAGCTCCTCTGATCAGACAGCTTCTTAGCCTCTCGCTGCCGTGTGTTTCTCTTTTATATGATAGGATAATAACGACTATCCAGCTTCTGGAGGAAGGATCTTAAGTGTGCTTATTAAGAAAAATAAGTGTGCTTTATTATTAAAAGCATTTTTCAGGCAGCATTGTTGTAGCAACATAGCACACGACAGCTTAAAGTTGTGTCAGTTAACTTTTCCAAAGAAAAGACATGTTCAGTATAAAATACTTTGAACATTTTACTACTTTTAGCTCACTGGGCAAACAATATGTATTATTAGCCTTTTTAAGTATAAGAAAATAATATAAGCAGACATAAAACAAGACTTACATTCTGCCTACACTGAACTGCTGGCATATCTGTGCTCGGGAACCCAAGCTGGGCTAGTCTGTTCCACAGAAGCTCTATAGTGAGGTGCTGCGCTGCCATCACTGCCGGGCGTAGCGTGACTCCAGCCGAGTGCTGGACGGAACTGGGTTCTCACGTCCCAACCAGCTCTCACGTCCTTGCAGAGCCAGGCTCAGGCGGCTGTGCTCCTTCCTGGAAACACCGTTTTCAGTATTTGCTCAAAAATGCCGTAGCTGTTCCACCGAAGTTTTCAGAGTCCCCCCCAACTTAGTATCTGATCAGTCCTGTAATAATCATCTTGATGTACAGCTGCAGCCAAGGCATTGTGCTAGCTTCCCTTCAGCAAAGTGTCACTAATAGCACATCTTGTTTTAAACCAGGGTTATTACAAGACAAAAAAAAGAAATCCTAAAACGAGACTGTTGGAAAATGTTCTGACAAAATTTATATGTATGTAATAAAAATCTCATTATTTTCAAATTATTCATCTACTTCTCGAGGGAGTGAGTCAGAGCATCCGGGATGACTGACAGAGTGGGTGCCTCTCACCTGGCGTATTTTAATCAGGGGTGGCCTCACGCTATGCCGACCCTGATGTCCTCACCGCCTGCCATTTGGATTACAGGAACGATGAAATAACGGCTTGTTTGGTGGAAGCAGAAAGAATGGATGCACCTACACAAAGAGGAACACAGGATAAATAACGTGGTCAGAGATGGGTCAGAGCACAGCATTCTGTTCAGGCATTTGTTAAAAAAAAAAGGTACCAGGGAGTAAAACTAGTAAAACATTAAGGTAAGGCGAAAGACGAAAAAAGAAACAAATTGGGAGAGGAAGGATGAAGAGAGCTGCTTTTGAGAAGAAAACTGGCCAAAGTTTGGAGTCCTGAGAAAGGAAACTACCCTGTGTTTCACGATCTGACTGTTCTTACAGAATCAGGACTTGGTGTGTTTGTGTTTTTTTAAGACGTATCTGACCATACCATCAGCTTTTCATCATAACAGAAACAGCCTGCAGAGTCTGAGTTTGGCCGTTTGGATCACAAGAGTGAAGCGTATTTAAGGTTACTGGATGGTAATGGGCAGGAAAGTACCTGGCACACGTTTGGTTTTGCCATTTCTTGCTGTCCCAGGTGCAAGATCGCTTGAGAATTGCATCTCCCGTACAGGATAGGCACAAGAGCCAGCCTCTGTGGGTTGTGATCTGAGGGACCAGGCTGGGATGATCCAGAACTGGATGCTGTCAGCCTCCACCACGATCCCGCGCAGATTTTAAATGCACCCTTACTGAACAAAGCCAAAAACTCAAATGACATTTGGGTTGCAACTGCAGCCCAAAGAATATCTTTTCACATCGGGTATCTCTTTTTATTTTTTTTCCCACAAGAAGCCAACTAGTAACTCACTGGCTGTTTCTCAGACAGTAAGAGAGGTTCGGAAAGGACTTGTTGGGTCTTAAGGGTCAGTTCTCAGCTCTTGGTGGCAACTGCATCAGGGTAAGGCGGCCCTGGGAAGGATGACCCAGAGCCTCAGGACTTGCGCTGTTGGAAGCTCTGGTGTTCTCATGTTTCAGCCCAGACTTTTCAAGGCCATCGGATACTTGTTTGCTCTTACACTAACATCACCCTTGCTCTTAAGGGAGATGTGTTTACTTCTGTGTTTACTCCCTGAAGTTTCATAGAGAACGACAGTATCTCTTCTCAGCATTCAGGTTTTTCGCTAAACAAATTATTTCAAGATCCTTACCTATGAAAAAATCAGGATTACCCTGTAATTATTCTCCAGTCACATTTTAAGCTTGTGCCCCTTGATTAAAAGTGACCCGAGCTGCATGCATAATTGCAGAGAAGGCTGCAGTGGAGCTTTGTATAATGGTGTTAACATTTTCCCCTTCTCCTGGAAATATCTCAGTTGATGTATGCTTTTCATCAGAGCTGCTTCATATTGGGAGTTCTGTCATCTTGAGATCAACAAATACACCCAGATTTTTCTCTTCTTCTGTCATTTCCATCTGATGAGCTCCCAGCTTGCAGCAGAGATTCTTGTTAGTAAGTCCCAAGTGCATGACCTTGTACTTTCCACTATTAAATTTCATCCCATTTCCAATGTGCCAGCACTCAATATTATCCAACTCTTCCAGATACAGATATTCCCTCTGTAGTGCTGGTGCCTCCCAACTTTGTGCCATCAGCAAATGCCATCACCTCACTCCTAACTTTTGTTCCAAGGACTGACTGAAAAATATTGTGCAAGACCAAAAGAACAGAAAACATGCCTCGCTGGGCCAGCCTGGTGGTCCCTGTGGCCCAGCGCTCTGTCTCTGAGAGGGGCAGTGAGCGACGCTGTTTAGGGAGAGCACTGGAGTTCAGCCACTCCCTGATCTCTCTTCCCTTTGCGCTCCCCGCGCGCTCACAGGTGGTGTATATTTGAGGTGACTTCCCTGCCTTTTCCATGTAGCTATTTTTTCATGGATCTGCTCTCCATTCATTTATTGAATCAAATTTTCAACCTGCTGGTAGTCTCCAAGTCAGTTCTTAAAGGAATCCTCACAGTCTGCTTTTCCACCCAAGCTATTGTCATGTCTGTAGCTTGCCTCTTACCTACCAATAGCTCCCCAGATAAACTGTACTTTTGCCATCTGGCAAAAGTAGTACTATCTAATATTTATCTAATTAGTACTATCTAATATTTAATATTTAAATCCAGTTAGATTAAATCCATTGTGTATCCATTGATTAGAAAAAAATTATCAAAGGTATAGTCTTAGTTAAATGCCATCTATCTTTAGTAAAGCTACGTCGTGTTTTCCTTTATTTTCCACTTACTTGTCTGTCCCTAACTACTTTTTCCTTTACATTTTTTTCTAACCTTTTAATGTTCTTGAGGTCAGACTAACAGGTGTCTAAGTGACTGGATTGCTTTTCTTCCTCCTGCTTAAAAGCACATAGTGCTTCGGTAGTTCCTCAGTAATTTATTACCACCCTCAGCCTGACAAATTAAAAACTTTGTACTGGATGAGTGAGGATACGTTCCAGGTCCCTCAAAACCATGGGCTTGGGAACATCTTGTTCCCTGAGCTGTGCGTCAGCTTCTCACAGGCCTTGTTCTCCCTTTGGGTACAGTAATTTCCATTTCCATAAAATAATACTCATTAGCTACCATCTTTTGCCCCAGTCATCATAGAAAATAGAGGCAAAAGTCATTTAAGATAGGGCCATACATAATATTTATTAGAAAATACATTGGAACACAAGACATGGAGAGACTCCGAACATAAGACATGGAGTCTCCATGCGATGTGTTTAACCGTATCGGTAAAGATAATGCCAAAGATGACAATTTGTGTCACTGAAAGAAGCAGGTGGAAGTGCCCAGCTTTCCCTGTTACAGTGATGGCACTCCAGCTAGCTCCCCCTCTTTAAAAAACAGAAGGAGCAACCAGCAGGTTCAGCTCTACAAAAGCCCCGGGTCTCCAGGATTCAGCTTCCTGAAGTAGGTCACATTTGATCTCCGTCCAGGCATACTGCAAAAGGCAACCATTTAACAGGCAACTTTCAAAATTCAAATTCTGCCTCCTAATGTTGTCAACACATATCCTTTTCAGATACAGCTAGACCGGCTGAACATTTTTTCATTGCTTTCGGGTATAAACAGGCCAGGAATCCTGTTTTTCCCTTCAGTTACCTGTATTTCTTCCAAAGTTCCTCTGAAGGTACATATTGACATTCAGATCACATTTGCATTCAGATGATGGCTTGTTGTTGGAAAAAAACCCTTTAGAGGGGCTGATTAACTTCCTTTCAAATGTTTACTGTCCCTGACCAAGGGAGCGAAACTAGAAAACAACTCACTGCGTGGCTTATATCTGAGTTTAAAGAGATGGGATCCTGTATTTTGTATTGTTCTCTCTGAACATTAATGCTACTTCTAGCTTAAATATGACTTAATGACAGACTGAAGTCCATCTGTTACAATGACTAGTCTTGGACTCAGAGGGAGAGTCCTGTGGATAATTTAGGAGTGCATTTTGTAGTTACTTGCAAGCATTTCATTTCAGATCAAGGCAAACATGAGGAGCAGGTGGAAATAGCTCTCAAAAGTACAACCTGACCTACATACGGCATTGTAAATTAAAGATATGTATAGAAATAAAGCATTAATGATCCATCACATTTGCAACAAAACCCAGATATAAATCTTGCTGCTGAAAAGGAACTCCATTGCACAAGGCTTAGTTAAAGCTTCATTTTGGAAACTGCAACGCTTCCTGCCAGCCATACCCTGCTACCTCTGACACTGCTGCCATTTTTTCTTGTCCCCTTCTGTTGCTTAACGCTCATATCCCTCTTGCTTTATCACTTGTGTCTCAATTTCCATGTATTTTTTGGCTCTTGTGCCTTGTGTTGGCTCCCTGCTCTCCATTACCTCATGCTCTAGGAGCTGCGGGCTGCTCGGGGTGGCTTGGACGGTGCATCGACTGATGGCAGGGGGCCACACATGTTCCTACAGCTGAGCTGAATGTCACAAAAGCAAAGGAGGAAAAGCATCGGGCAGAAGGCCTTGTGCTCAAGAGCGGCTTTTATAGTCCGACAGGGTGCTTCTCCAAGGGACACATGGCCTTTGGAGGACTCCTAAGGAGGATCCCAGGGCTGCAGGCCCCGCTGCTGGAGGACGCTGTGGGGCAGAGCTCCTCGGCTCCCGCAGCTCCCCTCAGCACCCAACCCCAGCCCGCCTCCACCCCTCACCTGCCTCACAGCTTGGCCCAGGCGGCCACAAAACCTTCTCCTGAGACCACCGCACCTCCCGCCTCACTAGGCTGCCGAGGGTCGGGCGGAGCTCCCCTCCGCCCTCGGCGTTATAAACCGAGGAAGGGGCAAGTCAGCTTCATCTGCTGAAGGGGAGCAGCTGCTGGGCGATGGGGATGGTGGCGGCTCCGGCTGCTGAGGGCACGGGGAGCCCTCAGGAGACCGACGGCGGCTCCCCCTCAGGGCGGCCGCGGAGGGCGGGAACGGCGCGCGCCCGGCCCCGCCCCGCGGTAGGAGGCGGGGGGAGGAGGTGTCGGGAGCGCGCCCGGCTCCGCTGTGCCTGCGTCCCGTGCGGCCGCCATGTTGTTGTGGCTGTGAGAGGCGGCGGTGGCAGCCCGGAGCCCAGCGACCCCGGCCCCAGGCAGGAGGCCGCGCCCCGGGAGGGGGTGTGGGGGCTCCGCGCCATGCCCTGCCCCGCGGTAAGGAGCCGGCGGGGGGCGGCCGGGCTGGCCCTCGGCGTCTTGCGAGGCGGGGGGGGGTGGTGGTGGCGGTGGGCCGGCCTGCCGGGCCGGGGCCTGAAGGAGGGCGGCCGGGCTGTCAGCTGCGGGGCCGCGGCCCGGCACGCCCCCTCGGCCCGCGGGGTGAGGGGCAGCGGCGGCGACCCGGCGCCTGCTCCTTCTGCTCTGCTCGGCGCGGGAGGAGGAGGAGGCGGCGGCGGGCTGAGGCGCTCGCCCGGCACCGCGGCCTCCTCCCCGGGCGGGCGGGGATGCCGTGGGCCTGCCGCGGGGAGACGGCGCGTCCCTGCGCCTCGGGGCTCGGGCGGAGCGGCCGGGGGAAGGTGGGCTCCCCGCCTGGCCGGGGTCCCTGCCCTGGGGGCCTCGCCTGGCGCCGGCCGGCCGGCCCGCGGCGGTGGCTGGCTCCTTGCTGCCCGTACAGCCCCGCCGGGGGATCACCTCATGCCGCTGGCAGCAGCCGTGCCCTGCTCGGCTTCTCCTGGGGCTTTGGCCCGGGCGTCACTTGCGTTCAGCTGCCCTTGTGCATGGGGCCAAAATTCCCCTTCCCCCCAGAAGTGGGGCTTGTTAAGGCTTTTTATTTACATCGTTTGGGGGCTTTAAATGTGCCTCTTCCCCATGTTCCTCTTAACAGTCCTGTTCTTTTGATGGTGTCTGAGCAGATGTTGCCCTTCTCTGGTAAGTAGTGGCTTGCACTGTCTGGTCCTGTCCTGTTTGCCCTGACATGGAGTTTAAGTTCTTGCATTGGAGTTGTTCCCTCTTCTGTTCATTATTTTAGGGAATGTTGTTTTATCAGCAGATGAGGCCTCGTGTTCCTTGACATCTCTCTGTACAGTAAACTGCTTTTTTTAATTTTCATGCACACCTCTCTCACTGGGGAGAAGGCTGGGTGTGAGCTTCTAACTCTTGCAGACCTCGGGTCTGATAGGCACTTTCCTGTGTGCTTCACCTGCTTGTTTTCGTGTGTGATGAGCCCGTGTAACCATGTGCAATGAGGCTTTATTTTAGAAGAAGAGAGCTTGTCTGGTGAATCATGTCAGGTAGCGCTGAGTGTAGAGGCACAGCTTGGCTTTCTGGTGAATATAGAGGCATATTTAAATGCTTAGGTGAGTGCATTGGGAAGGGGTGGTGGTGAGACGAAGGAACCATGGCAGGTTTCTTGTTGTACCTGTCATGTTCTGAGCTTTAGATAGTGAGGTGCCTTTTGTCTGTTATTAAAGCACGTGCTGTAGTATTTGAAAATTAGCTTTTTTGGTGGAGGTGAAGGAATTTTTCTGAAGGAGTGCTTGTAGATAGCTTGAGGGGAGGAGGCTGACATCTGATATCTGCATTGCTTCAGCTGTTACTGATCACAGTGGTTTTGGAAGATAGAAAAATTGCTTTCTTTCATAGGACAGGAAATACTGTGAACCGTAAGTGTTGAAACTTTCTGCAGATAAGTAAAGGTGGGGCATGGGATTCTAAAATGTTTCACTGACAAGTGTTGTTGTTCTCCAGAGCTGTGCCTGCGTTGGAGTTCGGGGAGGGGCAAATGTGCAGAAACAGTAACATTGAGCCCTGGTAGGTTTTTTGAGTGAATGCACTAAAAGTTACTCTTGCCCTACTTCAAATTATAGGAGTGATAAATTGAGAACCAAGCTTATTTCTCTTGCTGGCAGTGTTATACATACCTATCTAGGATACTTTTAATATCCATTACAATAGCTGTCTGCACGAGAAATTATTGAAGTATCAGTGTTAGCCTGCTTAAGTAATGTGCTATGCAACCCACAAGCGATACCAAGTAGGTGGAATAGGTCAACTTGACAAGGTCTGTCTTTTTTTTTTTTTTTTAAAAATGATCATCTACAGATAGAGATGGGAATGGAGCATGCCCAAGCTTCTGAAGATAAGAGGATACGCTGTTTTGTCTCAGATCTCATTCCACCTACATGCAGCCCAGGATGGTGGAGAGAATTATGTTGTCAGCCTTTCAAGAGTAGGAAGAACACAGCTATGCAGTGCTTTGCTGACAATTAACCTGTAAAAGAGGACTAACTTAAGGAGAAGGGGATTGTTAGGCTGTTGGAGTAATGGGCAGAAGCCTGAAAAGTCTGCTGTAGCGAGGAAGAAGGGATTGTCTCCATGGAGTGAATTGGACAAACTAGATTAGCATCCAGCACAAAGTTTGAGATCTTTTCACCTGCAGAGGTCAAAGGGATGTGATGGCTGTTCCCACTCTGGTAGCTTCCTACTGGGGTGTGGAACTGGATATAATGAGATAGGTCTCTTCTACTTGGTATTGGTGGTGTCTTCCAGAGCGTGTGGCTCCAAATAGCGCATTAGTGCTTGTCAAATATTGTAAACTAGAATGAAAAGTCTAGATACTTAAACATGCACGTGTTTCATAGCTGCTTTCATTGGCTGAATTACAGTAATATAGGTTATGCTTCTTTCAAAATAACCTTCTAAGTACTAAATTATCTAAGCCATAATGTGCAACTGTTCTGCATTTGTCTCTAGCTTGAGTAGCTTGTGGTGTAAGGACGTGCCTGGTAGATCATATATGGGTTTTAACTCTGAGAAATGAGCTTCATGATTCGTAATTCTACCCTTCTTCTAGATATTGATGCCGTAACTTTCCAGTGCTGTCAGGAAAACTTTAGGAACATGCCTAGCACTCAATTCATGCTGTAGTTCTTGTGAATTAAATGGATTGTTTAAAAGATAACTATTTCTTTATCTTTGTGGTGCTTCAAAATTTCAGGGTGATTGAGTGGCTTGCATGAAAGACCTAAAAGTGAAGTTAGTACTAATGCGAAACTCGAAATACTGACTTCTTACTGAGGCTTGCTGTGTCCCATAAAGATATGAAGTTCTCAGTTCCTGGTGCGTTACAACTTCTGCCTTGGCTGCATTACTGCTGAATGGTGCAGGATTGCTGCAGCCAGGCTGGTGTACTGATTTGCATGTATCCTACCTTCTTGTGGCCTTTGTCCATTCCACAAGCGGCCGACACAAACTACAGCATCGTTTGGTGTCAACGCTACATATTTTGAGTGCAGTTAACAGAAACAGACAAGATTTTGTTCCCTTGCTTTGGTGCGTACAGTTGAGAAGGACTGACAGAATGTGCCTGATATCATAGAAATCTCATTGTAAGTGAGAGCATGAGTAGCCCAGACCAGTTCTTCCCCTCATTTGTTTAATAGTCTCTGGTAGTGGTGTAAAGGAGGTGAACACCAACTGGCTGTAGTGATTCTGGGCGGTAAATGTTTTATCTCATAAGGAAGGCCTCAAGTTGGTCTCTCCTGATCAGAACGAGAGGAAAGAACAGCCTGTAGTAGCAGGGAAGAAATGTGGTGTTACCTTGTTGAAACTAGTGGTGTCTTTCACCTTTAACCTGTTATGAAGCGTCTGAATTGTGTTTCTCTGAGCTAGAGGGGCTCTGTTCACCTTCAGTAAGTAGCAGTGTGTGCCTAGAAGCGAAGCTTGAACTGCAGCTCCACACCACGCAGACTGAGCTGGGGAGGAAGAGCAAAGAAGGCTTTCTGGAATGTTATTTGAAATGGAGAAGCTATTTCTGGAGCCACTGATGTCCATCAGAAAGCACTGTTTTCACGGGTTTAACTTAAAATACAGTTCCTATTGCAACTGTATTTTTTTGCTGCTATTGCTAGGTATCAGCTGCTGTATACAGTAGATACCTAGCTTTGGTTCGTTGTCTGAAACATCTCTGACTGAGAATCTAAAGTGTAGAAAGCAGCAGTTTGTTCGATGCATGAATGTGACTTAACAGGCTAAGCTGTTAACTGGAAGTATGTTCTGTAGGTCTTACTGTGGGGGCAACTGAACCCTTTGGAGGCGTTGGTGCTTGTGGGTGCTAATGCTGAAAATGGTTGCAACAAAGTAAGCTTAGTATGATCCAGTTTGAAGTTTTTCTGAAGTTTGTGTGCCTGTGTATATATGCATGAGTGAGGCAACTAATGACATTGTAATAGCTATCATGTAGCTGGTGGAACCCTTCCAAACTGTGATAAGGGGGGGAAAAAAACCCAATCAAAACTCTGCACAAGACTGCCTAAATAGGTAATTCTTCTCCTTCTGTAGGAGAGTTGGATTTCAGAAGACTTGAAGCTGGATGGCCTTTGTGATATTGCAGCTAAACTTGTACAAGCTGCTGTACTGAAGTATTACTGCTTTTGAAAAAGTTAATCCTTTGAATAAGAATCTAGTGGTACTTAATTTTAGAGAAATTAGTTTCTTGTTCTTCCTCTTGACTAGGACTGAAGTGAAAAGCCGTAAAGTGTCATCGATAGGATGGCTTGGGGGCAGGCTGTCATACTACGTACCAGTCATGCCAGTAATGAACTGATAGCTTAAATAGTGTCCTCAGTAACACATGCTGCTAGACCTTTAGTATTAAACCCCTTTTTTAGAGACTTGAAAACAAAAATATTGAATTGCAAATACTTTAAAATATAATTTTGCAGTTTAGTGTTAGTTGAAAGTGGACAGAGCATCAAAGAAACCAAGCCTTAGAGAATGCAAAGCAAGCTGTCTTTTGCCTCACTCAGCACATCTCACTTGTTTTCAGTGTTCATTGTGATGGACCGACTAGCCACGATGAAAATGAAGTTGGTTATGCTGTTGACGGCTTTCATCTGAGATGCTGATCTAGCCGATGCTTTTACTGACTTTTGTGACATCAGTTCTTCATTGAATTATTCTCTGGTGTGTGAATAGCATGGTAGTGCTCAACTTCAGGGTTTTTAGCTATCATCTATCTTGTGAAGAATTAGAACTAGTGCTAGCAGCGAGGGCTGAGCTTAGGGCGGAAAATTATCCTGTCACCTGTGGAATTAGCTTGAAGCTAGAGTGAAAACAGAAACTTGGTGCCAGTTCTTGGCTCCTTAGGAAGAGCTGGGTGTTTGGAAGGGCGGTTGGAACAGCCCACCACCCTGGCTGGGATCTGCTCATATAGTGAGAGCTGTAACAGGGAATGTTCAAGTGTTTGAACTTGAGACTGGACAGCAAGGCAGGCTGCCACAGGCCTCTGAACTTCCTCAACAGGGCCTAGAAACAGTGAATATCCATGTAGGAAAGACTTGTGTTCTGATACTTGAGCTTTGACGTTTTTTAATTCTGTCTTCTTCCTTACTATTGTATGTATTAATTTCAAGCTGTATGTTCTATGGTCCCCTCCATTTGATTTTAGTCCAATCACTCCTGCATTTTCTGCAGGGTTGGATAGTGCTTCTCCACAATATCTCCTCTAGTGTGATGGCTGGCGTCTGCTTCTGGGGACAGTAAGTGGAAGCCTCCAGTGTGCAGAGAGCTAGAAAGCTGTTCTGCTTCATGGGCAGGCACATGAATGTTAAAGCTCTTACAGTACTGTCTTTTTTTTTTTATCTTCTGGCAGAACTTAAAAATAAGAAGTTGCGATTATAACTTGGTTACAGGAACAATCAATTTAAATATACTTTTCTGCCTGCTGGATCAGGTCCCTGAGAAGGCCTGGGCTGATCAGCACACCTACTGCATCCTGTTAGGTAGAAGCAGGATTCAGGTACTTGGTTTCTTGAGCTGGGGCAGTTCTGCAGGTGCATGGATCTACAGCTGCAGGCAGCTAGTAAACTCCAGGCTGAACATATTCAGGGAATGCTGGATGTCTGGAGCTGGGGTTTTAGTATAGGTTTAATTTCAGAACTGAAGTTGTTCTTTACTGGTGCTGTCTCTAACAGATGTGCAAGGTCTACCCTCTCAGGTCATACGTTTTTAGTCCTTACTGGGAAAAAGAAATGGAAAATGCTTTTCATTTTAACCGTAGCTTCCTACTTTCCAAGGAAACAACATTGGCAAAGTAACTACTACCTGTGTGTGGTTCTCCCATGCTGTGAGTACACTATCCCCATGGATAAGACTTTTCTACTAAAGGCTTTCTTGTTTGTGGTCTTTCTTATGCTATTTTAAGAGCCTGGAAAGGTTTTCATCTGGGAAAAAACAGTGAAAAAATATACATCGTGCTTTAACTGAGACTTCTGAAAACTAAATAGCTTGAAATAGGGATCTCTAGCTGGGGTGCCTGTCTGGAGGAAGAGGTCTCTTTTGCATAAAAGGCTAATAGTCTCTAAGTATTTTTGGCTGTTCTGGTCCTCTGCAAGGTTTAGTTCCTAGAGTATATAGTTGGTATGGGAGGAAGTAGTGCACTTCAAGTTGAATGTGTGTAGGAAGACCACTGTATTGCTGTAGTTAAGTTTTTGTAGTTTTTCTTTCTAATACCAGAGATTTATGCACTGGTATAGACATTATTTATAGAAACACTGTTAGAACAGTTTTCTGTTGCCTTTTTGTGGGCCTCACTTGCTGCTTTGGGACTATAAACTAGGGCTATAATCAAAGCATTAATTCTGTAGTCTTACCTGAAAGGACAGAACTTCAGGAAGAAATAAAAATAGTTTCTCTTTCCCTATGCCTTTAAAAGAAGGTTTTGCCTCCTATATCAACCAGGAGAAGGCAGCTCTTGATGGAATGAGAGTGTTTTCTCCAGTACTGCTTTCACCGCTGGTGGAGGTGCCTGGGGGAGACTGCGGGGAGAGGACAGAAATGCCTGTCTGCGTGCTGAAAGGCGTAGGTTGAAATCCAGCCTGTGAAGACAAGACGCCCCTGGTTGGCTTTCTGACTACCCTTGGAGAGTGGAGCAAAGGCAGGACTTGCCTGCAGGGAGTGTTGCAGTTCCTATCTCCCCAGCTCACCCCTGCCAGCAGCCTTTGATGTAGGGGTGATGTGGATCACAAGCCTCCCAAGTCCTGTGAGTATGACTCCTCAGTTTCTTGGTGGTTTGACTGTTCTGTGCTAGTAGGATTCTTATTTTTTGTGAGGGTTCTGTACAGCTGGTGACAGGACTTCAGAAAATAGATGGAAAACCAGATCTTGCCTTGAGCCTTTCTGTCATGTAGGGCTTAGCACCTCATAGGAGAGGGGGAGACTACTAGAATTTTGATTTCAGTTATTTAGTTGCTAGAATATGTAGCTGAAAGTATTGAAGAGTTGAGTAAAACCGAAGACTGAATTAATGAAATGGTAATGAAGACTGAGCACCCAGAGAGATTAAGAAAAAAGTATTTGTACCTACTGTCACTGGAACTGCTTGCGTCTCCAGAGTCTTTAACGTCTTACAGTCCATGTTAATGGGTAAGATAACTTTCAGTACTCTTGTAGTGAAGCCTCCATTTTGTTGTACAGAAGGTGTTAGAATGACCCAGTCTACTAGTTGATCTAGTGTTAAGCTCTGTCATATCACTTAGGCTGCCACTATGTGCTTTCAAACTGAGCTTAAGTCCTAAGCTGCTCATGGAAGTGGTTGCAGCTAGGTTTGGAATTGGTGGAAAGCATTTCCCTGGAATCTCCTATCTGGTAGAAGGGGACCAACAGCCTGACTGTCCTTGTTTTCTCTGCCAGTAGATCAGGAAAGGGAGTAAGCTAGTTGCTGTGGCTGGCTGATTTCATCTCTCGTAGCCCTAATTGAGCTAAATGTGTACCTGTGAAAGCTTTACTTATTGCATTGCTATCTGTAAGCTTGTAATTGCTATCATTGAAACTTACACCTGAGATAAAATGAGATGCTGTGAAGTTCTGCTGTTTGTAATTATACTGTTTGCTGCATCCTTGGTGTAGGGTGTTTGCTTTGAGACCTTTTCAGACCTAGTTCTGGATTTGTTGCGACTGAAAACTGTCTTCAGTTTTACTTGCCTCCAGCCTTCAGTGTCTTCTCTCACTTTCAAAACTACTGTTATCAAAGCTGACTTTTACTGTTCTGTGGGTTGTGTAAGTTTAGACTTTTAAAATACTTCTGTCTCCTGACAAAGAACAGATGATCCCAAATGAGAAGGTACAAGAAGAAAGCTCACCTGACATATCACAGAGCAACTTTGCTTGAAAATTAATGTGAGGACACTATTCATTCTGTAGTAAAGAAAGTTTGCTGTGGTCTGGTTAAAGTAGAAACACTCTTTCTAAGTCTTGTGAGCCGATAGCTTTGCTTTTATTCTATTTCAGTTTTCCTTATTTACTTTTTTCACTTCTGAGAACAAACACGTTAGTGTAATGTAGGCATTGTTAAACTTTTGATCCAAAAAACCTGACTGAAGTGTCTAAGCAGATTGCAGTTCTAGGCTATTTTGATTATTTGCCTTTAATAAATGGAAGCTGAAAGCAAGTGAAGTGTACTTAATGTAAACTTGCAAGTTTATTGCCTCTGCCTGCTGATCTTCTACTACTTTCTATCTAAGCTCTGTGCATGTTTTTTAAGAGTGGGTAAGCTTTTCATCGAATTAATGACTAATCCTTATCAAACAAGTGTTCATCTTAAAAATTAAGCATTCCTGTTCTTTAATTGTATGATGATTGGTGGCCATACTAGTCATGAGCACATTTGAGAATTCAGATTCTTAATTTTCTCTCACTGCTGGTAGCAGGAATTTGCTGTGAGCAGGGCTTTATATTCTGGTTGGATACCCATTATAATTAAATTATCATCTTTGTCTATGTTCACTGAACCTTTCTTTGAGTAACTTCCAAAAGAATGCACCTTTTTGCATTTTGGGAAAATCTGAAGTCTGAGGAAAAAGGAAGATGAAACAAGGTAAATATCTTGAGGTCTGCTAGGCTTTCCTTGTAGGTTTGGCTAGTGGATTATGGTCAAGGCATAGTTGTTTTCTAATGCAGAATACAATAGCTTGCTTGTTTTCTTTTACTTTGGACTGGAATCTCTTAATCCCTTCAGACTCAAGCATGAGTATCACATGATTTGGAGGTGTTTGGTTAGTGTACTTCACTGCTGCAGAGCATCCCTGTGCATAACAGATGAGTAAATCGGGACTGCAGGGAGAAGCCACATGGAAATTTTCAGTTTTGGTGATCCATGCCTAAGTTTTTCATATTTTGTTGCTGGGTCGTATTCTGGCAAAATCAAGAGGGAAACATCTGGTCAGTTAGACTTATAAGTAAGGGGATCAGATTTCTCCCCTAAAACTTGTAGTTCGTGATAAAAAGGGCTACAGCTTCAATATATCCATCGGGTACCTGTACACTCGGTATACCTACAGGTGCTCCAACTGTATATTAGGGTATTTGTATGGAAACTTTCTTGCATGAAAACTGTGATGGGACAGCTAGGTCCTTCTTTCAGAATCTGACCATGTGGGACAGTGGATATATAGCTGTGTAATACTCATAAACCCTTGTTAAAGTAAAATAAAAATAAATATTCATTAACAGATAATTTCAGAAAATAGTAACTTCTTGTATAGCTGCACAATGGTAACATCATGCCCGGTCACGGCCATGTTACTTTTTTCCCCCTTCAGTTCTGCAGGCTTTAGTAGCTGGAATCAAAACGTCTTCCTCGTGTCAACCTGGAATTTTAGCTTTTAAATGATACTTGATGAGGGTAACTGCTAAACGCTGGTCTAGTGAGAGGACTAGACAAGATGTGTGTGTTGTTGGGGTTTTCTGAAATAGAATAGGATTCCCTAAAATGCTGAAGTATACTAACGAACTGAGAATCGTAAAAAACCTCCAGTGATTTAGAAAATGCTGATCTTTACTCTTGGTGCTGCTTTTGCAGAATGTGGTATGTTAAGCACCAGATCCCTGTTGCTTTGCTTGGAGTAGCTTCAGTAACTGATTCCACCAGCAGCCGAAGCCTGCTTCTTCCCGAGCTGTTTCACTTGCATCGGAAGAAAGCAAAAATAGTTGGGGAGCTCTAGTCCTGGTGGCTCTATACTTAGCTCATTACTCCAGGCAAATTACCTTTTGCTTCTCAAGTGTTGACTGGTAGGCTGGTTTAAGAGCTGTCTGGCTTTCCAATGGTTGGTCATTCTAACTCCTCTGCAATATTTTTATCACGTAGGAACTTCTTCCTATGGACTCTTGAAAGGCTGGCGATAACCTGAGAGTGGAAGGGTCTAAGGATGAGAATCCTTTAGTAACTCACTGAGAGGAAAAAGCAATGCCAAACCCACTGTTGTAATCAACTTGGAGTAGGAAGCAATCTTGAAACCTGCTTGATACGGTGCTTACCTGCAGTGGGTGGTTCGTTACTGTCTCTGCGCGGATGGGTGGGGTGTTCATGTGGAGGACTCAGCCTGGAGAGCTGTGGACAAAGGATGAAAGGACTTTTCTTGATTTGACAAGTGTAAGATTGGTATAACAAGGACAATAAGAGCTATTTCTTGCTTTAATTTTTTAAGACTAGTTTTTTAATGAGCTGTTTGTATAAGATACAAGTTTAGGTGCTCCTGTCCTTTCTGAGGGTCACACCCAAAGAGCAGTCCTATTAAAATTAATAGTGCTATTGCATCATTCCTTAGACCGCCACGTTCCCATTCAGCACGAAGGTATGAAGACTTTTCCTCTTGCATAAGACAACTTGATTTGCTCTGGTTGGGGAGGAAACAGTTTGGCAGCTCCCTAAAGAGTAAGTTGCTTGCTGCTGTGCCCTGTAGCTTATTTTAACGTTACTATTTCAAGTTATTGCCCAGCTTTCTAAGCTCTTAGCAGCGTGTACAGCTGCCTGAGACTGGACCACTGCTCGCATAGAGGTAGGGATTATCTGGCCAGCCCTCGCTTTACTGCTTCTAGCATACTTTTTGTTCCTAGACCCAAATTGTTTTGCATTCAAATTAGAGACCTAGCAGGGCTAAGCCTCTTGTACTCAAAATTGCAATATCGTTCAATCTACCTTGTTTCCTTTCAATTTCTAAATATCTATAACTATTAATGTTTTTTCTGGTTCCTCCAACAAAATTCAGTTTTTAGTTGCATCATAAATGCTTGCTGACATATGTCAATCCCAGCAGACCAAGCAGTGTACTGGTTAAGAAGTAATTTTTCTAAAAATATGCTGCAGATTCAGTAATGTTTGTCGTTGAGCTAAACTGACTTCACTTACCAAAGGCAAGGAGTGATAAGTTAAAACATGCTTTGTCAAAAGAACTTGGGTTTAAGTGACTTGTAGCATGAAAAGGGCAAGTAGGGACGTAAGTTTTTTGTGCAAGAATTACCACATTAGCACTAAGCAGGTGGGCTGGGGAGAACCTAGGTAAGCTTACAGTTTAAAGAAAGGCCTAATGCCAAAAATCCCTCCAAAAACTAATTTATGTGCTTAAACTCCACAATTTTTATACTGACTCTTGCCAAGACAATTAAAGAATTCCTAGAGCTAGTTTGAATTTCCAGACTGGGTTTGGAGCGTGGTGGCTGCTTTTGCAGGTGCAGAGAATACTCAAGTCTGTTCAGGTGGGTTGGTCTCAGTGGTTTTATTGCTGGAACGATTTTTAGGAGTCTGAAGACGTTGCTGTGAAGCACATCTGTGGTGCAGTTGCAGATGTAGCCAGCTGGGGTATTTTACTGCCTGGAAAAGGTCAGCTTTTGAACATTCATGAATTGGTGAACAGTAAACTTCAAACCGGTGTTGTAGCACCTGTTCTCTAGAACTTCAAGCCTCCTGTGACTCTGGAAAACTTAGGAGGAAAAATAGGGTCACTGTGTGGGGTTGGTGTTCTTAAGATCTGCTTCGCTATTTGTAGCTAACTAAGCTGCAAAAGGTGAAGAAATACCTAAAGGCCAGTTCAGAGAAGGCCGGTTCAGCTGGATGAAGATGGATTGTGGTAAAACAACTCGGAGCATCCATCATGTTAGCAAAAGAAAACATAGCACCATATTTCAATAGCAATTAGTCAGGTTTTACCATTGTATTTGCCCCTAGGTGACTTTATGCTAAGTATTGTTGAAAGACTTGACTTAGCAGAGTTTGTACATGTTGAAACAAATATGATGGGTTGAAACTTAAGAACCTGATGCTTCTTAGCTGACCTCTGAAGAGCCACTTTACCTGTAACCCCTCAAAAGTCATGCCAATGACTCAGTTATTTTGATATTTTTTTAATAACATTTTAACCAGAACTAGTAAAGAGTTCAACCAACATATTGATAGTTTATTGCTTATAAGGAAGTGGAAGAGAAAGTTGGGAATCCTTCTGTGAATCCATAGATGGTGCTGGGTGAGTGACAGCTCAGCCTCTAAATGGAATCCAGAGCATCTTTGCCATGTTATAAAAAGCTTGTTGCCTGGTGCTGATGTGTTCCTCCAACACAGAGCTTTTTGTAACCTTTGAACTCTGTAAGTATAGAACAGGAATTTATCCTGTTAAAACCTGCATTTGTTCAAAGAGTTGGCTCCTGCTGATTCACCTGTGTCTTACATCTCTCGATCTCGGTTATTTAAACACCAAGGTATGTGTCACTCTAAACTTACTGGGCAGGTAAGGCTTTTCCTTTAACAGAAAGAGGTAAATGTGACCTGTAGCAAACAGCTGTGCCTCTCTTGTTACGCCTCTTTCATTCTTCTGTTTTGTTTACGTACGGTGTTCAACTTCTAAATTAGGATTTAGGAGTTGGTCTGCCCGTGAGTTTTTTGCCTGTAAAATCCTGGAGATTTGTCCAATTACTTCTGAGATGAAGAGTGTCTAACTTCAGCTTTATCTTGGAAGTGATGTATTCTGTGTTGTGTCTGGTGTCAATTTTACAGGCTTTCTTTTTGGGGAGGGGTGGGGAAAAGCCCTTACTAATGTCTCATCTAAGTGTAATAGGCTGGGTAAACGCTGTAATGTATACTGGATATATGGATTATCTTAAAAGTGCTTGAAGTAGGTCGAATGAAAGGATCCAAAGGTCTCAATTCTGAAGTAAGGAATAAATCTTCTAATTTGTCTAGTTAGGTTTGCCCTACTTTCAATTCTTACAGAAATTTCAAAGGGAGAAGCAGCAGATATTTTTTTGTGTGTGTGCGTGTAAAACAGTAGTCTTGAATTATACCTTTTCTTAATATTTTGGGGTAGCTTGGTGTAAAGTTTTCACAGAAATGTTGCTCATACTGAACTGGTGGGATGGGAGTTAAGCTCATCACAATTCAAATGTGGTTCTTTTTCCTCTTTTCAGTGTTTAACTCTTTGTTGCAAGTAACTCTGCCTTCCTCACAGACAGATTTGAGGTGGAAATCTGCAATTTAACTTTTGTTTTATCTTGCTGCTGTAGGCAAACCAGTCTCTATCCTTAAGTGGTGTTGCTCAACAGCCTTCTCTTGGTGCAGTGCTGCTGGTGTTCTGTGGTCCAGGACGGGTACAGAGTGACAGGGCTGCTTTGCCCATCATGTGACTGGAGCCAAGGATACCCTGGGCCATGGGGCTGAACTTCTGGTACAGGAAGGCCTAAATGCTGAAAGGGTAGTCATTACTGCTGATTTCAAATTATCCCTCAAATGTGCAAGTCCTGGGGCTGCTCTGTATCTCAGTCAATCAGGGTTTGAAAGTGTCACCTGCAAGACACGCAGCTCTCCTGGGGTTTGGCTCTCTGACTCTCTGGCACTGGGCTGTGTCCCTGTGGTGCTGCTGGGGTGGCACTCGAGATTTATGCAGGAAGTGGAAGCAGATGCATTCCTTTTTCTCTGAACTATTTTATTAATTGTTAACTGAAACAGTTGAACTGCTGGGTTTTGTTTAGTATTTGTGGTAAGATTTGATATGTTACTTGAGAAATGTGTTTTCCACAGATAAAATGTGCTTAGTCCTTGTGGGTTACGGGGTAGTGGGTTATAGGATTTGTGGATGCTAAGGTGACTATGTGTTTCAGTACTGAGAACTAGCACACTGAAACTTCATCCTGGAAAGTTACTCAGTAACTGTTTTGGTCACTGAGGTGCAAAAAATAATGCTGGTGAACTTAGCAAGGTTAAATGAAAAATGTGCAAAACACAAATGTACATATTTTGGACCTTGTTCCTAGAGGTAATAAAGCCTCCATTGGTAACTGTATTCAGGCAGATATTCCTCCTGGCTCTAACAAGACTAAACACTTTGTTATTAATGTTTAATGCCTATACACTTAGGACCTCTAGCTCATATTTCTGAGGTTTTATTTTATCTTGACTGTAAGCAGAATGATTACCTGTCAGCTTACTGTAAAGCTGGAGAGACACAATTTACTTCAAACATCTTGCAAGGAAAACAGAACGTATGCATTGCTGTGTTTGCTCTGGTGTAAGTTACTTCAGAGTATTGGCAGGTCTCCTCCATGAGATCGTGTATCACTGCGGGGTAGAAGCTAGTCGGCTAGCACACTTAATCTATTTTTTGATTTGTCAAGATCTCAAAGGTAGAAACAAAAGGCACTTTGTCCTGGCTCTTCTCCTGGAGACTGACACTTGAATCACTCTTTGTAGTCGTCTATTCACTTATTTTCTTAGCATGCTGCTCTTGCTGAGTGAAGCTCATTGTTTTGTAGAAGTCACTTCTGTCGAAGTTTGAAGGCTTTCATCTATAGGTTGAACTTCAAATGAGGTACATACTTGAACAGTTCCAAGGTCAACCTTGTCAGCGTAAGTAAGTGAAACTTCTCTGGCAGCTGATAACCTTTCTGTAAAATAAGGTTGTGCTAGTGCTGAATCTTACTGCTGCCTCCATCAAATCTTTGCTGTATCTCCCTCAGTCAAATCAGAGAAGACGACTATGACTTGAAGGTGCTTTTTGCTCGGTGCAGAAGAAGCTCTAGATAACCGGTGTCTCTGGGGTTTTAGTGGACTCTTGAGAGAATCATTCATGCTTATTTATGCTTTACTGCTGAGAGAATCAGTCTGGCAGCATATCCTGGAAATACTGCATGTAGGTTCTAGCTCTTTTTATATATTATGGCAAACCTTTCTTCTTCGTTGCTAATCCCAAATGTCTAGATACAGTAAAAAGTCTGAATCTTCACTATAATTTTCATGTAGCCATTTTCTGAAGCTCTAATCATCAGGGCTTTAAATTTCTCATGTGTACTAGAGCTGTGAGAAGTTCCCTGACACTTGGAGGCAATCATGAAGTATTCAGTTTATCTTTAAGCAGTTGACTGTGTTTTCCTATTGTTTATTTTGTGCTTTTCAGATTTCTGTTTGCATTTACCTTAGCTAAGCAATAATAATTAACTCAAAGCATTGAACTGATTGAGTTATCATATTGGGAGAACAAACCAATAACCATAATGCAATAAGCTTTATTGCAACTTCCTGGTAATGAAAATTCCAGTAGCGGAAGACTTGATTTAATTTTTAAGCTTTGAGAAAATAGTGGTGCTGATAGAATGGCTTTATAACCAACTCTCACTTGGGCAGCGACTTAAATCTAGCAAAAAGCTTGAGGTGTGTAGGAAGAATTGTGGTGGCTTTATAGCTATTGAGGATAACAGCTGTTTGTTATGTTAATGTAGGGAGTGTCTGGGGAGCTGCCTGTTCTTAGCATTTGAACACCAAAGAATGTGGTATCCACTTAATTTTTTTCATAACTGATGCTTCTGCAGGCAGCCTGGATGACATTGTGTGTTTCCATCTACTGATTCTGTCTAGATGTGTTTAGCCTGGAAACTGCAGGGTTAAGGACACTTGGATATTGCTGTCCTGTCATCCCACCAAACCACACCATTGAATCAAGCATGTGTTTGTCCCCTGAAGTGGGTGTCCAAAATGGGTAAGAACTGCTCACCAAGTGGTAGAATGTGGGCCTTTTTAAAAAGGAGACAAGGTCAGACAGACGATCTGGCTTTAGGTGAAAAGAACCTTACTTAAGGGCTCTAGGGCAGTTTCTGTGTGCAGCTCGTGTGGCCCATGGCACTAAGGATGCTTCCAGTAAAGATCAATCTCTTCTGGCTGTAGGTGGCTCTGGCAGTTTTCTTGGCATGGCAACTTGGTTAAGGAGCACTGCTGTAAAATAGTATAGATACAGCCTCTTCAGACCTCACTGAAAAGCTCTGAAGAGCTTTGTCTTGATGCCTTGTGTAAGGACAGCTCTGACTCAGTGGGGAATGTAAGCATGTGATTAAACTTAAACCAATATCACTGTACAAGTCAGAATTGTTAAGGCTTCCAGCCTCACAAGTGAGGGCATCAGTTCTGTCCCATTACCCTTTTAAATTGCATACCAACTCCAAAACCTGTTTCTTACCTCACTCTGTATTATTGTGCTTACCTTTAGGCACTGATTTCCAGCTCTGTAGGCTGAAGCCGGGCTGTGTGACCTGCTGATAGGTGAATGGGCACTAACTGCTGGGTAAGCACCTCAAGACTTTCTGCTTGGCAGCAAATGCCTGTGTGGAGATGGTTACTCAAAGGCTTAGGCAGTGCCTGTGTGCAGATGCTCTTCGAGTGCAGAGAGATGCTGGTTACTGGTGGAGCTGGGTGTTGATGCTGTTCCGTACCACTTCAGGAGCTTCTGGTATAATAGAAAGTTGCCCAAAGCCAACTTTTGATAGCGTGTCCTACTGAATTTTCTATTAATCTTACAAATACTGCCATGGGATTAGTATTATATATTAAATATAGGTATTTTGAGCAATTATTGAGGAATTTAAGGTGAATGCTTATAGAACAACAGTGGTTTTAGACGTCTAGGATACTTTAACGGCATTATGGAAGCTAGCTATCGTATTAACAGAACCATTCTAAATATACTTCAGCATTGCATTCTTGACAGAGTAGTTGTGACGCCAGGACTCGAATACATCTTGCATGTGCACACTCATGTGAGAACGACAGAACAGCACATGCTAGGCTTGAAGATAGTGTTTCTTTCAGTATGGTTTGGAGCATGGTACAATTATCCTTTGCTTTTGAAGTGTTGTGCAAACCCAGTAATGTGTGGCTGTCCAGAAGTGACTGTGAGCTGCAGGTTCTGGGAAAATCTGACTCCAGAAGAGAATGCATCTTTGTTTCTGCAGCTCATCTAGAGAAAACCACTTGCAAAGCTTGTGCTGGGCTCTTTTATTGGGTATGACATGTCAGGAAGATGGTTCTGGTTTTCCATCTGCATGAGAAAACCATCTTCTAGCTTTGGTCTCCCAGGCTTTCTGGCCTTTCCTTTTAGGTTTTTTGCTTGCTTCTGTGCTAGAGTATTGCTTATCAGTCAATAAGAGGAGGGGAATGCCTGGTACCTGATGCTTGCACACTTCTCTAATGGATTGGTGTGAACTGTTCAAATGTCTGCTGCTTTCTGTCTCTGAGCTTGCTTCTCACTGCTTAATTTAAAGGAAGTACAGGTATTCTGACCAGGAAGGAACATGTATTCCAAGAGTCAGACTATCTGACGGATGCTGCCTAGCATAGCAGTCGTGATATCAATGAGGATGGACTTTCATGGTTACGAAATCAGTAAAATATCATCTCTCTAAATGCTCTCTTAAACTGCCTGGTCTCCCTGGAAGAACTAGACAGTCTTTTGAACGTAGAAACTCTTCAGGCCATCTAAAGCTTGTCTTTTATTGCAGGCAAATGTCTTGATGACTTGAAGGAGGGCTTTGGCATGCCGAGGAAGTCTTCCTTGCAGTTGTCCTCCTCCCTACCTGTACCAGCAGGAGATGGCTGTGTTTCTCACAGGGGAGCAAGCATCTTGAAGTCATAAGGCGTCAGATTCTATAATGAAAAGCATTAGTTTAACTAAAAGTGGAAGTGAACTAGCCTTGAATGCCTGAAGGCAGGATCGTCAATGGCTGGAGGGTCTATACCTCGCTTCAGACTTCCTTTAAAAGTGCCTCGGGTTTGTGATGGAGTGCAATGGGCGGGTTGACTTAGGGAGTGCAAGAGACGGGTGGTAACTTGGAGTGGCGAGAGTTGAGGCTCTGTAACAGTGAAGGTAAGGCAAGTGGCAAATGAGAAGAGCTGACATGCTGTTACTGCATTGATTTCCATACCTGTGCAAGGCCTGTACATTAAATGGACGCTGCTACGACCCTACCCCTGCTCTCCTCCCTTCTATGGAAGCAAAATAGCAGGCTTCAGTTCCTCATTCCTGCTGCTGTAGTTTTTCTGAAGGCTGCTATCAGAGTGGCTTTGCTTCATGCTCTGGCAGCGGTGCCTGAGCTGCCAGGGCAGTCTGCGAGCCTTTTGCTGTGAACTCCACTGGGGTAGCCGTTGACTGAGCAGTGGAAGCCTGAGTAAGTATCGCTGGCTGGTTCTCAAGTCTGACATCATATCCAAGAATGAGATGGCTCTCTTTCACCATGGGGATAATGAAATAATTCCTACTGTGTTATTCATTAACTCACATTTCATTCAATGGCTTCTAAGAGGATAACGAGTATGTTAGAGGTGAACTTGCATAAGACTTCTGACATCCTTTTGATAAGATAAACAAGTTAAAGCTATGGCAGACTAAGCATGGCAGTGATGCCTCACTGAGGCAGGTGGCATGTGGTATATTACATGTACTGACTTTACAAGTAATTTAATGGCTTTTTCTTTAATGGTTTATAGAAAATAGCCTGCCTTTAAAGTTATTGGAGAAATAATTAGTGCCCAAGGCTGGATGGTATTCCTTAACGTGGAGGCTGCACCTGGCTGAATGGCTGTACAGAAGGGTGATGTTCAGCCCAGCGTTGAAGGGTTTCAGGGCAGGCGTGGGAGCCCAACAAATAAACTGGGGGAGCTGCAACAATAAAAGCACACGGAGGGAAAAGCATCTTGGTGAAAGGCAGTCGCTCCTGATTTATATAAAAAAAAAATGTTAGTACAAGAGCCTGTTGAACCTTGTTGGGTTTCTAGTTTTAGCATTAATGTAGCTTAAGCAGGTGTAAAATTTGAATATCCCTTAAATGTTCGTGTCATGCACTCTTCACACTCATGTGCGCAGTTTTGTCAGCTTAAACTGCCATATGCTACTCTGCAAGAAAACTTTGAAGGGGAGAAAGATTACCTAATTTGCTAAGGGGTTTTCACTAACGTTATGTTTGAAATAATAGAACTGGACAACTCTACCCCTAGTTCTAAAGGAGGGTTTGGGAATCAGGCATATCGACTCATTTTCACTCTAATGTGAGTCCTTGATGACCTGGGCTTCCTGATTAATCTGGCGGTGGCTGTTGATTGAGCTGTCGCACCAAATGTGAGTACTGTTCTCTTCTGAAGGCTTGCCAGGGAGCTCATCTCCCTCCAAAGAGGTTTATATGTGCTGTGCAATTGAGCCAATAAACTAATATAATCAGATTAAGCTGTTTGTGGGAGCAATGATGGTTGGATATTCAAATGTCTAACAAACAGTCTGGTCTTTTGACTGTTGCTGTGGGTGCACTGGCATTAGTAATTCGTCCCCACAGGTAATAACTGAGGTTATTTTAAGCAGAGGCTGCAATAGCCTTGGATGTCTGAAAAAATCCAGAACTTCCAGGTGGCCTAGTAAGATCTTAAATTATCTAGTATTTGCAGAAGCACTGGGTGAGGGAATAGTGATTTTTATCTGGGAAGAAGTTCTAGGTGATGGTCTGGTGAGTCAGGTGGCTGCCATCCTGGAGAACCAGATGTGTCCCTGCCCTGTTGTGGATTGTGGTGCTGGCTAGTAGTTACTGGGAACTTCTACAGGTGCGTTAGAGTTACCAGTTTGGTGTTAAACACACAACTCTGGGCCTGAGTGCTCATCTCTGCACCTCAGACCCTCAGCTAGTAGAGCTGTATTTCCCAAATACAGAGCAAAATACTACAAAAATTGGGAGTATTTGAAGAACTAGACTTTAGGCATCTATTCTGTGTACCGAAACCGGAAGATCATTCCAGCGTCTTGAACTCTTATAAGGTTGAAAAACTAAGCTTAGTAAAAATACACTACTACCGCTTAACCCTCTGGGACAGCGTGAAAACTGTGGTGAGCACTGTGGATCTTAGCAGAAGAGGTGCTATGAAGTGAGCAGTGTAGAAAAGACTGGCTTGATTGAGAACTCCGCACTGACTACAAGGCTTAATAAAAATGAATATATTGAAAAGTTCTGGGTTCAGGGAGTCTTGTCTGCCTAGCTCACTGATTGAGGATGGTGTTTATGGGAAAAGAAGGATGGAGAAGGGAATTAAGGATCATACATATTCCAAGAGAAGCTGAGCTAAAGCTTCACAGGTGATTGTAGTGCTTGCAGTTCCTAATGTGTGATTCTTCACTCCATGCTTTTTATAGAGAGATATTTTAAGATGCAATTACGAGTTGATTTCCACGGCATGTATGAGTAGTGAAAATATCTGCTGTGTCACTAATACATGGGTCTCTGGCTGTCAGCTTTGCCTCGCTTGTTTACTTTATTGTGCAACTACCTGTAACAACCTTAACTCCTAGTCTGAAAATCCCTCCCCAGAGCATGCCTGCCCTGTCGGGGATCTCTTTCCTCGCAGCAGCGTTTCCACACCAGCACTCTGACTTCTGGAGCTGTTGTATGTAAAGTACTAAAATACCAAACCAGGCCATTGTTTCTTCACTGTTCTTGGGAGATCTGTCTTTCAGCACCTGTGGGAATAGTAACTGGAAAAAAGAACCTCTTCAGTTCATGTCAAGCTTTAAGTTGTTCAGAGTGAACATAGAAGTTCAGCTGTAAGTGCGTCTTCATGGATTTCACTGGTTATTCTGGAAGCCTCTACCATCAGGGAGGACTTTCGAAACAGTTCTGTCAGCTGGACCTGCAGCTGATGCAGAGATGTTATATTTCCAAGCTAATAACACAGATGTGATACTGCTAATAAAACATACATACCTTGGATCCTTGTACTTGGTTGGCAAATTAATGTAAGCTTTCCTACATAAAGATGTAATCTTTGATCCAGGAAAGGTGTTTGGCCATTTTTTGGCATTTGAATCTAGATGACAAAACTCTGCAGGCTTTTTCACAAATACAAGACCTGAATACTGAGGCTGTTGCTACAGCAAACTGTTATTTATCTAAATTGCAAATGCTTTTTCAGCTCAGCTCGCAGCATTTGCTTCTAGATTTTTCTTTGCGTGTAGATTTGTTACACCAACTGCGTAACCCCTTAAGATAAAGGCTTACAATAAAAGTGAGGTAGGCTTAAGTATTCTGAACATTCTTATCCTTGTTGTTTTCCCTGGTTTTGCTCAGTTGGAAGGCTTCCTTTTGCCTTTGAGTATTTTTCTGAACTTTTGTTTCATTAAGATTCAAATGTTAATGTTGGAACAGGTTGTCTAGAAAGAATATGCTTGGAGATATTCAAACCTTGGCTGGACAAGTCTTTGGGCAACTTCATCAAACTGGAACCGTGTCAAGTAGGGGCTTGGACTAACTGATGTTCACTTGTCCCGCTCAGCCCAAATTGTTCTGAGTTTTTTGCATGTGTATCTGTCCTGGTTCTTTACACTTTCCTGTTTGGACCTAAAGGTGCGGAAGTAATTTCTGCTTTGTTGTAACTGGATATTGAATCTCGTTCTTGTGACTTACCAGCACAGAAACCTCTGGTGTTGAATTTCAG
The DNA here is from genome assembly GCF_028500815.1 of Rissa tridactyla. Classification (NCBI taxonomy): domain Eukaryota; kingdom Metazoa; phylum Chordata; class Aves; order Charadriiformes; family Laridae; genus Rissa; species Rissa tridactyla. The sequence continues at coordinate 15,281,299 of NC_071478.1, forward strand.
TTTCTTTCAGAAGGGATGCTTTCTGTGAAGTTCAGTCCTCCCAGACCTGATGGCAAGCCTTAGTGCAGGCAGCTTTTATTTTTGTAGTTACGGGAAGGGCAGAAACTCCTGCCCCTTCTTGGTTTGGGCTTTGACCAAGGTTGCCACCTCATAAGGTCTTTCAGGAGATCCTTGAGTACCTGAGCAAACAGAGTTTCTCAGTGTTGTGTTCATACGGTGTTAGCAGCTTCGTCCTGCTTACACATCATGGAACAAGACGTTGTCAGTTGAGGTCAGGGTTTTTTGCCATTTAATTTCATCAGGTGCAAAGCAGTAAATTAGGACCAAAAAAATCAAGTATTAAACTTCTTATTACTCCTCATTTATGTTGGATCTACTTTTTTTGCCGAGACTTTCCTCATTACTTTTTGAATCTAAGCAAATGTGACCTGAGTATTTTCTCCTGGGACAGACATCTCTGAGTTCATGTTCAGTAAGTACAGACTCGCTTTTGCTACTAAGTCGGTTACCAGAGGGTACTTCAGATTCAAGGATAAGGAATAAAAATAGACTTATTTGATCTTACATAACTTTTACTGAGAAATGCTACTTCTGTGCATTTAATTGAAGCTTGATACCTGCAAGTCACAGGTAAGAATTCAGCTGTTACAAATGTGTGCTATTTTCAGATCTTTAAGCAAGCTCATGGACTAATATGCACATGTTCTTGCACATCTTTAGAAAATACAACATGCTAAATTTGCTGTAAGAGTGGTTATACATCTCTTCTATATTTCTTTAAAGGAAGGTTAAGTCTTATTAGCTGATAATGATTCAAATGCAAAACAAAATTTAAGTGGATAACTGAAGCTTCCTGCGTTCTGATGGACATCTCTTCTTAAAATCTGGGATTAAACCATATTTAAAACAAAGATTACTTTGCTTGATGCATCAGTAACGGAATTAGCTGTTGAACTGCGCTCACTTCTACAGTGCCTGTGGGAAAGATGTGTATGAATTGTGTTTAGATAACTTGAAGAGCCCAAACATTTTGTTTTTTTAAAATGGCGATTAATCCCTTAACTACAACCAAGTCTTTTTTAGTAAACTGGGTTTGTTTTGAGTCACATCGGGAAGGAGTTGAATGGTCTCTAGAGGACAGAACACTTAAATGACTTATTTTCTTTGTATTATTAGTGTTCTTCTTGGGGTTTGTTATACCTATCAATATGACTGAGTTTCCTAGGGAACATAAGTGTTCCCTAGGTTTCAAGTCAAGGTTTGTCTGACTTGAATAAATCCACACAAAAGCAAATTTTGGGGGAAAGTGTGTTCTGGATCATCCCATTAGAGTTCAGCAGGATGTAAGTGTCCGTATGTACAGGCAAATGCATTCCTGCAGGGTGCAACACTAGAAACAAAGGTTGCTGTAGATTAAGTGCTTCTAGTGCCGAATTGTTGTCGGAATGCATTTGACTTTATATACAGATATTTGTTAGTATCTTGCACTGCTAACTTGTCATGCTTTTTTCTAAAAGAGCGTTTAGTATAAAATATCATCATGGAGTAATACTTCTTTTTGGTAAAAACTAATTGACTAGACAGAACTTGGTGTGGGTTGATCTCAGTGAGCAGGTAGGAAATCCAGACATAAATCTTCATGCTCCCTAGAGAAACTCTTTCCTGTTGGTTTATCTAGCTGTTGGAAGAATGATTTCAAAGGGGATGTAGCTACCATATAGGATTGGTTCCAATATCCTAAGGAGAAGCTTGAACATTTAGGTCGTTGGATTTTTAACTATTTAAATAAATATAGGAGTGGGGGGGGGAGAGACCGAGGCTAGTAAATGTTAACTGGGGATATGTCCAACCTTGTTCCACCAGCAGAGTTGCAGTCTATTGCAGAACTTAATTCTAACTGGATCTCAGTGTTTTGATATACATACGTGCTTTGAAAACAACCACAAAACCCTCTTTGGTGCCTCTCTGAAATCCCTAAATATGTTTAACTTTGGCTTCATGCTGTTTAGTTTTTTAGAATAAGCATGTTCTGTTAATCCAAGTAAATTCTTTCCTGGCTCTGTAAGTGTAAACTAACAATCTTGTGGAATTCCAGTGTATGGAAGTTGTTATATAGAGAAAAGATTTTAGGGAGTTGTTGTGACTAAGCCCATCTTCCCTGGCTAGTCTTGAAATATGACTTTAGAAATTGTAATTGTTCTTGCCTCTGACATGTCGAAGACTTGAACAAGGCGGTTGCAGAACATATTACGTTGGTTTAGTAGCTGGAGGGCTACTGGATGTAAAAGTAAATAAGCTTAAAAAAAATTGACATAATAGAGCCAACTGTCTCTAAAACACCACTGTTGTGCCTTTAGAGGAATGAATTTTGCAGTTTGACAAAATTACCTAGTCTATTTGAAGCCCTCTGTACTTAATAGTTGATACTCATATGTAATTGATCTTCAAAGCTAGTTACGGAAACTGAAACGCATCAAGACTAGCTTCAGATTTCTTCAGGCCATCTTAAGAGATGCAAGACTACTTGTTGTGCCTCATGCCTTGTACATCAAAGAAGGTCATGTACAAATGCTGTTTAACGCTGCGGTATTTGATTAGGTCTCAGGTGAGAGTCTCGGCTGTTCGGAGTTCCTCGCTGTAGCTCAGTATGCAGATGGCTGTGTCCTTTTTCTGCACGTTTGTAGGACCCTTTTTAAGGCTGTCTTGCTTTGCTTGCCTTTTATTTCAGGTCTTACTTAAGTGTGACTTGCAAATGGGAAGTAGTATTTAGCCAGTTGCATTTCTTGCTTCTGAAAGTAACCGACTTTCCATGAATGGAAAAAGAAGGGAATAAACATCTCCTAATATTTGGAAGATACTGAAGTGATTTTAACTATAGGAGGAAAGGTATTTGCTCTTCTGCTTTTTCTCCTAGCTTTAGTGAATTGTCACAGCTGACCAAAGAAAGGACATCGAGTAGCAGGTTTCTCGGAGGGAGGCAGTGTGCTGGTAGATTAGCCAGACCAGTTTGTTTGTCCCTTGTGATCTAAATATAGGAAGCCTCCTTAATTGGGGAAGGCATCTGAGTTCCGTGTATGTCTTAATACGTGCAGGGAACCCAGGCTCTTCCCTGCCGTGCCCAGCTGAAGGGCAGTGCTAGTGGGAGTCTTCTCTCCTGCTGCAGAACACTTTACCAGTAACAGCATACTGCTGGGAGTTTGGAGAAGTTGAAGCTGGAACTGGGTTGATGCAATAACCTGTTTGCTCTAGTCTGGAAAGGGTTTGCTGCTCAAATGTAAGGAAGGCAGTAACTTGTTCTGGTAAAGTGTGTCTGGCTTCAAACTGGAACTTGCCGTCTAAATGGAAGCTAGCAGAAAATTCCTTGTACTCACTTCAGCTGCTGGTGTTTCCTTACCCAGCTCTTGCTGCTCTCCTTATCATGCCCAAGCAGACATGGCTTTATCTGTTCATAATTTGACTTTTGCCCTACAGTATTTACACATGTTAAGTGGCTGGTTGAATAGTGAGTGCTGTTGATGCCTTGGCAGTTCTGTCCCAAACAAGTACTTGGATTGCCCTCTAGAAAACAGCTATTTATGAGCCTAGAAAAGCTAGCCTGACCCTTGATTAGCTCCTGAAATGTGACGTTTAGGTGGTCAGTTCATAAAAAGGAGCCTCTTGTGACTAAATAAAGCCGGCTCTCTACCTAGGTCAGCTCTTTGAATATGATTACTTGGTTCAGTTGTGTTACCAGCCTTGTTCTGCACGTACCAGTAATGAGATACCTGAACTCACGCTTTTCTAATACTGAATTAAATTACTATTTTTTTATTGTAAATAAACAGTAGTACTAATGCTGTGATCAAACATACTTATGCCCTGCCATGGGTGGTTGGGAGAGAGGAGCTCTTCACCCCTGGGTTGACGGATGCTGCAGAAAAGCCATTGCTGTGTATTAGACCCAAGAACGACCGCGGTTCCTGGTGGTGCAGGATATGGTTGTGTGCTTCATCACTCTAATGCAGCTCAGGGCTTTTTGAGGGTAACTGGCATTTGAACTGTAAACCCTGCCATTTAAACTTAGTCTGCTTAATGCTTTGAGAAATAAATATGTAAGTAGCTTGAGGTGAGCAAGCTGATTGACCAGTTCTGTAAAGAAAATGTCGCTTCTGCAGGTGCTGAAGTGATTCATAAACGACCTCAGATTCTGTAAAAAACTAAATGTCACGCAGTTGCTTTCAGGCTCTGCTTTTTATCAGCATCTGGTCTGGAAGCAACACATACAGCATTGTAGAGTAGTGTGGCTATAACCTGACTTCTCTCTGGACTAGTTTTGTCTTGCATGTAGGGGTTGGATTAGGTCATGAGGGGTCTGAAATGCCAGAGTTGGTGTAAGATAAGGAAGCAGAGCACTTTGGGGGCGGGGGGAGTATGGGAGTGGTACCCTTCCTGATGGCTCACTGTGTTTCAGGGAATGCGAACGTAGTCTAGTTTAAAAGTAAAAACTCTGCAAGTGTCACATTTTAAAAAAGCATTTTTGGAGTGTGCCGCAGTTTTACCAAGCGCTGGGCTGTTTGAAATGATCAACTTTCACACTTGCGTAAGGTAGTCCAGCGTCAGTCATTGAACAGAGCCTCTCACATGGCCTTCTCTTCCTAGATGAATCCAGTGAAGGTGGATTTGCATCTTACCCAAATGGCCTCCTTGACAGAACAGGTTTTTTTAATGCAATTTAGGAATTAATGGATTAAAACTTAAGCAGCCCGTAATTGCGTTGGGCAAGGTGTGCAGTAAAAGTGATGTCTAGTTATAAGCCTTGATAGCAGAAACCAGACTTGTGTCCTGCCTGTTCCATCCTGCGGCTGTCAGCCTCGCTGGGGGGCTGAGTTTCCTGTTACCGACCCCTAGTAGTAACTTAACCTACTTAATGCCTTGAGAAAGAAATGTTTATTCATGGCAGGTACTTGGGATTTCAATAAAGTTGTCTTATGACGAAAGCATTGAGTGGTGTTTTGTTAAAGAGGTTTTAAAAGCTTTGTGCCAGACAAAGTATAGTGAAAATGAGGTCAGCTCACACACTAGGGGCTATAACAGCTGTCACTGCGGGGACGCTGTCCTAAAGTTAGTTCCATGGGGAAAAAAAATCTCAGGGCAGTGGAAAATCACTCCGGGACCAGCAGCTCATACCCAGCCAGTTAACAGAAATCACTGAGTTAAAGCAAAATCCTACTGGAGGAGGGAAGGGGAATGAATAGGAGTTTGGGGAGGATGAGTAAAACCTTTGAGACTTTGATTAACAGTCTCTTATCCCTGTTTGTTTGTTGCCTTTCTTCTAGAAAGGAAGAAATAAGTGAGGGGGTGACTCATGGCAAATGGGCTGTGAGGACTTTAGTGGAAAAATGGGAAGTATGAGGAGCAAATTATTCCCTTCTTTGCCATTTCACATGGAAACTTCTGCTGCCTGGTCTCAGTCTTGCTCACTTGCTTCCTCCGTTTTGTAATTTTAATCTAATATTGCCCTACTTTAATGGCTTCTTGATTACCTTTTGATGTGATTTTCTTCCCTCATCGTACTTAGTCATCTTTCTAGCTTAGAACCTACACAAGTCTCCTTGGTGTCCACCAGCTCAGGCCCTGGTCAGCATTCTGTGCCCTGTCAGCCTTCATACTAGATTCAGATCCCACCCCATCCCATCCTTGCAGATCTCTCCGCAGTTCCAGCTGATCTGTATAGCTCGTTGGTCCGGCTTGGTGGATGTTACTTGTCTGTTGTGCACATAAAATTGAGGAATACAGAGTAATTGGAATAAGAGGCAAATGATAGAATGGCTATTCATTTGAGCTTTAAACTTCCAGCGGTTCATCAGAAGCTCTCTGGTGGGTAATTTGTATCCTGGCCTATGTACAAACAATTGCAGCATTTGGATGTCAGGGTTTTAGCCAAATGAAAAAAGAATTCAAAGAAAAGAAAACTTGAAATCCTATAAGAAAAAGTGAAATTTTCTTGAGACACTGGTTTCGCGCTTGCTGTGGTGTTTTGGCCTGGGTGGTTTTGAGAAGTGAAGGATAATACCAATATATAATCTTTTATTCAGACACACTTTTTCCTAAGAAAACCCTCTTATTTTTTGGAATAATTAATACTCTAATCCCATGCAAAGTTCCACTGATTTTTATTCTTTACATTGCTTATGGACAAACGGACCTTTCTTAATGCAAGATCAAACTTCTCTTTACTCCCTTTGGCTATTAGATAGCTGCAGTCTCAGCAGCGCTTTTACTGCCCTTCCCACTGCATTCTTCTTTCACTTCAGTCTTTGCTTACTGTTTGAGCTGGCTTTCACTTTAACTTCAACCAGTTTCTTCTGCATTTCATTTCCAAAGAGTGTAAGAGAAGTGATCTTTTTTAACTAGTGTGCAAAGATAATCAGCTTAATCAAACTGCTTTAAAACCAGATTAATGCCTCTTCTGAGTGGGAAGATGAAGGAAACTAAAATGCCTCCCCATAAAGGTTTCTACTTAAACTAAATTACTTACCATTAATGTGTGAGTCAGGGCAGTGACAGATGTTGGCAACACTTTTTTGCTTTGGACTCTTATAATTAAACTTATTCCGCACTCATGGAAGCACAGGTGAATGGAAAATGGAATAAGACAGCCTCAAAATGCTCTTATGTAGGACACTTCCCAATGTGTTAAAGGCAAGTGAGATGTTTGGTGTAGCTCTTGGTCTCTGCTTGTTCTGTCCTGCACTTGGGTGTCAATCTGGATGCTTCACATCCAGATCTTTCCACCTGGATATCGTGTCACTTAACCTGGGGGAATGTATGATAAAGCCACGTGGCAGTATAAACCCTACAACACCTCCTTGAAAATCAGCATTTATTCTGCTTTATGTATATGTTTTATCACTTTCTAGAAAGCAGTAGTGTTGCAGTGCCAGCCTCGGGAGCGGCTGTGCTCAGGTCGGCAGTCCCAGTGCTCTCGCCCCCTCTGCGGTTTTTAGCCCAGCCACAAGCCGACTGCGTCACCCCAGTGGTAGGTAGCTGATAGAAGGGCTTTGTTCCTATTCCTTAGGGTAAAAATAGTTTTGGGGGAAAAGCTAAAATCCACTAGGAAGAACACTGAGGAGGACAACAAGAAGCCAATATGGGAGCTAAAGCTGAGCAGAAAGCGGCCAAACAAAAAGGTGACGAAATGGTAAGTGTGTAACAACATGGTGCAAGAGAAGGTCCAGGCCCTGCAAAGCTGGGTTGTGTGGGAACAGGGGTGTTGCGAAGTTAGAAATGCAAACGGAAATAGAGAACTCTTAATCTGAAGCCGCACTTGCATAACCTTAAGGTTGTGCCATGGTGTGGCATACGCAATGTAGAAATACCATCTTTCAGCAAAGGGAGGAAAAAATAGTCAGTTACCAGAAGAAAGTTTGGTTCGGTTTTGTTTGTCTGTATCTGTATGAGGATAATTTTGTCTGTGGGCGGAGAAAATTTGGATTTGTTGTTTTCCAAAGCTGCTGTTCTCTTGTGTCGTTTCATTTTTACGCTTATCAAATCATACCTCTTATGTTCTTGCTAGAGGCAGCCTTTCAGCTAAGAAACTGAAATGACAACTTGCCAATCTTCTAATTAAACAAGTGTATTTATTACAACTTCTCAAGAGTGTTTTTCCTAACTATTTGCTAGTGTTGTATTTAAATAAATGTCAAGAAAACCATTGTCCCAGACTGATGGTCTGACTGAGGTTGGAGGTGCTGTAGTCCAGCACCCTGCTCAGAGCAGGGCTGGCTGATGTTGGAGGAGCTGCTGAAGGGCTGCTTGGGTTGGGGGTAGCTCCAGGGATGGCAGTTTTGCGGCTTGGAAACCTCTTGCAGTGCTCAACCTTTATTCTGAATTTCCCCCCACAATGATATTATTCCTTGTGTTTCACTGTTCCAGTATATCATAGACTCACAGCATGGTTTGGGTTGGAAGGGACCTTAAAGCCCATCCAGTGCCACCCCCTGCCCTGGGCAGGGACCCCTCCCACCAGCCCAGGTTGCTCCAAGCCCCGTCCAGCCTGGCCTATTCTGTACTTCTCTGCAGAATCTTCAAAGAGAAAGCAATGGAGGCAAGACCTAGGGGTTCATCTGAGTTCCCAGAAGAGTCCAGGGAGAAGGATCGTAAGAAGATGGTTCAAAGGAAAAGCTTAGTTTAGGTGTTCCTGTTCACATCACTTTAAGTGCTGGAGCCCTCTGACACAATGACTTCTTACACATTTAAAATTGGACAATATGTCCAACATGTCCTTCAGCGGCTCTGCTTAAATAAAAAAAAAAAAAATAGCTAAACCAAACCAGGATGTGACAGCCTAATAAGAAAGATGGTGCAAAGCCAGTTCCTGTACTAGACACATTTTAAGTTTGTAGGATTTGCTGAAAGGAAAGGGTCCTGCTCCCTTTTCCATCTTCAACCCTTTGCTTTCCCAGTGCTGCTGAATCTGCTCTTTGGGGGCCAAAGAGAAGAGCGAATGTGGCGGGGGGAGGCTGCATCGTCCACAAACTTCCATGTGCTCAGCTGTATTAATTAAACAGTTATACATCAGTACTTGATCGTGCCTCCCTTAAGGAATTAGTGTTTTTGAGAAGGTAGTAGAATTCACAGCGATGTTTCTTCTTGCAGTCAGCTTTTTTATTTTATTTTGGCACACGTTGTTGACTCAGGAAGTGATAACATTTGAGGTGCTTATCTGTGAGCAGCAGCCTTGTGAGAGGAATGCTGATGAGCGCCTTGTCAAGTGGTTTCTGAATGCTGGCAGGAATAAAGCGGAATTATTAATGCTTATATTGGAACATTTTTCTCCTGTTTTTAAACTTCTCTGCAACGCTCTGGAGATTCAGTGGCTTCTTCCAAACCTCATTAAATTCAGTAAAAAGCTTGTTGCAGATTTTGTGAAGGTCTGTTTTTTGGTTTTTTTGTGGTTTTTTTTTTTTCTTGGACCTAAACCACACAAAATAAGTTTACCTCCCGCTACCCTAAATGTGTATCTCGCCTTTATAAAAGCCAGGACGTGGCCAGAAAACTGTCTCTGAAGAGCGTTGTTCTAGGGTTGCGTAGCTTGCCTTCGTACCTTATTTTGTTTGTTCAATAAGCTCGCTGAGCGTTCCCGTCAAAGGTGACTTTGTCCACCCGGGCGGCTCTAATGTTGAGCTTGTTGCTTGATCGAGCCGGTACCTCAAAGTAAAACTCCTGTCCTCTGCTCCCTGTGCCATATTGAATTAGCAACCCGTAAAGCCATTGGAACTGGCGTTTGGCTTCTTGGTTGAGAGAGAGTTTAAAATCAGAAGAGGTTGACCTCTGTTGCAGGTAACCAAATGTTGCTTTTAGAAACTATTTTAGAAAATTCTAATTTGTGATTAGCTGAGGTTTTTGCAGCTGTGGTCATTCATGGAGTGTTTTCTGTTAAAGCAGAGCATCCTCATCTTACAGGTTTTTTTAAATAGCTGAATGTAGATCCGTATGAGATTCCCTAAACGTGTGTCCACTGTGTGAAATATTAGAATTTCTTTTGCTTGATGCGTTTGTGCTTTTTAAACTATCTCTTTCTACTGTGTTAATCTTAAAATTATATATCCTTTTTTGCCTACCAAAAGTATTTCTTATTTTTTCCTGTTACAAGCCATAAACTAAGGGACATAATAAATGCAAAATAGGGATTTTTTTTTTTTAACGGACCAGAATGTGAAAATTATCACTAGTTGTGGCACATCAGAGCACAAGCAAACTACTTCGAGCAGCAGCATTGTACATTTATATAAGTTTGACTTCCCAGGCGCGTACGTATGCAGCGTGCTATTGGGATGACTTCCAAGTTATTACGAAGAGCAAATCTTCTGGTCCCCTGGATGCAAGGGAGTGGTATTCCATCGGTTTGGCTGTTTGTGTGCTCTAGGAACGGTTGGGTTTAGGGTTTGGGTGTTTTAACATAGAAGTTGGTGTCCCACAGGTCTCGAGCTGTTGGAGCAGTTCAGTCGCCATAGCAGCCGTTCCTGCTGAAGGGACGGTATAAGAATGAGGCAGATCAGATATTTTACCTGTATAAGTTTTTTTGACAAATGTATATTTGCGACAAAATACTTAAATATATTTTTTTTTAGGAAATAATTGTACAGCACTTAGAAAGTTGGAAAGATAAAGCTGGGGAGGAACGGTATTATATGAGCATTGCTGCTCACCTTGGCTTTCTTGCAGCTTTGCCCGAAAGTACTTAGGCAATAACCAGTATTTAGGGGTACTCATCTGCTTTCTTGGCGGGCAAAAAAGCTATTTTTAGCATAAAATTAAGACACTTTTGAAGATTAGTACAAAACCAGTTGGTTCCTCTATACAAGGGCTTTCCTGTAGTTTGTAGTGATAAGGAATATGTTTTTTTCCGCTTCTGCGTACCAAAAAAGTTTAAAAAAAATTTGAACTGCTTTGTGGACACAATTCCTGAACTGTTCCCTACCAGAAGAGAGACCTTAACCAGCACGTGTGCACCTGTCGGAGTCCGCTCGCTACATTCCCTCTTTGGGCATATTAAGATCTCAGTAGCTGACTTACAAAGCAGTTAGTTCTTTTTACTTTTCCTCTTTAATTAAGACAAACTAGCCTAAAGTTGAGTTTATTCCATAAGTTGCTGGCTATGTAAAAAGTGTGGGGTTTTTTGTTTGGTTTTTTTTTTTTCAACCAAAGGTTCATGTTTTAAAGTACTGTCTCTTTATTTGCAGTTGCCAATGTGAAGTATCGGAAGAGTATCATCTGAAACTTTCTGGGACGACGCAGACTGTTTTATTATCTGGTATTCTTTGGTAAGCATATTATTTTGATAAGACGAGCTGCTTGGTGATGGTGGGTTCTACAGTTGTCATTGATTACTCTCTTAATTAAATAAAGCATTTTCCAAGATGTTAGACAAAAATCTATATTTTACTTGAGATTTGCAACCTTTAATTATAAGAAAAAGATTACTTTTGATGCTTTGTTGTGCACAGAATCTTCGAACGTGAATCTTTGTCCTGCTCCTGTTCCAGAGTAATGTGTAAATGCCCATATTGTCAGCTGCTTCCCCAGTAAACCCTTAGCAAAGCTCTTTGGTTACTTCTACATGTGGTGCCAGGAAGGAGGGGAAACCTTGCTGTCAGGGACTGAAACGTGGGAAACTAACTGTTTATCCTTATCTCAGAATAATTTCCTTCCACCTGTGAAAGAGGAAGAAGTGTTTTCACTTTGTAACAGAAGCATCTTTTTGCAAAAGCCAGGTCACATTCTTGAATATTTCACGCTTAAATTTTCTAATGCTTCTTTGTCAGAACCTTTGGATTCCTATGTAAAATTCTTACAGGACAACTGTGACACAGTATGTGAATAGCTGCGTTCTGAGACTGAGGGTCAACACAATTTGATTTTGATACTAAAATAAATCGAGTTCAGGATCTAGACAGGGAGGCAGGGGAAGAAAGTGAAACACTTGGGTACTTCGTTTTTTCACCCTCCAGTTTTTCTTTTTCCTTGCTCTAAGTCCAACTTCGTTTAAATATATAGGAATTTAAATGATCCTTTAGTTAGATAATCTTTTTTGTTTAGAATCAGTGGCAAAACAGATGGTTATTGCTAGTCTTGATTATGTACATAATTTAGACCAGAAGGCACATCTGAAACGAAAGGTAATTAAGATGTTCCCGTACTGGCTGAACAAGAGTCTGAGGTTACAACCTTTGCTAATCACTTATCCTTTCAAGCAGAACATAAGGATGGAGAATTAACATGACTAACCTCTTTTTTTGGTGTAATTTAATATCTGTGAAAGTACAGCTGAAAGGGCAGCACAGTAAGTTGATAACATAACCTTTTTTGGCCTCAGTCCTGAAGGAAATAACTGTTATTTCTACCAATAAAAACAAGTTTTGCTACAGTATTTACAAGCTATCTCCTATTTATATGTGACCCTATTTATAAGTGGGAGCCCAAACTTGAGGCTTATGAAGATCTTTTCTTGGTCAGTCTTTATCTAAGCTGTGTTTGAACATTTCCATTTCATTTCTGGGAAGGCTTTTTTTACTGCCATGGAATTGCTGATTATTTGCCAGCTGCAGTTAAACAAAATGAGAATTCTGATTCTGTTCTGCCACTAATCAAAAAAGATGGTACGGGTCAACTTGAGAACGGGTTTCTTCAGCCAGTTTGCGCTAGTCTTGCTCTGTATCAAGCTGTCCTTCAAAGTAGCACGGTGTGTTAATTATCATGGGTGAAACTAAGCAGAGTGGCTCGTTGGGGTTTGCGGTACGCAGAATGTCCTCCTGCTCCTGGCCGCTAGGGCAGGCTCGTCAAGTGGGGGTCACACTTCCCCTTACTAGGGGACACACAGGCACGGGGGTCCTTTTTTCTGTTCACATGACTAACCCGGAGGAGTTTGCTAAACGTACGGATGGAAATGGAGTAGAAAGCTCTGGTGTAGAATGAAATTGAGATTGCAGGCGTGGTTTCAGAGTTCATTCACACAATCTCAGTATGAGAATAGCGTGTGATCCCCATCCCTGCTCCCAGTGCTGCGTTTCCTTCCCCTTGGGCTCAATCCGGTGATCATGAAGGGACTGGGATCAGCTTGTTGACATGATAGGAAATTAATTCTTTCTTTCAGTAATATTCACTGTCTGTCAGATCAGTGAACTTCATTCTAACAATTCAGTGTTTCTTGCTGGTTTTGCCAGCAATTTTTAAAAGTGCTTTGGTGTTGTGGCATTTAAGTTGAAGCGTTTCACTAATACCTAGAAGCAGCGTGAGCATGCAAACTATTTGTTTTAGAACCAGTCCTATAGGTTCTTCTACCATTTATCTTGGCAACATCACAGTTTACATCTGATAATCCTGATTAAAACTGAATCCAGCACACTTTTTTTCACACAGCTTTCCCAAAATTCACCTTCAAAAGGAAGATTCTCACATTCGTGTAAAAAGCCACAGTAGTGTGATAGAAGTTGTTTTGCAGCTGAATGCAGCAATTAGAGTAAGAAACTTGTTCTGCAGTAATTTGGATAGTCTCCACTCATTGTTCCTGCTGGATTTTAGGAGCACAACTGTAAAACACTTCTAAAAGAGCTAATTCTCCAAGCTAATAGTTCTTTTATTATCACAGAATCATCTAGGTTGGAAGAGACCTTTAAGATCGAGTCCAACCATCAACCCAACACTGCCAAACCCACCAGTAACCCATGTCCCTCAGCACTGCGTCTGCCCGGCTTTTAAATACCTTCAGGGGTGGCGATTCCGCCCCTTCCCTGGGCAGCCTGTTCCATCGTGTAGCGTAACCGTCATGTAGATGGCTATATAGTAAACTTTAAAAATAAATATATCTAGTCAAGCTGAAATATAAAAGAACAGTTTTGCGACAGCACAGTGCCTAATGTATGAAAACTTTTCCTCAGCAATACTAAGCATGCTTTAGATTTGTAATAAAGCTCATCTTTTAATTAGGTCTGTGTTTCTTTGATAATTCTGCTTGAAGTTGAAAGAATTTTCTGAAATAGCAAAGTTAGGGTTGGGGTTTTTTTTTCTATTCAGAAGGCTTTGCTGTCAATGTTTAAAGCTTTGGTCAAGTTGTGCGTAAGTTGTCTAGGTGAATTGATCTGGAAATGCTTGGTCTTAATGACTTTAACAGTGGCTGCTGTTCTGGAAAAGCAGAGTTGGGACTGGTGAGGAGGCTGCAGAAGGCGGTGGTGCCAACAGCCGCCTCCAGCAGCCTGCAGAGACGGTACCCGAGGTGTCCTCCTCAAAAGTGGTTGTTTATATGAATATAAATAGGCCCTGACTCTCCATCACTTTTCTGGCTGGCTGTAGACCTGACAGCTGAACGTGTAAGCTTATCATTATTTTAAGGGTGGAGAAGGCGATTTGTGTAAACCTCACAGTTTTGAAACCCATCTTCTCTTGAATCATTAGTCTTCATTATCTCAGGATAGACCGCAAAGTTAATCCAGTCTGCGCCTTTCTTGATGGATGAGCTGTAAGACAGAGGTTGACTGGACAAATAAGCCTGTTGCTTAGCCAGCCGTCGTCTTAAATTTGATTGAGCAGGAGGCTCATTTTTTAAGTCTTGTCGATCAAGGAGAACGGTGCATCACGTACTCTGAAAAACACACAGCGAGACCCAAAGGTTAGAAGCTGGAATCAGACGCGTTCGCAAGAACTGCTGAACTCCTCCTTTCTTGGTATCTTCAAGTCAAGAGTAGACGTGGGCTTGGAAGATAAGTGTACCCAAACACAACCTATGTAAAATACCAAGTCATGCTGGAAGCCAGCACAAGCTCTTGTTTTGAATGCAAGGGTTGGAATTTTACGTTAAAGATCGAACCTGATGAGTTTATGGCCTTTTTAGCTTTAATCATTGCTTTGATTCTTTGCATGTTCTCATCAGTTGCAGCGTGGGTTACATATGAGCCATCTTTCTTCTCTGCTGCTTTTGAAACAAAATGATCAATAATTCTGCCTTTTTAAAACCAATATTAACAATAATACTCTCTTCATCTTGCTGTTGGTAGATAGCATTTCTAGATTTCCTTTGTTTCTGAGAACTTAAAAGAATGCTTCTACTCTCCATTGTTCTTGCAGGCATGGAAATTGCTGTGCTGTTTTTTTATTTTTCCGTATCAGTTTCCATAGTTGATGGATTCAGGCTTCTATCGAGTCTTCTAGTTTTGTTTTTTTTTTCTTGTCTGTTTGAAATTGGGATTTTATATCTACTTTTTGCATTAGTTTTTAGTGAAATTGTGGCAGTTCCAGCTCAATTCTGCTCATAATTTCCTCCTTTTATATATATATCACATATATAAAAATATATAAATACACACACACACACACACACCCTTCTGCAAGCTGTGTGATTTGGAACCAATTTGCAAGCTTTTGTATGCTATTTTTCCCCTGCTCTGGGGACATTAGGAACATCACAGTAAAAAAAAGTCTTTTTTTTTTAACAGAGGTTTTGAGGACAGCGCGATGCTTTCTTCTCATTGATCATTTTTAGATGGGGGACGTTGAGTGGGATGTTTCAGTTTCAGAATACGTGCGTCTGCTGCTCCTTTTCCCTTTGTAAATGTTCTGTAGAATCTGCAGGGTAGGTTAAAGGTTGGACTTGATGATCTTACAGGTCCCTTCCAACCTCAGCAATTCTATGATTCCTGCAGTGGTGGCTTGTCTGTGAGCTGGTGGACTCAAAGTGGTTTTCTCTGTCAACCACAACACAGCTAATTTGAACTATATTTATAAGTAAGGTGACATATGAACTGACGTATCTACTGTAGACTGGAAAACCCATAAAATCCCTGAACTGATCCTTTTTTTCTTTTTTCCCCAAAAAGGGAAGAACCTAGCTGAATTTAAAAAATTGAATGTAAGGTAAATCTCCAAATCAGATTGTAACTCCTATATTCACTTCCATCATTAATTTCCTAATAGAGTCAACTGCATAAACTTCAAGACTCTTTAATATTTCCAGAAAATTTGCAGATTATTGAAGATCGGGGGGTTGTTAGACAGTTAGTGATCTGGAGCTCTTGGAAAGGGCAGTGCAAGAAAATGGGTATTTTGATACGTCCATGGATGTAGAAAATGAGTCATAACTATAAAATGAGGAATTTTATCCGTATATGAATTCTAATTCATGTGCCACGGTTGAAACGAGATAACTTCAGAAGGATCCATCAGCCTGTGTTACCTAACAAATCAGACCAAATGATCTCTACGATCCCTTTGGTTTTATAACCTATGTATTTGTGATTCACCATCTGCAGATGATTTGGGAGAAAACTCAGGGTGAGCTAGAAAAATGAACGTGTTTTAATTTAAATTATATAAACAGTGGTCTAATTGCTGCATTCAGATGGGTATTCTCCCAGCAGTACATTCCAAGATGATTTTTTAGAATGAACAGAAGGAGCCAGACACATCTTGAAACAATTCTGTCTCTCAGGAGAGTTAGTTTACATGGATTTCATCTTTTCATAATTACTGCTTGCTTGCCGTTTTCTAACAGCTGAATTCTCAGTCTTTAAAAGTTAATCTGTATCTGTTTGCTAAAAAAAAAAAAATGAATTCAACTTCATTGTTATACTTTTCTGGTTTTCTAGATTTTAATAAGTGAAGAAGAGCCTCGAAGTATTGTGAGTAAAGACGAGGATTTCTCCTCCTATCCAGGGCCTGTCATGGTAAGCGAAAGGGGTTTGTAGGGTCTGTTACAGAGCAGAATAGGCTAAAAGCTGAAAAACGTTAGAGAATTCATGTTTACGTGTGGGGTTGTTGAATTTTAAGCGTAGTGCTAGACTAGGCTAGGCTAATGCCTTCTTCCTTATGCTATTACATGTGTCTTTTTTTTTTTATTTATCACTTCAGTAATCAAGCAGCGGGAAGGAAACCCGTTTCTAATATCGTATTTAGTTGTTTGAGTGCTTGTCTTTGAAAGTTTAGTAAGTTACTGCTACCTGAACTGTCTCGGCAGTCCGTGCTGGCTGAGGCTTTCGTTGCTAGCTTGCTGGGTGGTGAAGGCGGCAGCAGTGACGATGCCGAGGTTAACTGTAACGCTTTGTTTCTCAGGATGAAGAGACTCAGCACAGCCTTGAATGCATCCAGGCTAATCAGATTTTTCCCAGGAAGCAGCTGATCCGAGAGGATGAGAACCTTCAGGTAATCACCACGCTGCTCCTTGCCAGTTAAGATGACAACATCTCTAGTTGACCTGGGTGTTCTCTGGCCTCTCCCATAGAATTTTCATTTGCAGTTCATCACAGTGATAAGAGGAACACGTTTTCTTTTTAAATACTCATGTGCTGTTGCTAGGACGGAGAGCTTGTGCATGATAGCACGAGAGTTTCCTTAGCGTGTCTGAAAAATTGCTTGTGTAGCAATTTCAAGTGCTAGGTTTTATTCCATAGTTTAGAACTCTTTGTATTTTAAAAAAATACTAAGCTAGTTAAATACTACTGTTCCTTCCTGTTACTGAGAAGCCAAAAGTCTTATGTTGCACAAAATGGGTATTACTTGGTTTCTTAATTTTCCAAAGTTCCTTGTTTCAAATGATTTATCCATGTAGACGCTCTTCTATCAGCTGAAGAGGTATTTCATTTTAATAGAAAACATTTTTAATCGATTTAAGCTAAGTTGGTGTAAAACCAGATTATTTTCAAGTTGAGCGTTTACACTTTTCACCCAGCTCAGCTAAATTGGGCTTAAGTCACATTTTTAATTAAACAGTTGTAATTTTTATGTGCAATGTCATATGAGTGCAGGTTTTCCAACTTTATAAAACAGCAGCATGTTGTGCATTTTCATCTTTGCAGTGAGAAATATGAAGCAAAAAGTATGATTTGTCCAACTGACTTCATCTGTGTAGCAATTATGCAGTCTAAGCTGGTTACCTGAGGTTGTTTAGTGGATATTGGGAACCAGTAGCACAGATTATTCATCTTATGTTTTGCCCACTTTAGGATGAATTTAATAACATTATGGAAATGCCGCTCCATTAAGTAAGGAGCGAGAGCATAAATCAAGGGGTTGGTCAGACTGCTTGCCAAAATGTGAGGATATTTTGCTCAGATGTTTCATAAAAATTCATTGTTTTCCCTGACCAAGCACTTACTACTCAGGAAAATTAAGAGAAAATGAGAAACTGTTTAAAAAAGAAGGCTACAATTAGCCTCTGAACCAACCTTACCCAAGACTTTCCTTCTTAGCAGTAATAGCCAGGCTGAAGTCTCAGCAGTGTTTCACTTTGCTTTTATGATGTTGTGTGCTTGAACGTGTGCTCACAGGAGGTACATTATTTTTGGTAAATGGTTTCTGAAAGATTTTTCTTCCCATTCCGAAGGTCCCGTTCATTGAACTTCATGGTGAGAGTACGGAGTACGTGGGACGAGCGGAGGATGCCATCATTGCACTTTCTAATTACAGGCTTCACATCAAATTCAAGGAGTCTGTTGTGAATGTAAGTGTTATTCATGCTACTGTGATAATACAGGTATTCTGAACTCAATCCAAATAAGGGAATTTAGGATAAAAGTACAGTAATCCCACCTTTTAAGGGTAGTGGTAATGAACAATTTCTTTATGGTGTTCAAATCGCATTTTTCAGGGAGAGCAGATACGTATTTAGGCATCAAAAGATGACTTGGCACCTCTGAAAATCAGGCTTCCTAGGGAAACTTCACATCCCTCAGCTTTGTGTTCTCTTTACAGCTGGCTCTGTCAGCCATTGGTTCTCCCGAAGCTCTGTATATGCTCAGTAGCAAAATAAAAGGTCATCCAAAGGGCTGTTTGGGGCACCTAAGCTCAATTTGTGCCTTGCTTGGAGCTTCAAAAGGTGGAAGCAGGTCCAGCTGCTTATGTTACAGGCCCGAAGCTGGACAGTATGAGTACGGTCATTGACGTAAGAGAGCTGTGACTTGGACTCATCTTCAAATGCCTACGAATTTCTTTAAAGAGCTTTACTCTAGGTATCCATCCTTAAAAATTGTTCCATATCCAGCTATGCATGATCATAGACGTAAGTTAAATGGCAGCGTATAGTCCTTTGCAGTAGTATAACGCTGACGTACACTAGTCTTACTAGTTGTAATACCATTTGTGAACTATATAGAGTTTGAGAAGACATTATACGTGACACAGGAATATTTTTGTGGGTATTTGTAATAAATCCAGTAAAATAAAATCCAAAGAATCAAAGCATTTTAATTTTTTTTTCTCCTGTTGATGGGTTTTTTACCTATCTCCTTATTTCAAGACAAGTCCTGCCCCTGACTATTTGTTCACGATTGCCACGTGTGGGTCACAAATCCCGAGCTATGCAGTGGTGAGTTAAGTGTCAAACACCAAAACTGCGTGTTATTCCAAAGCTGAGAAAAGCAAGGGAAACAAAATACAAGAATTGACAAGTGTCCGACATCCAGATCACTATGTCACATGTGTCGTGGTCATGTAACATCAGCGAGATCGCCTGTGCATCTAACAGGCTTAATTTTTGATGCTATGTCAGTCTCAAATTTAAGTTGTTTTTTTATTGTTTTGTGCCAGAACCGAATTATTAACTCTGTAAAAATGCTGTTTACTAACTGAAACTCAGTCTTTACTCGTTTCTGTTTCTCTAGTCATATAGCTGTGTTATCTACAGACTCGGAAATGTGCCTGTGTTATAGTTATCATTAATCACTTTAAGCGCTATTTTAGTTCATGAGCTGTCAATGTAGTAGGCTTAATAGGCACGGCTGCTAGGCTGGGGAATATCTGTGTACAGCGTTAAAGCGCTAAAATTCCTGATGATTTGGGGGTTTTCAGCAAATAAAGGTGTTATTTCTGAACATGGCAATTCCTCAAAATGATGGCAAAAAAAACCTTACGATGACAAGAATTTAATTGGAAATTTAAGGGCTATTATATTCTGCTGCTGACCATAGAAAGGAGATGATACAAGTATGTGTGGATGCAGAGGGGGCATAACTTCACTTGTCACTTCTCTTATTCTGTGCTCAATCGTAAAGTATAACTCGAGACTTAGAAGTTAAGGTGTAAGCGCCACCGTGCATCGGGACGGTCGCCCAGGGTCGGGGAGGTGCTGGGGTGCCTCAGCTGCCGTGCCACCAGGTGCAGCTCTCCGTGCCGCTGGCAGCAAGGGGAAGATGCTTTACGAGGCACGTGTTTTATAGGCTGCCTTTGCTGCTTTGTAATATGAACATGGATTCTAAGGCCCAATTCTGCCCAGGGGCCTGCTACAGCAAATCTATGTTGTATTACTGTTAGATTATTATTTTTCTTTTTAACTCTGAGTGTTGTATGAAATTGGCAACTAGAAGTGACAGAGCAAAGGACTGAATATTTAAAACCAAGGAGCTGAGACGTGAGAAACAGGAGTAGCCCTAGAAATCAAGAGTTTGTGCTGAGGAATGCCCGGAAATGGTTGAGTTACTTTATTAGAGAAGGCACTAATGCATGTGCTGCACTTAATGTCATATTTGTTCTTAGGATAATTGAGAGTATTGGTTTTCAAGAATTTTCAATTTAATGTTTTTGAACAGTAACAGAAAGTTGTATTTTCTTAAATAATATCCTTCGTTTGTGTTCAGGAAAGAGTCCATAAAGGTTCGGCAATACTACCATAGTAATTTTGCTTCCCTCACTTTCCAGTGTTCTGCCCCCTCTCTCCATCTGATATCTGAAAGGTTGTTAGTCCTGCTTCATGTGTCGTCATTGACTAGAAAGATCCTGTTAGGTAGTGTAGGAGGTAGAGGGTAGAGCAGAACATAGATTATTCTTCTGTAGCCAAATATAATCATCACTAATAACCTGGATGCCAGTAGAGTTCATACTAAGGCAGACAGGATTTGGAATACCTGCAAGCATAAAAGATACTTGCAATAATTCGGAACCATATTTGAATTGTTAAATTTGGGAATAAAAGTCCCTTTGGTTATTGTTGATCAAAATTATTGATCAGAGGGTGATTTTTCTAAGTTAAATCTTCACTGAGTACTTCTTGATTGTGTTCATCTTGATTCTTTCCTGTTGTTTTTATATTGCTAGAGCTGTTCAGAAAACACCTGTTAAGAAAACCTTTTTAAAAGTGTGTAAATGTTTACTAATGTTAGGAGTTGGTGGGTTTTTTTTTATTTTTATTCGTTTTCACGAGAATCACTGTCCTAATGAAGTCCAGCCATGCTAACGAGCTTATCACCTCAGTGGAGAAAAGTATTTCTGTGTAAGAAAGAGGGTTTTAGCAAATATCTGTATTATAGTACTTGTAAAACAAATTAATTCGCCGTGTCGGAACGTGCAGCTGTTCTGTGCTGGCATCTCCTTTTGAAGTAGGTGGGATATTCTCCTGGTAGCAATGGTCCCGCAGAGAAGGCGGTGTGCACGTCAACTACTTGCCCCTTAATAAAGGCAACTGCATGAAGAAATGGAATCCAGTTAAAAACTGGATTCCTGGACTTCGTTATTTTTACCTCACTGTTCTCTTTTTGTTTACAATTCAATAGACTGGCTGTCAAAACGATGCTTGTGAAACCTCAGTAAGTAGCACAACGCTGCTAGATCACTTGCTGCACCTGTGCTTGAAAATAAATACGTTTAAAAGTTGATAATGCTCACGCGGCAACACTGCAGAAAACAGCTGTATGCAGAAATCTTTTTCCGTGGATAATTTCCTAGATCACAGTAGTAAAAGCAATGTGGTGTTTTAAATGCAAACCCAAAAGATGCAGTAGACCATGCATAAATTGGAGGGATTATGACATTCAAAAGGGTTGACTTACATTTATCCATGGGATAAAAATGCAGACTCAACAGCAATCTCTCAGGGGGCATGGGAAGTTTGGTTCCCAGGCTGAGCTCTGTTGACTGCCTTTCCTTAAGAACATTTCAAACTTTGCAGCTGGTGAGTGTTTCTGTCTAATCGTTTTCTCCCTGTAAGCTAATTGCATTTATGGGAGAATTAAAATTTTAGCCTAGCTTATGAAACCATGGACTTGTACGTAGCCTCTTCCAAACAGTTGATTTTGGACGCAGTTAAAAGGTGAGGGAGACTTTCAGTCTTGGTGAGTAAATGAGTTTTGGTCTGAGCTTTCCCTTGCTTGGCCTTTAATGGAAAACTGGTTGGTTTGGTATCTGCCTTACGTGTGTAGCACAGTTGTGGCTCATCTCTGATGAACAGTAGCTTAGTCTTCGTTTCGGTCGCAGGTCCTGGTGCTCAGACTGTCCCCGTTGCTTGCATGTTAGTTGTGAAAGCAGAGGGGGGACTAAATGATTGCCTTCAAGACAGAACCCAAGTGTAATTAGCTGTAATTAAAAGCAAAATTTGCTTCAGGTACTCCATGTAGGTTATATGAATAAGATCATGCCTGGAGATATTTGACTCTCTCCACCTAGGAGAGTCCTCAAAGACCTTCTGAGCTGACCTCCATATGTCCCTCCATACATCATGCTATACCGCGCTTCAGGACGTACAGCGTGTAGCCGTGGCCTCGTGCTGTTTAAAGTAACCAGCCTGTAACATAACCCTGACATTATTTCAGGCTCTGAACTGGGAAAACAAGAAGAAAGTCCTAATTACAGCTCATGGCGCCTGGGTGCCACACGGTGTCCTGGAGAGGCTCAGGCCAAGGGCAGAGTGTACAGCAGAGTCACTCGGGAAGGGGTGGCTTTTAGCAGCCTGGCCGTGCCCACTGTGTGCCACTTGGCCCGTGGTCAAGGGTTGAGCCATGGGCTGGGTCGTTTTAGCAGGGTAAACATAACTTAGGCTTTTTCTAACTACAGGGGTATTTTTCTTTAAATATATCTTGTCCTGCTGTGAGATAACAGACAGTTCCAGTAATTTAAAATTAAAAAAAAAAAGAAAAAAATCACTTTCAAAAAGAAAAAGTTTGAGTTGTAAAACGTTGCTATTGTTTAAAATGAGATAATTTTGAAGAAGAGACAGTGAAGAGATGGATGCTGCACGAGCACAATGCTCTAGTACTCTCTAATGCGATATGATTGGCCTTGGATAACAATGCGTGTTTATTCTTATGAAAGCAAAAATGATTGCTTCTCCACGGCTTTATTTCGATAGCTATTATTATATGGTGAAATGCCTGCAAATAGAATTGATGGCTCTTTCAGGAGCAAGAGAACCGCACTGGGCGTCCCAACTCGCTGCGTGCATCACCCTGAGAAACAGAACCGTTTTCTGGAAGGGTGTCAGTGGGAAAGAATGGGGAATGAAGGCAGATAATTGTACAGAGTTTTACTGGGGGAAGAATAATGGACAGGAAGGAGATTGAAATTGCAAGAGAATCAGAGGACAGATTTTTATGACCGGAAAAGAAAATGAAAAAGATTGATACGAAGGTTGTCCTGGAGAAAAAACCCAGCAGATTCTAAGGAAATAGATGGTGAGCTGCATGTAGGCTGTCATGAGAAAAAAGAATGGAAGTTGAGCAGAGGGCAGATTGAAAGGGCATAGGACAAAGAGTGACTTTGAAAGAAGGAAATTAAAAATAATGCAGGAGTAGAAGAATACTTAGTATGTCGTTAGAGTGCAGACAGGAGGAAGAGGAGCCAGAACAAGACTGCTTGGAGAGGGGAGTGAGGTGAAGAGCTGCTTAAATGAAGATGGCCATGGGAAGGAATGAGATAAGAGGGGTGGGGGGGGGGGGAAGGAAAATTAACAGACAAAGGAGCATTTGAGTGAAAAAGCAAGTCTTCTAGAGTCATAACTCATTTAGCTGGGGAAAGGTAACTGACTTCCCATGTTGGTGCCATGTAAGGCAATGGGAGTTTTAAATAACTTATTGGTGTATGTGAGGCTGTCCAGTCGGGAAGAAGGAATGGAAGATCCTCTGGTCTGAGGGCCGTCCCAGTCCCTTAATGTATTAGATAAATTGTTGTGATGGCTTTATCTACCTTGCAGACTAGAATCAAGTAGGAGAAGGCGTGGAAGAAATTAGCGCTTAAAATATAAAGATGAACTATAGCAACAGACCTCTAGTCTTGTCCGTCGTGCATTTAACTGCCCATTTCCATGGGTGTCCGAGTCTGTCAGCATCTTCCCTGTGCTTATTCTCCGCAGTGACTGCCCCAGTTTGAGCTGAAGGATGGCAAGTGAAGAGGGGGCTCATCTCTCAGGAGGGAATCCTCATTTCACGTGCCCTTCATGTTGCTAGCGACATAATCTATACTAGGCTATCACAGATCTTAAAACAGTAATAATGCTGAAAACATGGACAAAATTCAAGTTCCAGCTTTATTTGAAAACCAAACTACTGGCTGTCAAGTCAGACACCATCTTGTCCAGTCTCTTCACGTCTGAATTTTCTGTTCTTCAATGGTCCAGCTACAACAAGAGGAACAGAGAATAACTTACCTGTACTGGCCTGGCTGGCCATGGGGAATCACAGAATGTGCTGGGTTGGAAGGGACCTTTAAAGGCCATCTAGTCCAACCCCCCTGCAGTGAGCAGGGACATCTTCAGCTAGATCAGGTTGCTCAGAGCCTCATCCAGCCTGGCCTTGAATGTCTCCAGGGATGGGGCCTCCAGCCCCTCTCTGGGCAACCTGGGCCAGTGTCTCACCACCCTCAGTGTAAAGAACTTCTTCCTAATGTCTGATCTAAACCCACCCTGCTCTAGTTTAAACCATTGCCCCTCGTCCTATGGCTACACGCCCTTGCAAACAGCCCCTCCCCAGCTTTCCTGTAGGCCCCCTTCAGGGACTGGAAGGGGCTCTAAGGTCTCCCCGGAGCCTTCTCTTCTCCAGGCTGAACTCCCCCCAGCTCTCTCAGCCTGTCCTCACAGCAGAGGGGCTCCAGCCCTTGCATCATCTTCATAGCCCTCCTCTGGACCCACTCCAACAGCTCCGTGTCCTTCTTGCGCTGAGGGCTCCAGAGCTGGACACACCACTCCGTGTGGGGTCTCAGGAGAGCAGAGCAGAGGGGCAGAATCCCCTCTCTGGATCTGCTGGCCACGCTTCTTTTGATGCAGCCCAGGATGCGATTGGCCTTCTGGGCTGCAAGTGCACATTGTTGGCTCA